>NW_024425675.1:16297117-16800578 GCF_017311325.1 Ursus maritimus
AAAGGGGGGGTAATCAGAAGGAGGAATGAAACATGAGAGACTATGGACTATGAGAAACAAACTGAGGACTTCAGAGGGGAGGGGGGTGGGGGAATGAGATAGACCGGTGATGGGTAGTAAGGAGGGCACGTATTGCATGGTGCACTGGGTGTTATACAGAACTAATGAATCATTGAGCCTTACATCGGAAACCGGGGATGTACTGTATGGTGACTCACATAATATAATAAAAAATCATTAAAAATAAATTAAAAAAAAAAAGAGAGAAATTTCTCAATTGATCAGCCTTGTTTTATTTTTATGATTTATTTCCACATCTAAAATCTAAGTTACATGTGCTTTTTTGTGGAATTAAATATCAATTAAATATTTAATTAATAAAATATTTAATTTTAAATTAATATTTAAATATTAATTAATTAAATATCTTTTTTTGTGGAGGGAAAAAGAGACCTTGCAGCTGATAAAAATCCAAAAGACCAAATCATGTAGGATGCAGCAAACACAGTGCAGAGTGGGAAATTGATCTCATTGAATGCATGTATCAGAAAAGTAGAAATACTAAAATCAATAATACCGGCTTCTACATTAGGAAACTAAAAAAGAGGAAGGTTAAATCAAATGCAAAGCAAGGGAAGAAATAATAAAAATTAGAATAGATATCTATGGCATTGAAAACAGAGATCAATGAAACCAAAAACTTGTTCTTTGAAAGGATCAATAAAATTGATAAACCTGTAGCCAGGCTAACTAAGAAAAAAGAGAGCTGACACAATTTACTAATATCAAAAATTAAAGAGGAGTGGTTTTGTTTGTGATATTATTTTTTACAAGAGTTTATTTATTTATTTATTTATTTATTTATTTATTTGACAGAGAGAGAGTACAAGCAGGGGCAACCGGAAAGGGAGAAGCAGGCTCCCTGCTCAGGAAGGAGCTCAGTCCCAGGACCCTGGGATCATGACCTAAACCAAAGGCAGACGCTTAACCAACTGAGCCACCCAGGCACCCTGTTTGTGAAATCTTTTGTAGGTAAATATGTTTTCTTCGTCTGTATGATTTTTGTCTCTCTAATCCTTTTTAAGCCTTTCTGCTATTCTTTGTGAAGCTTGTTTTAGTAAGGTCACTAGAATTTCTGATCAAAGCTGGGACATTTTTTAGTACAAAAGGGGATGCTAACATAATTAGAATTGTATAACTTCTGAAACATTTATTAACTGACAAATTTTTTTATTATAGTGGTGAGCCATTATATTTTTATATAAAACTCAGTTACATAAAAATAGCTTTTACCAAAAACTATTTCCAAAAGGAAAATTATTTATAAAAGTAAAATGAGCATTATATATCCATGCCTTCAAGCAAAAATGATTGCTTTGTACTATCTGAATGTTTAAAAAAATCAGAATATCTAATTTTGGTACATACTCATATAATTTAATCCATTTCTTAGCTGTATCTCTCTCTGATGTCATGACACTAGTATTTTTCTTTAGAATTTTTTTCCACATGGTCTTAATATTTTAAATTTCTCATAATATTGCTTATAATATTCTTAAAATTTGCATTATTTTTTTAAGATTTCATTTATTTATTTTAGAGAGAAAGTATGTTTGGGGAGGAGCAGAGGGATAGGAGGAAGAGGGAGGGAGGGGGAAAGAATCTCAAGCAGACTTTGCACTGAGCACAAGCCCCACGCAGGGCTCGGTCTCACAACCCAGAGATCATGACCTGAGCCTAAAACCAAGAGCTGGACACTTAACTGACTGAGTCACCCAGGCACCCCAAAATTTGCATTCTTATGGTTAATAAATTGGAAATTGTTAACATCTCCATTTAGCACTTCTTGAGAAACTACAGTATTTTAAGTTTAGAAAATCATGTCCTTATAGATTTTGAGGAATCTCTTCGGCTCAAACCCAATTCAACAGAATGAGAATATTTCTCCTCTGATTTTTAATTGAAGTGTGTAACTATTTCACCCTAAGTATTTTCACAAATATTCACTTTTTGCCATCATTCAGAGGATCTTTCTTAAATAAATTTTGCAAGAGTAAACATCTCACATAAGTGTTTATTTAGAATTACTGTTTATTATTTAACCAACTTTAGATGCCACAAATTGTTGCATGTCACAAACTCATTCCATTCCTGGGAAGAATATGAATGTGTCCAGTTCAAATGATAATTCCACCAAAAGATTCTGTTCTTGCACAAATCAACATATTTCAATATGCAGTTACACTTTAAATGAAATTGTATTCCATTTACACTCTTAGTCTTCCAGTTGATCAGTTCTCCGTATTTGTGGGGATTTATTTCAAAGTCTCCCTTTTTGCAAGTTCTGATTTCAGTAAATGCTATTTGATAAAAGTCATTTTACCAAAATCTAGAACAATATCCAGCCCAGAATAGACAGTCAACCATATATATTTGTAGGTTGTATTAATAAACCAATGTATCAGAATTTGAGTAAGGTATACTAAGTTCTGTAGCTACAATTATGGATTTGGCCTTTTTTTAAAATTGTAGTTCTATTTTTGTTTTATATTTTCTGACGCTATGTAGTTGCATGAATGTAGATTGATAGCATATCTTCTTGGTGGGTTTTCTTTTTTATCAATATGAATTTCCTATCTCAGCATTCATTGATTTGTGCTTTGAATACTATTTGGTGTTATAAGGCTATACCAACTTTTTTGTTACAATTTTTCCTTCCTTTTATTTTCCAATCATATCATTTGCTTTTTCAAGTATGTCTCCTAAAGGATTATTTCATTTAATCTAAGACCATCACTGTCTGTATATGCATCATTATATTAGTTACCTCTGTGAAAGAAAAAAACCTCTGCTAATTAATGTGTAAATATGTATATAATAATAAATACAATGTATAATACAAATAAGTATAAACAAACATAATGTATAAAAATAATGCATTTATTGCTTAGAACTATAATTTTGCACTTCTTGAAACAATTCTTACAAAACCAGTATTTAGAAATTGGTTGTTAACATGTATCGACCACGTGCATACATTTTTTTAAAAAAGGAATATAAGCAAAATCAAATGGTAAAGGTATGCCTAAAACAAAATTTCTTCACATTCAGAATCCAATGTTTCTGAATGGCTTTTTACTCAGAGATGTTCATGTTCCCGTTTTTCCATGTTATTTTCCCATGCGCCATCAAGAGGATGGGGGAGATGACGTTTATTAAAGTTTCATTCTTGCCTCCAGAAATTTCCTTCCTAGCTGCTGACACTCATTCTGACAAGGCTTGATGTCAGTGTTTTCTTAAACGTATCCTAAGATGTCAACAGAAGATTTTCAAACAGTGCAGACCAAGATTTCTTTCAAATGATCCTTAATGATTTGTTGACCGGAACATCAAAGGGTTGAGGTTGCCCCATCAAGCCACAAGGAATAGGAGGAGGCAGGTTGCACAGCCTGACATTACAAGTGTTGCCTCGAGACGCCGATCACGTCTGTCGTGCCTGAGAGATTTTGTAGTTTCAGAGTTGTCAAAAGCGAAAATAATATGCATCTTAGAGTCAAGGAAACATAGAGTTTGGCTTTATTTTCTTTAATGAGCCTGAGAGATTGTGCTAATGGACTGAAACCCATTTCTATGTCTAATTATTACTGATACATATGGACATAATTCTGCTATCCCGTTGTGTATGTTTAAAATAGTAACAGGAACTTTCAGCCTCTATGCAACCTAACATCTCAGACAGGAATTTTCTAAAATCCGCTCCTTTTTAAAAATTCCTAATGCCTTATAGAAAAAAAAATCACAAGATCCTTTAATTCTTTGTGTATCATAATAGCTCACCAGCAAATGAAATTGAAATTTTTGCTTCAATAAGTGATGGAAATTAAAATCACCAGATCATTATTGTGTGATGATGCAGACATAAAATACGGAGGTAGGGGGAACCACACTATTCCTGCTTTCAGTGTAATGCAGTGTACCTCATAAAACTCAACGGTTGATTTTTCTGAATTGTGTAACGTCTATATTAAGGTTTTTTCTAACAACAAAAATGTACTCCTTGTAGGAATAAAATTGATGGCAATGAATCTTTACGATGAATCCATTTAATGCAAATAAAATCCCTCCTGAGTGAAATACTTAATATTTCACTTCAAAATGGATTTCATTACCTATGTTGCCATTTTTACTCTCTGAACAACACTCATAAAAAGATAAGATTTCAAAGACATTATAAAATTCTGAATCGAAAAATGCAACTTTTGGGTGCATCTTGGAGAGAAAATGCGATCTACCCACAGGACTTATTAGGATGACGGTACTTACTATTTAAACCCTGACATTGTTTTTTGAGAAACTTTAGGGCAGGAAACAATAAGATATTATCTTTGAGAAAAATGCAGTTTTACTCTGATGGTTTTTCAAACTCAATCTTTCTTCAAAGGAAGAACACTCTGCTTTTAAATGCAGTTCATTACTGTTCCCCCAGAAACGCAAAGAATGGTATGAAGCAGGAAAGGATGATTATTTCTACTTTGACTGCTATTCTCTCCACGTTATGCCACTAAAAGTATGAGAAATGGAAGGACTTTAAGGGGCAGTCACTAAACAAGCACAGAAAGTGAATAAACTATAATGGAAAACAATACCAATAGGGCTTTTTTTTTTTTTCTCAGAATCAGGGTCTCATTAAATGCTGTCTAATTTTAATAAGTTTGGCAAGTTAAAAAATGCCTTTCTCCGTTATCTTACTATTTACCAAATATGCTTTATACACTATAGACCCGCTGAATACTGAAAAGCACAGAATCTCCTAGGAAAATAGACAAAACCTCAGGGAAAGACCATTGTCTGTTTTTCTCTACACTATTTCATGCATAGGAAATGAAAAAATATTAGGTGGCCTTTTCTTTAATTATTTTGGGCTATAGAAAATAAGTGGATTGTCTATTTTAGCCTTCAGTGGCATTGTCTAGATTATGTTTTTAAGCTTGGAGACTGAAAGAGAGGAATAAGGACAAAAATTGTTTAACCTTACATACAACCTAGACATTAAGGATGATACCAAATGGCCCAAGTAAGGTAGAGTCCCTTCTGTGTTAACTCATGTTCAAAATTCCAGAGTCATCTGGATCTCTGTTATTAAGGAACCCATGATTTGTCCCATGAAATACAAGGGAGAGGTCACCAAAAACAAAGAAAAATCACACAACTAGCTCCCTCGAGGCAAGGTTTTTTTCTTATTTTTCGATGTATCCCCATTGCCTCACATAGAGTCTAACTGCATCATTAATCAATGTTTGATATCTATGTTTATGGAAAAATGTTTTAACTTAGCGGACCCAATTATATAGGAAAATAACCAGCCACCTGTCTCCCCGATGTCTACCTCTTTCACGCACACACGAGCACGCACACACGCACACACCAAGGAAGTTAGCAATAATCATTTTGCTTTGTTAATTCTCTCTTCCTTTAATATAGCAACTATATTTCTATTTGTCCTCACATGCCGTTTTCTACAGTTTTCTAATTAGAGTCAAGGGGAAAGAGATTTGGTTGAGAAGCATGTCTGTCTGAATTGTGCTGTAAATTGTAAATGACATTTATACTTGCCAGACATTCGGCTGGGCAATATGACTACTGTGGCAGTATAAATTTATGCAAGCCTATATAATTGCTGATGATGGGAGCAAGATAATTGAGCTTAATATTTGATGAGAAAGACAGAAACATTACGATCCTTCCTAGTCCCCAATATGCTGAGTTCCCAATTATCAGGATTTGAAGCTGAGTGTCACAATGAAAAGAAATAACAGCGGTGAGCCTCAGTGAGGATTACAATTTAGCCAGGGGGAGAGATTAAGGCCGGCTCACGGTAGGTGAAGAATTGGTCCAGGGATTCAGCCTAGACTGAAATCAGAACGCACGGACAGTCTCTAAATCACAGTCTGAAAGGCAAAACTGAGGCTGTGTGACAGGGAGGGTTCAGGGACAGGGTAATAAATGGAAGAGCCAGCATGCCAGAAAAGCTCAGAACAGGCAGTTTTGAGCCAATGGAGCATGGAAGTGTTTTCATTTCCATTTCAATTGACCACTGGCCAGCGATCCCAGTCCTGTATGTGCGACAAGACCCAGGATTGACACCTGGCTCCTGGACTTCAGATGTGACAAAATCAGCCTGGTAGGCCCACGGGGGTTTGCTCTGGACATGAGGAGACCAAACCATTCTCGGCATCAGTGCACTTGGATTGGTTCTTCCTTTTTGCTAATTCAGTCAAGGGACAGTCCTTAGTATTCATGAAGTCTCACCTGTTAAAATAAATACCATTTTATGCACTTATCCAGTTGAGCCTTGCTAAGCCTTTCTGATTTGGAAATGAAGGTTTTGCATCTGAGGCAGCTTTGTGGTGTGAGTGGGAGTTTAGAAGTAAATAAAATTTAAATATCATTATGTGGTTGTGACCATAGAGATATTTTTTTCTGAACCAAATGACATTCTGGCATACTCCTGTTTAATCACCACAAATTTGAAAATGTCCACATTTGGTTTTATTCTTTACAAATTCTTGCTAGAAGATAACCAGATATTTTCTGCCTTTCTCTTGTTATCCTTCAGGTTTTAGTCAATTATATCCATCAGTCCCAGTTGATTCTGATCTTATATTCAAGTCAGGCCCCAAGAAACAGTATGTATCCTTTTAATAACCAGCTTCCATTTTGATTTTTCTCTCTCTAGATGATGTGGACAGAGTCAAATCAAATGTTAGGGGACTTCTCAAGGAAATTGGCCAGCAAGAAAATACATCAACTTCGTAATTACTATACTCTCGTCTTTCCACCTGGAGCACAACTGAAATTGTTCCTGTTATGGGGTCCAAGACTTACCTTCTCATGTATTCCTCTTCCTGTAATGACGGCCTCCTGGAGAATCCTGAAATATCAGCCAAGATAGATACAAGTCTTCATTCCGAATCTGACGAAATGCTAAAGATCCCTTGATCTTCCAGCTTTATGAAAACAAGAAAAAGGTCATCTAAAGCCCAGATCAATAAAGTAAAAATTGAAAGCCTTAACTGTTCTTCTCTCTTTATCCACTGTATTCGTTTCCTATGGCTGCTACAAAAAATTACCACTAACGGGGTAGCTTAGAGAACGGAAGATTATTCTCTCACGGTTCTGGAAGCCAGAAGTCCAAAATCAGTATCACTGGGCCAAAACCAAGGTATCAGCTGGTGTCACTGTGGCACACCTCCTTCAAAGGTTCTCGGGGAGAATTTGTTCTCGCCTCTTCCAGCGTCTGGTGACTGCAAGCTTTCTTTGGTGTGATGGTTAATTCCTAGGCCCGACAGCCGGTAAAACATTATTTCTGGGTATGTTTTGTGGGGGTGCCTATGTAAGAGATTCACATTTGAATCAGTAGACAGAGTAAAGATTGCTCTCACTAATGAGTGGGCATCACCCATTCTTTTGAAGACTTGAATGGAACAAAAAGTCAAAGGAAGGGCAAATTCCTTCTCTCTGCTTGAGTTGAGACATTCATCTTCTCCTGCCCTCAGACATCAGTGCTCCTGGCTCTCTGGCTTTCAGACTCACACTGGATTTACACCAGCAGACCCCATATCCATGCTTGGACTGAATTATAACACGGGGTTTCCTGGTTCTCCTGCTCGCAGAAGGCAGATCGTGGGACTTCTCGGCCTCCATATCCACCTGAGTCAATTCCTATAATTATCCTATTGGTTCTGCTTCTCTGGAGAACCCTGATTAATACACTTAGCTTTATGGCCACAGCACTCCACTCTGCCTCCCTGGTCACGTTGCCTTCTCTTCTGTGTGTAATCTCCTCCTGCCCATTTTTTATTAGGACACTTGTGATTGCAATTAGACCCACCCAGATAACCCGGAATAATTTCCCCATCTCAGGATTATTAATGCACCTGCGTCTGCAAATACCCTTTTTCTATGAACAATAACATTTCCAGATTCCAGGGATTAGTACCCGATATCTTTGGGGCCATTATTCAGCCAATTTTATTCACATTACATAATCATTCGAAATGCTCTTCAAGTTCAATCCCTCCCGTCCCATAAGAGGCACAAATATTAGTGACAGAACTGGGATGAGTCATCTCTGCTCCCATATCAGAGATGTTTGTCCTCAGAGGATC
Organism: Ursus maritimus; assembly: GCF_017311325.1. NCBI lineage: Eukaryota > Metazoa > Chordata > Mammalia > Carnivora > Ursidae > Ursus > Ursus maritimus. Next base: position 16,305,286 of record NW_024425675.1, read on the forward strand.
CCTTTCATGATTTTAGCTTTTTTACATAGACTCTTAGTTTCTTGCACCATTCAATTACGACCAACTAGATCTGAACCAAACACTTCTGCATTCTAGGCACTCTGACATCTTCGGGCATCACCGAGTCCCCTTACATTTTTACAATCCTGCAGATCAAATTGGTTAAAGGTGAAGCTCCCCACCCCCACCCCAACGAATTCCAACTGTCCAAACCAGCAATTACCAAAAGGTTCACCCTCAATTTCTTCTGCCCTCAAATGTTAATTGATGCTGATGGGGGAAATGTGACTCATGATTAAGTCAGTTGGAAAATCCAACATTAAAAAAATGTTAAACACATGGGGTACCTGGGTGGCTGAGTCAGTTAAGCGTCTGTCTTCAGCTCAGGTCATGATGTCCTGGGATCAAGCCCCATGTTGGACTCCCTGCTCAGTGGGGAACCTGCTTTTTCTTCTCCCTCTACCCCTCCCCAACCTGCTTGTGCTCTCTCCCTCTCTCTCAAGTAAATAAATAAATTCTAAAAAAATATATGCTAACCACTTTTTATTATGAGTCTACTGAGAGACTTCAATGGGCTGGTGTACGCTGTGATCCTCCTAGAAAGGGGTTGGTGTGTGTACCACTTTCTAGTCATGGCCCCCTTTTACCAGGGATTAACTTCGGAGGACAGTGAAGGTGTGTAGATGATAGTCTGTGAAACACTAATCTAGACCACACCAACATTACAAAGCAAGTACGGGGTGTGTCGTAGCTATGAAGTAATGCGAGTTCTTAAGAGAGCTGTCGGCATTCTCTCCAGGAGAGTTTCAGAAAAGGAAGATAGAAATATTGCCTGGCTTCGGCTTCCAGCTCTTTAAGCTAGGGATGCTCAATATATCTACCCAATTTTTTTTAAAGATTTTATTTATTTATTTGACAGAGAGAGAGAGACAGCCAGTGAGAGAGGGAACACAAGCAGGGGGAGTGGGAGAGGAAGAAGCAGGCTCCCAGCGGAGGAGCCTGATGTGGGAGCTCGATCCCAGGACTCCGGGATCATGCTCTGAGCCGAAGGCAGACGCTCAACCGCTGTGCCACCCAGACGCCCCCAACTACCCAATTTTTTTAAGACACCTATTTTAACTTGACATATGTGGTGTCATCCCTCTGTAAATAATGAGGGTAATCAAACTCTACCAATTACAAACATTTGCTCTAGGGCATATCAGTATGGAGAGCTAGGTCATATCTGAAAAGGAGTATTTTTCTGAGTGATCTGTAAGGTAGCATGGTTATTTTTTTACTTTATGGGGCCCAGGAGGAGGAAAGTGTTCAGTGATCACTGGAACCCAGGACTTGCCCACCTGGCTTGGGGAGGTTGTCCAATCAACAACTATAGGAAAACCAATGGGCAAGCTGTCTGTCCTGCCTTGAGAAGTAAGCTGCCAGCTTTTTCAGACCAGAAGGTTATGCTGCTGATCAACACAACAGTAACAAAAATAGGCATGAGACATTAGAATCACTACAAAAATCTTTCATGTAATGATTCCTTGAATTACCTGAACAACAACAACAACAAAAAATCGAATAGACTCAGTCAAAAAGACATTAATCCGGGAGTCCTTAGGAATGGCCTTTGTAGCCTCAGATTTGACCAGTGAAAAACTCCCATAAAAACACTCAGACACATGGGGGGAAAAACAAGGAAAATACGATGTTATTTTTATTCTCTCCACACATTTCAAAAGAAAACCACCTGATAGCAAGAGTGAGATGGGACGAATCACGATGCAACAGACAGGGCCAGCTACGTAATTTCCAAGGCATAGCGAAAAATGAAAAGGCAGGACTTCTGTGTTCACAAAGCTAGCAAAAGGCACCCTCCCTGCTTTTGCCATCTGTCTCTTGACCTGCCCTGGTGTTCTTTTACTTACTCTTCAATGCTGCGCTCTCTTGGGAGCGTGAAGACCTCACAGCTCCACCCAGCTGGGCACCTGGGGTGCACACCCAACCCCAGCCTACCCTGCACCCATGCGCAGGCCCCCTGCTGGGAGTGGAGGCCTCAAGGCAGCTGCTGGGAAGAGCAGGAGAGAAGGTGCCTGGGCATCTGTCCTGGGGAGGCACTGGCGTGGCAGAAGGCGAGACCTCACCTGCACCAAGGCTCCAAGCTCCTGGTGCATACTTCATTGTCCCATCAGATTTCACTCCTTAGAGCACAAATTCAAAGATTAAAGTGTGAAGAATTTCAAGACGGCAATTGCAAAGCATTAAACTCCGAGCGCCTGCATTGGTCGCATATCCGTGAAGCAGGTCCTAGGAACAGAGGGTAGTCCAAGCCAGGGCATATGGACTGATTGGATGATGACAAATGAGAACTGACTAAGCCATGGAAATGGTGATTCTGGCACAAGAAAATACTCCTCTCCCTATTTTTTCTCTGCTCTGTTGAGCTGCCAGGAAAAAAACAAATGAGATTTAACCAAATATGTGATGAAAGGGAGACTTTCTGAGATGTGCTTCAAGTGGCTTCATTTTCTTTTTCTGATTATTGATGACACTTTTAATTAACAGCTTTGGTGTTACTGGGTAACTATAAAAATGTTTAGGAAATAAATCTGTTCTTTTTACCTCAGCCTATCTCTTACTCAAACCACTTATTTTTTTTTTTAATTAGTGCCAAGGAGATCCACAAATTTTAATCTAGTTTTGGTTGAATTTAGATCCCCCACTAGTTAAAAGTGACTGTAAGAAGAAAGTACAATTATGTATTTGGTGTAAGTGACACAACCAGAACAATTTTGCCTGGTTATTTCAAATATCTGCTGGGTCCATCTAGCAAAATCTTCATACATTTCTGAATTGTTTTCATGTGCTGGGTAAAAATTTACAGTACAGGGATTGAGCCCCATAAATTTCACAAAGAGGGCAGTTAGGGACTTTTTTTTTTTTTTAATGCAGCTTCTCTTTGCCAAACTCAGAGAATCTAGAATACATTAAATAAATCATCAAAAGGATGAAGTCCTCAAACCTAGAGGAGACTGTTGGTAACAAAGGGCTGCTAATGAGAGCAGCCAAGTTTTATTACAACTTCCTGCAGTTCTTTCAAAATTATGAAATGATTTATAAGGTTCTGACAAGGGAATAATATAGCGTCGGACGCAGTCTTATTAACTGTAAAGCATCTAATTCTCGAACAGATGCACTAACCCTCTTCAACCACCTCCAGGGGCTAATTCAACACCACAGGGCTTAATTTGAGAGAAAAAGAGAGTAGTTTTTTTTTTCTTAATAATATCATAGTTTCAAGCCTGTTCTGCTGCAGCGTTAAGAAAAGGACACAGAAAAATAGCCCTGTTTGAATCCCAGCAGCAAAAACACCTGAGGGGATGAATCCTCCCCAGGGCTTTTGTCTATTACTATTTTCAACCCAACGGTAGAGATCTGGAAAGATCAACATAGAGTCTAAAGTGGATAAAAGCATAGTGAAACAGAGCTTCTAATGGGATGGACATTCACCTGGAGACAGGATTCATAATCTAGGCAGAGCCAGCTGATAACAAAAGATTCCTGGAAAGAAAAATAGGAATCGTGTTCTTTAGAATGAATTCTTTGAAGCAGGCTTAAGTTGTTTTCCTTTTAATTTCAGGCAGAACAGAGTAAATAGAGTTATTGACTTATATTTGGCAAGACTAGCACACCTATATAAGGACAAATAAAGGGGAATCTCAACTGCTCACTAGATGTACTTTGGAGGAAACATGTGTTTGTTTAACAGCTGTGTCTTCTTTTTTTTTTTTTTTTTAAGATTTATTTATTTGACAGAGAGAGAGACAGCCAGCGAGAGAGGGAGCACAAGCAGGGGGAGTGGGAGAGGAAGAAGCAGGTTTCCCACAGAGGAGCCTGATGCGGGGCTCGATCCCAGAATCCCGGGATCATGCCCTGAGCCGAAGGCAGAGGCTTAACGACTGAGCCACCCAGGCGCCCCTAACAGCTGTGTCTTCTTAATCAACATCATTAAAGGAAACGTAGGTAGCCCTAATTATAAAACACAGTTCTAAATTCTAATCTTTCTTGCAGTATTTCAAGTCTCCCAACTCCAACATGGAGCCATGCTTTTTGTCCTGAGGGACATATTATTATGTTGTCCTTAGGAATATTTAGAGGAGATTATCCCCTGTGTTATACAGAGTTTTCTTCATGAAGACTCACAAAATAAAGTTCTCCATGTCCATGTACATAGCATATATACGGATAGATGATATTAAGCACATTATTTAGTTATCCTATGATCATTAAAAAACATGTAACTATCATTAGTCATCAGGAAAACGTAAATCAAAATCACAATGAGATACCACTTCATGCCCACTGGAATGGTCACAATAAAAAAAAATAGATAATAAGTGCTGGCAAATACGTGGAGAAATTGGAATCCTGATATACCGATGGTAGAAATATAAAATAGGGCAGCCACTTTGGAAAACAGTGTGGCAGTTCCTCAAAGAAATAAACCTGAAGTTACTATATGATCCAGGAATTCCAGTCTGGGCTATATACTCAAGAGAAATAAAACACAGTCCACACAGAAACTTGTTCACAAATATTTACGACAGCATTAATCACAACAGCCAAAAGGTGGAAACAACCAAATGTCCATCAATGGATGAGACTTGTTCACACAAGGGAACATCATTCAGCCATCAAAGGAATGGAGTCCTGTTAGCACTATGATACAGATGAAGCCTGAGATTAGGCTTAAGTGAGGGAAGCCAGTCATAAGAAGGGAAAACACACACACACACACACACACACACACACACACACACACCATATGATTTCATTCATATAAAAATCCAGAATAAAAAAAAATCATAGAGACAGAAAGTAGATTATGGTTTCTTAACGGCTGACGGGCAAGGAGTAGACTGAAGAATAGAGAGATAAAAGCTAAAAGTGTACAGGGTTTTTTCCTGAGGTGACAAAAATATTCTAAAAGTGACTGCAGTGGTGAGTGCACGTATTTGTAAACATGCTAAAAACCGTTGAATTGCACACTTTCGACATGTGTAAACTGTACTGAGTTATGTCAATAAAGCTCTGAAATTTTTCATTTGAAAGAAGAAGAAAATCATATAACCTATTTTATTCTCTACCACAAAGAAGTTAGAGTCAAATTTCTGCATGATTTCAGCAAATGTATAAACTTTATAGATTAGGTCTTAAAAATACTAATTTTACCCCAGTTTTATTTTCCATGTTTTTGCCCTTGTGTTTCCATCTCTCTCACCACCAACACTTTCAGCTTGATTTGCTTACTTATTTACTTTGCATCTACTTATTCTCTAGTTAAATTTGTGCACTGCCTTATTTTCTGTCTGGAATGATTATGCTATTACTAATCAAACTGTTGTTAAAGTAGTTTAACTTTGTTTATATAACCAATTGGTTTGGGCAAATCTGATTTTATAGTAATAATACATATCAGATCTACAATTTCTTCTTAAAGGAGACAAAATTAAAATTCATACAAAAATTTTATACGTTGAATGGACGGCACTGGAGGAGATAATGCTAAGTGAAATAAGTCAAGCAGAGAAAGACAATTATCATATGGTTTCACTCAGCTATGGAACATAAGAACTAGGAAGATCGGTAGGGGAAGAAAGGGATAAAGAAAGGGGGGGTAATCAGAAGGGGGAATGAACCATGAGAGACTATGGACTATGAGAAACAAACTGAGGGCTTCAGAGGGGAGGGGGTGGGGGAATGGGATAGACTGGTGATGGGTAGTAAGGAGGGCACATATTGCATGGTGTGCTGGGTGTTATACGCAACTAATGAATCATCGAACCTTGCATCAGAAACCAGGGATGTACTGTATGGGACTAACATAATGTAATAAAAAAAATTTAAAAAAGTTTTATAGGTTGAGTTTCACATATTTGAAAATCTCGTCTACCTTTAATTGCAAGGTATTATTTTTCCTCTTGTGGTAAGTATTCTTTGTACAGGAATAATATTTCTGTCAAAAACGTGAACATCTGCAATACCACATCTCAGCTCTTAAAAAATCAGACATCCCTTCTCGATCCCAGCAGAAGGCAAAAAGGCCATGAATTTCACAAAGGTAAACGTGGATAAGACAACATGTGTTACATTTTCTGCAGTTTGCCAATTTCAGCCTCATGTCTAATATCTTTTTTTTTTTAAGATTTTATTTTTATTTATCCGACAGAGATAGAGACAGCCAGCGAGAGAGGGAACACAAGCAGGGGGAGTGGGAGAGGAAGAAGCAGGCTCATAGCGGAGGAGCCTGATGTGGGGCTCGATCCCACAATGCCGGGATCACACCCTGAGCCGAAGGCAGACGCTTAACCGCTGTGCCACCCAGGCGCCCCTCGTGTCTAATTTCTTAAAAGCACGATGCAGAGATCCCCCTAAAAGAATGTCATTAATCTAGTTGCCAAGTAGATGGCACTTTTATAATTTTGATTTTTCACCCTATGATACTAAAGTTTTTCATTATTACTAAGCCTCCCGCATGAGAAATGTTAACGCCATTGAAAATCCAGTTAACATACTCCCTCTGCTGGTTAATGGCTGCCTTCCTCAAGCTTGAGGACATTCAAGTTCATTATCTCTTCCTCGCATATGTGGTTCCTTTATACAACAGAATTTCTATTTTACTCTACTTTTTAAAGAACCAAGTTACCTAAATAAGCTATGAGTGAACAAATAAGTGAAAAATTCTTAAACATGTACATTTTATTGAATATTATATGCAAAATCTTCCTTCCTGCCAAATCCCAACCATTTTGAAGATTTTGATAACACTATTAAATTTTAACCCTCTTCTATTGCATCTCCTAAAAACTAAACTCATTTCCAATAGCTCCTTGTAAAAACTTTTACTAAAGTCATCCTGCCTCTCAGATACATAACTACGTAATCTCTGATATCATAGGATACTTCCTAGAATATTTGGAACATTAAATATATAAATTAAAATGCACACAGGAAATTATTCATTGCAATCCACTGACTAAAAAAACATCTTCAGTTACTTAACGAGCAATAGCTTCTTTGTAGGGCCTTAATCTCTATTCTTACAACTCCCTTTCTAGTCCAGATCGTCTTCATTTTGTTTTCACATTTCTCTACTCAGTTCTTTCCTGGCTCCAATCATTTTAGTTATCAGGATAATTTTCCTAAACCAAAAATGTCCCTAAACCCGATGTAATAATTTCACTCCTCAGCTCATAAATCAATAGTCATTTTGAAACAAACCATTTCTGCTGTATTTCCTCCATTAGCATCTAAAGAAGTAATAAATCCCTACAATTAAGTACAAAACATTACATTTGTATACATACGCATCTTTCCGGAGAAAGGGTTGCACAGCTTTCTTTAGCTTGTCTAAAGGATTCATGACACCCCCTCCAAAATGTAAGAACTCACTTCTTTTACATATTTGCATATACCTGCCCTTCTTCACATATATTAAGTTACACCCCTCATTGGCCCCTTTGCCCTGCTGGATCCCACAACCTGAATGGCCCCCTGTTCCACATTCATTGACCCAAGTTCTGTCTTCCTCCAAAGTACCACCTCTTCCAATTACTGAATTTCTATTCTTCTTTGAACAGCCTCTCTCAGATTAGCACTTAATTATTCTTTAATAATTTCCAATTATGATCCAATAACCATTTCCTTTTTTTAAGATTTTATTTATTTGAGAGAGAGAGAGAGAGAGCACAAGTGGGCAGAGGGAGAGGGAGACTCCCTGCTGAGCAGGGAGCCTGATGTGGGGCTCATCCCAGGAGCCTGAGATCATGACCTGAGCTGAAGGCAAACACTTAACCACTTAACTGACTGAGCCACCCAGGCGCCCCTTGAATAATCATTTCTTAATATTTGTGTCATGCATATTGGTCTTACTTTCCCACCTAGGGTGAACGTATCTGTGTTTTATTCTTAAGTATTATTTTTCATCCAGTAGATGGCGAGCTCCCTGAGGACAGAAAGCTCTTATTTGTATAAGCTTTCCCAATGTCCAGTATTGTGTCTGGAATAGAGATTCCCTAATGTTTGATAAATATAACCATTAATGCTCTGAAGAAAACAGAACATCTCATTACTTTGTCACTTCAATTAAACAGGTACTCCGAATTCTACTTGTTTATGGATTTTTTAAAAGATTTTGCAAAAATATTCACAATCTAAGCCTTTCCTAACTTGGAAAAGAAAGAAAGAATAAAAGGGCTTCACTTTAGAGATACAATGGCACATCTTAGAAGTTCTGAGGCCTAAATACTTCAGTCTCTAAGGAAGATGCATAGTTCACTACAAAATATCTGGAACTATGTTTTCTTAAAAATTGGACGGCAAGAGACAGACCCAAATCTTGGTTTTATGGAGATTATATCCATATTTCCCTTGGATGATGTTAAAACCTGGTGGTAAGTGCTCTGGTTACAAGGTACAAAGTAATGTCTTATCACCTTGTTTTTCCTTTTGGGCCTTCATGAAGCAGTTTGCCATCTCATTAAAGTCTGTCCTATACAATGTAAATTTTTGCATTAAAAAGATATGCAAAGCAACAACTAAAAAGGCATAATGCAAAAGATCTCAGTCCTAGTTTAAAAACTTGAATGCATTAAGGACAGGCAAAATTACCTAGCTATTCTCAACCCTGAACGCCATTAGAAACAACTGGAAAGCTTTCAGAAGAATACAAATACCAGAATTCTAGCCTCAGATTCAATTACTTTGAGGTGGAGTCTCAGGCATTTTTTTTTTAAGCTCCTCCAGAGAATTCAAATGTAAGGTCGGTTTTGAGAAACTCTGCCCCATCCCTAATCAAAATTGTATACTAACAGTGAGATAAATTATACAGCTCAGTAAACTAAATTCTGTAATATAGGTTCTAGGCAGGAATGAGAAAAAGAAAGGCAGGAAGTTAAGAAGGAAAACAGGGGAGGAGAAGACTGGAATTATCACAAGGGAAGGGAACGGTAGTAGAGTAGATGTGACGTCATAAATCCTTGCTTCAGCCACCTTTAGACCAATAATTAGAAAAAATCTTGCTCTAGAATTCTACCGTTTCCCAGGTGTTAGCTCAAGGTGTCGTAGCCCTTCAAAAAAATCATTTTATTAAATTATCCCACAAACACTTTCTCCCAAAGTCCCTTAATTTTAGATGAGTGGTTCTCAAACCCAGCTGAATCTTCAGATTTCATTTCGATTTTTTTTTTTAATACAGATTTCTTGTCCCGCCTCTAAAAGCTTCTGGTTCAGTAAAATTGCAGTGGGGTTCAAGAGTTTTTATCACTAGAAGTTTTCCGGGCATTTCAGAGTCAGGACCAAGAATTACTGATCTCAATTACTAGATGAAAAACTCCATCCAGACCAAGAGCATGCCCATTACAGGGATTCCCAAATCGACTTTTTCAAAATACACACATTCAGACTCAACCCAAGAGATACTCAGTCAGCAAAGAGTTTGGGCTGAAGCAACTGTATATTTTAGAGCATCATAAGTTGTACCGAAGCACCCAAAGTTGAGAAGCTCCAGCATAACACACTACAAAATGTCAATGAGTAGTTGTCGAATACATCAAAGAATGATTCGGTGTAAATCTCTGTGGCTTTTGCTTTCTTTTAATTTTACAATTCACCTTACTTTTGACTATAATAGCATTTTTATATCTATTTCTCATTTCAGGGGCAGGAAGTCTCCTAATTCCTAGGAAGACTTGATAGAAAAAAAGACCAACGTGGCATGCACAGATAGTCTTCATGAAGCCAGGATTCCAAATAGCGGTGGATAATGTCATGCCTCAATCCTATCTGAAAGGTGTACTATGTTCTTCAGTGGGAACACTGAAGAATCTCCACTTTAGTAGATACACTGGAACAAAAGGTATAGCTTGGTCTTCCCTTAAGTCCAGCATCAATAAAACAGCTGACTGCTTAAATAATATGCACCTTCATCATATCATCCACTTACCAAATCAGAAGCTTGGGACAGGGCAAGGTATCCTGGGACCGTGTATTTTTAACAAGCACTTAAACGTGGTTTTATAATGAGGCGAGATTTGGAAACGCTGAACGAGGAGAAAAGTGAAAATCAGCCAAGACAGGAGGGGAATGAAGGATAAACAACCAGGTTTTAATCCAATAAATAAGGAAAGGCAGCTGGTTCTCAGAGTGCTTAATGTAGACTGCAAGGTGTGAAACCATGTCTCGGATGTAAGAAACAAGGAAGACAGTATTTCACCCTTGTATGGAATAGTAGTTAAGAAGCAAAGCTTTTAGAGGTAACTAGTCAATCTCATTAAGTCTACCCATTCTTTCCATTTCAAGAAATGATTTAAACTGGCTAACAAAACTACAACTACAACTACATGGAGACTGAATAAAATAAAAATGCCAGGGGGCACGTGGGTGGCTCAGTCGATTAAGCATGCGACTCTTGGTTTCAGCTCAGGTCATGATCTCAGGATCGTGGGATCCAGCCCAGCTTTGGTCTCTGAACTCAGCATGGAGTCTGCTTGTATCTTTCTCTCTGTTCCTCTCCCCACCCCACCACCTCCCACCACCCCACTCACCTGCGTTTTCTCTCTTTCCCGCAAATAAATATCAAAAAAATGATTTTAAAAATTAAAATTAAAAAATTACAATGCCAATTTATAAGGATGGAAGAAGCTAGCAGTTAGTATCCATAAAATTCTAACTGATGAAAAACTGATGAAAGCTTAAACAGTTAAACTCAAAGGTTTGCCCTGAACTTCCTAGCAGCCTAGGAAAGTTTAATATGTTACATACCTTTCCCACCTAGGAGAAGAAAGCACATCAGTTCATCAGGTGAAAGAAACTTTTTCTTAAATCTGAGTGTTAGGAAAAATGTGTCCCAAAAGTCTTTTTATAGGAACCATTGAGAATGTAATGGGCTGTGAACTCTAAAGCAGTAAAGAACAAAGAATGTCATTTAACACATGGCGATTTTTAATATCAAAGCCTCCATGAAAGCAAAGAGCATAGTGCTAATGATTTTGTACAGATATGCGGACTTCTGGTAACTTCCTCCAGCGGAAGAATGACTAGTATCACATTACACTCAGAAAATAAATGAATAAATCCATGAAGCCTGTGTTTCCCTAAGTTAATCATACATAAGAATCACACAGGAGCTGTCAAAAAAAAAAAGTGTAAATTCCTATACTGCTCCCTAGGGTCTCAGAGCTGGGACCAGGAATCTACATATAGAACAAATGACCTTCAGATGGTTGAGGAGAACCACCTCCAAGAACTGCCACTTCCAAAAATCCATTGTCACTGCTGGAGTTGTTCTGATTCAAAAAAAAAAAAAGAAAAGAAAAGAAAGGAACAGGGAGGGTGTGGCCGGTACACTGACTGAAAGTAAGGGGAACCATGGTCTCTAAGATCAGTTTGTCTAAGTACGGCGCATTCCCCTTGGTAGCTTGCTAAAAAATACATGTAAAGATAGACCCCAGAGCAGGAAAATCCCTTTCTTAGTGATGGAATGTAGGAATCCGCATTTTAACTAATACTGCTAGTGGTTCTTTGAAAAATAAAATTTGAAAAACTTTGTTCTAGCTATTGGACATACAAATGGAAATGATAAAAAGATACTTTATTATGAGAAATAAAGTTCCCGAGTTGAAAGATGGCCAGAGTGGAAGATTTGGAGCTCACATAGTTCGTCCAAGATTTCTTAGAGAGCAATTTCAGATCTGTTCCAGTGCTTGAACCAGAAGTCAACTGAATACGGCACTGTCCATGATGAGTAATTAATCTAAAAGTTCCAGCAACATTCAGCTCTAGGAAATGTCCTAATATGGCATCAGCTGGCAATGCAGACCTATGCTTCCAAATAAAATCGTTCTTCCTCTGAAACTCTTCTTAAACAACAGCAGAGCCAGAAGACTTTCCAGTTCATCTAATTAAATTCTCTCAATTTGCAAATGGGAAAAGCTGAAGACCAGAGGTCATGTCCAGAGGGACATGTACCTCAAAACTCTGGGCCCCTTGGTACTGCCATTATACAATGCCTTCTCTTACAGACTTGTTAATGCAACCCAAAATTGTTACTGGATGGCTTTGGTTTTGTTTAAAGAAAGGGTTAATTTAAGCGGCACCTGGGTGGCTCAGTCAGTTGAGAGGTTGAGCATCTGCCTTCAGCTCAAGTCATGACTCCAGGGTCCTGGGATCAAGCCTCTAGTGAGCCCCAAATAGAGTTGGGTAAAAAAAAAAAAAAGAAAAGGTTAATTTAAGAGTTATGAAAGCCCAAAATTAATACTCTTAATATGTTATTTTTCACATACTAATAAGACACTGACCCATTCCTCAGTAAATGTTGATATTTTTTAAGGAGGGGAGAGGATTTGACTTGGTTTTGGTTTTCATTTGCTCTTTATTTTGTTTTGGTTTCAGAGATGATACTTTTGTTGATCTAGCTATTCTTTTTACCCAGACTCCATATTTTTAAAAGATTTTATTTATTTATTTATTTATTTATTTATTTTTATTTATTTATTTATTAGAGAGAGATTTAGAGCACAGAAGCAGAGGGAGGGGTAGAGGGAGAGGTAGAAGCAGGGAGCCCCACATGGGGCTGGATCCCAGGACCCTGGCATCATGACTTGAGCCGAAGGCAAACACTTAACCGACTGAGCCACCCAGGCGCCTAGAAGGTATCCATTTCTTCTACGTTGTCCAACTTGCTGGCATATAATTTTTCATAATATTCTCTGATGATTGTATTTCTGTGGTGTTGGTTGTTATTTATTGTCTTTCACTTGTGATTTCATTTATTTGTGTCCTTTCTCTTTTTCTCTTGATAAGTCTGGCTAGACGTTTATCGATTTTAGTGATTTTTTATTCTAAGAACAAGATTCTGGTGTCATTGATATGTTCTATTGTTTGTTTGTTTGTTTTTAGTTTCCACATTACTTTTTTCTGCTCTAATCTTTATTATTTCCTTCCTTCTGTGTTTTGTTTGTTGTTATTTTTCTAGCTCCTTTACGTGCAAGGTGAGGTGGTTTATGTGAGATTTTTTCTTGCATCTTGACGTAGGCCTGTATTGCTATAAACTGCCCTTTTACAACTACTTACACTGCATCCCGGAGGTTTTGGACTGTTGTGTTTCCACTATCATTTGTTTCCATGTACCTTCTTTATTTCTTCTTTGATTCCCTAGTTGACGCATTCATTGTTTCATAGCATGTTATTTAACCTGCATGTATTTGTGGTCTTTCCAGATTTTTTCTTGTGGTTGACTTCAAGTTTCATGGTGTTGCGGTCAGAGAAGATGCATGCTATGATTTCAATCTTCTCGAATGTGTCGAGGTTTGTTCTGTGGGCTAATATGCGACCGATTCTGGAGAATGTTCCATGTGCACTTGAAAATTATGTGTCTTCTGCTGTTTTAGGATGGATGTGACATACTGCTTGAAAGCCAGAATGGTATGGGATTCCTCAGGAATCTGCCTCTTGTAAAAATAGTCCTTCCTGGCGTTTTCTAACAATACTGCCCAGCTTTCTTGATGTAAATTAATCCTGCCTGAAAATGAGTGTAGCCCCCTGAAGAAACAAATATAGATCTCACCCTGAGATTACACATTTTGGCTTTATATTCAAAAAGAACTCAGAAAGAAATGATGCCTTTTCTCTAGAGTTTTTATCTGCAACTGTGTTACCCATAAGCCTTCCTAATGATCTACAAATCTGATTTTTTAAAAAAATGTCTTCAAAGGGAAAGACTCAGAGTAAACACTAATTATTTCCCTGAAACACTTGAGAGGGTTTATGCATTATCTGTGTACACATTTTCTTTTTCCTTTTACCTTCTTCTGAGCAAGGCCTTGTTAGGGTTTGATTGGAGGTGTCTTAAAAGCCTGCTAATGGCAGCTCTGAGGAAGGGAAGGCATTAGCACACATTTCAGGAAAACAGGCTCAGCAAACAAGCCCCTGCATTTAACAGAGGGTGAGATGTTCTTACACCAGAAAATACTATTTCACTGGAGACTCTACTGAAGGAAAGAATATTTTTAGTACAACTTAAGGAAAAGATGTTGTGACCAGACATCCCTTGTTTGAGATTTATGGAATATAAGAAAACCTATCGAATAGGACAATCATGATTAACAAATCCTGCCACCAAAAAATGTTGAAATCTGATATAATTTCTGCAGTCTTGATGAAAAAATTTGTCAAGTATGATAGGTGGAATTTATTTTTTAAAAATTCTGAGTTGTTATGATTACATTTTTTAAATTCCATTTACATCTCAGGGGAGGTAGCCAACATAGAAGCTTTTCATCCAATGTATGATTCATTGATTATTTACTCGTTGCGATGGGCCACTTACCACACCGCCAATAGGAAAGAATCTTTTATATACACTCAAAATTTTTTTAACTCTTTTTTGCTTCTGGGACTAGGACCACAAAGAAAAATAAGATTGGAGCTCTTCCTGGTAAAAGCCTGTTGACATGTAAGAAAATAATTGCAATTCCTGAGGTAAGTGTTAGATGTTTAGATGCTAAGGAGTCCTTGAAACAACTGAGATTTTTCCTGGGATGAAAACAAAGATTTATTTCAAAGCCCTCTCCAAACTGAAGGAGTTGATCAGGATATATGCAAATCCTGGAAGGTGGTCCCAACAAAGACAAAGCAGTACAACAAATGCAAAGGTACAGACATAGTGAAGAGAAGGGCCATATGCACCCCAATGTTCATAGCAGCATTGTCCACAATAGCTAAATCGTGGAAGGAGCCGAGATGCCCTTCAACAGATGACTGGATTAAGAAGTTGTGGCCCATATATACAATGGAATAGTACTCAGCTATCAGAAAGAACGAGTTCTCAACATTTGCTGCAACATGGACGGCACTGGAGGAGATAATGCTAAGTGAAATAAGTCAAGCAGAGAAAGACAAATATCATGTGATTTCTCTCATCTATGGAACATAAGAACTAGGATGATTGGTAGGGGAAGAAAGGGATAAAGAAGGGGGTAATCAGAAGGGGGAATGAAGCATGAGAGACTGTGGACTATGAGAAACAAACTGAGGGCCTCAGGGAGGGGTGGGGGAATGGGATAGGCCGGTGATGGGTAGTAAGGAGGGCACGTATTGCATGGTGCACTGGGTGTTATACACAACTAATGAATCATCAAACTTTACATCGGAAACCGGGGATGTACTGTATGGTGACTAACATAATATAATAAAAAATCATTTAAAAAAAAAAAACAAATGCAAAGGTAGCATCATTAACTGGATTGGTAGGTTCAGAAGACCATTCATATCTTGGTGTGGGTGCCAATACTGTGGAAGGAGGTGGTAAGAAGGGAAGGAGATTAGGGCAGAAAAGCAGGCAAATGCTAGATGATAAAGGGCTTTATATGCTCAGTATTCTCTGTAATGATTCTAACTTTACTCTGTTAAGTGTTGCGGGTCAAGGAGAACCTAGAGTAGTGGGGATAAAGAAGATGAAAAATAGATATGAGGTATTTGTATATCTGGTGGGAATATGTGATTAATAATTTAGTTTAACAACAAATGCAGCTAAGTTTCAAAAATTAACATCTCTTTGAACAAAGTCAAAGTTGATGCTGTTTAACTAGGTAAATTTGAGGTACTCTTTTACTTCTATTCTCAAGAGTGAATTTAATTTGAAACTATAAATGTGGGGTTGTTTATGGACAACAAATGACAGCTATCATGTCTTGAATCTGATTTTTTGCACTCACTGAATTTAGGTGCTTCCATCCTTTTATGCCTGTAGTCTCTATCTCAGGTCCACATTTTTATCATTTCTATTCTGACTTCTACCAGCATCCTACTGCAGTCTGGCTTGCATGGGCTCTAAATCATCACTCTTCCTTAGCAGAATCTAGAGACTTCCTCTGTTAGGCAGTTCAGGTGAATGGCAACTAATCACTCATCTAAAAACAAAATAAAAATACATAGCAATATAATGAGAGCTTTGAAAAGTGACTGTAAATACTCAATGCTAAAAAGTGAACAGAAATATAAAAATGCAATTTAGTGAGGGTTTTGCAAGGTCTCGGAGAAGTAATTATGGAATACAGATTGATAAGAATATTGACTTCCAATCAGGCTCTCCCAGGGCTATTTTCAGTTTCATTCTCTCCATAGATAATGGATCAGCTGCAGATGTCAATCCCACCCAACACACACACACACACACACACACACACGCATCAACACACACTCGTGCACACTTGCACACACACACATGCCTGGGAGAAGTTATCTCCTTTCCTCACATCCCCAATTATATTTGTTAGCACATTCTACTGGCTCTACCTCCAGAATATATCTGAAATCTGACCTCCTCCCGTCACTATGATAAGGAATTGGGAGAATAATAAATAGAGGAATGTCAAGAAAGGAAGTTTTATGACGGGCATGTCGTTTGTAGAAGGAAAGTCCTGCAGAGAGGGAAAAACTACTGTGGGTGGGAAAGAACTGATGAAAAGAAGATTTCAAGACTTTACTGTGTGTGTTTTATCTCCTTCATAGCATTTGGGCAATTCAAGTAGATACTTTAATTATTTTGATTTTGACTTGGTGAACTGCATGTCTTTGGATAATGACTCTGCTTCCTGTCTAAACTATATGAGGCTTAGCTTACTGAAAGATCTACAGAGTCTCCCTTCATCGTTTTCAGTCACTCCCATAGCTTTCATATTCTATTAGGTAGAGGAATATATTTATACCCCTGGTGCTGCTTTCTGACCTGGGCACTAATCTTGTATTTTAACTGCCTTCTCCTCAAATACAATATACTTAAACTTTATTTGCCAGTGTTCCTTCTAAACCTTCCCCCAGTCTTCTGGTCTCTGTGAAGAGCTTCCATTCCCCTAGTTAAACAGCATCCACTTTGCCTCCTCCCTTCCTCTGTCCCTGACATTCAGTAAGTTGCCAAGTCCCATCTTCTCTGCCTTTGCATCATCACATCAGTACTGTATTGAGGGGGTCCTGGCAAGAAGTAGATGGCACACTCAAATTGGGCAATTTGAGGAGAGGTTAATAGAGGCGTCAATACAATAATATGGAGAGAACCCATTACTACCCCCAGGACTGAAGGGCCAACAAAAGAAAGAAATGATAATGGAAATAGGAAGCCACTTAGAAAAGGCTAGGCCTAACAAGAGTTATGTCCTTGGGCCACAGCAAGACCATGGTGATTTCCAACAAAAGAAGCTGGTGAAGGTGGAGGGCAGGGTATAAATATCCTGATCTCATGCTCTGTCACTCCACTGATGTCCAGCCTGCACACATCATTGTCTGAACATAACTGGAAGCCAGAGAGTAAAAATGCACATTGATGTAGTCCAAGCTGTTCAACTTCTGGATATAACCACCCCAGAACAGGCTAGAGGGACAAATGGAAGATGTATAGTACAATTAGCATCCTCTTTATCGCCCTTGTTACTCCATTAATTCAGGACCCGATTTTCTCTTCCCTGCTCTGCTGTCTTCTAAAGATCTGCCTCCTTATTCTTAGGACACTGAACAATCCTGCCTTTGACTCTAGTAGACACTATCTCTCTCCTCCATGGATGTTCACTGTACAAACATCCTTGAAAATAGTCCAGAATAGTCTAGGTCCTCTCAACAATGATCTATCAGAGGCCTGGCTCCTGGTCCAATATGGCACACAAAGGGCCCAACATCTCCTTTCTGGATTTCCAGGTATGCTTGATGCCTTTTGAAACTATCAGAGGAGCGACCACTTCTTGTTATCTAAAACTAAAAACTGGGGGCGCCTGGGTAGCACAGTGGTTAAAGCATCTGCCTTCAGCTCAGGGCGTGATCCCGGCATTCTGGGTTCAAGCCCCACATCAGGCTCCTCCACTGTGAGCCTGCTTCTTCCTCTCCCGCTCCCCCTGCTGTGTTCCCTCTCTCACTGGCTGTCTCTCTCTGTCAAGTAAATAAATAAAATCTTTAAAAAAATAAAAATAAAAAAAAATAAAAATAAAAACTGAATTTATTGCTTACCTAAGTAAAGGAGAGCTGTGTTGACCAAGCAGTCTTTAGGGCAAAGGAAGTTGCTGACTTTATACAGGGTTTTCAGAAAGTGTTCATTTTAGAATTGTGTTGTTTATGTCAGCAGAAATGAGTTGATGTAAGCATGTTTTTTATTTGTTACAGAGATGGGACTGAGCTCACATCAGGGACTGAGTTAACATCAATCTTAGACACATGTTCACTGGGATGAGTTCACCATCAACTATCTGACTTTCAAAGTGTGAAGCTGTCATTCGAGGCTAGATTTTAGGTTTGTGTTTAACTCAAATGGTTACTCATTGGTCAACTAAAGAAGTTTAAACCAGGTCTGTCGGTTACTACAATAGCTACAGAACTGTCATTGACTGATTAAACAGATTTAAAAGGAATTTTGTTGGCTTGCTAGCGACCTTGAATATGAAATAGCCTTTCCCCTAACTTTATTTAAAGATAAACCTTGTTCTTATAAGGCTTTTGGCTCTGTAACCTCCCAAATCACATCACCATGGGCTAAGGGCCCATAATCATATCTCATATCTGAGATTCCTTTTCCAAGTCTCAGATATGACTATATTTCTTTCCTGTCATCAAACTAATCAGAGTGAATGAGTTAACTTGAAATGAAAGAAACAGCTCTAATTTAATTCAAACTACTAGAAAGCCTACTGTGCCATCCACTTGCCTCTGGTTCAAATTAGAACCTATTCCAGAAGATACTCCCTTTCATGGCATCGCTTGGTCCCCAACTCTAATATATCAAATCCTCTGATATTATTCCATCCACCTCAACCTCTGCTCAATCCTTAGAGAGTTAAAGTCTCTGACAAGAAGATAAATGGACTGTATTTCAGCAAGTTTAGGAGAGGCACAGTACCACAATAGATAGATTCTCCAAAAGAAAGGAGGCCATAAATCAGAGAGCAATTCTGGAGTGATGTTCGTCTCAGAACATCTGCTCTTTATAGCCCTGATGGGGTACAAATGCTCAACTGAATTATGGTGTTCTGCCTCCGATTCCCTTCCATCTTCCCCCTGTCCCCCATCATTCCCTTGCATATCCTCCTGTGTTCCATTGGACCCTACTGGGATTCTCCTTTATAGTTACATCTCTTTCATAGAAATTTCATTATAGAATATTGAGAATCTTAATAGACCTGTAAGTTGTAAAATGAGTTTTAAAGTTTAGGATTTTGAATCCCACCCCTCTATCACATTCTTTCCATTTTTGGATTATTAGTAAGAATAAATTCAGTCCTGTAAATCTTTATAAACTGTTACTAGTTAATCTTGCCAATTCATAACCACTAAGTGTCCTTGCATACTTCATAGCACAGGAAGAACTAATGTTATTAGTGGACACAACCCATTATTTTGCCAAATAAATGCATCAGCCAATTGAATCCTCCACTGTAGATCAGTGTCCCAACACACTGGCTTCCCACTTATCAGAACAGCTTGGTACAGGTGATGCAGAGACCTCAACTAAAACCTGGAGGTGAGTGACAGGAAAACAGCATCATAAAACAACTATAGAAATGAAACCCTAAGCTGAATTATTCGTAAGTCCATTGTGCCATTTGCAGAAGCCTGAGCATAACTATGAGTATAATTATGCTCCATGGAGTTATTCAAGTGAAATACAAAGCACATTTTCTGGTCTAAAGC
The DNA here is from genome assembly GCF_017311325.1 of Ursus maritimus. Classification (NCBI taxonomy): domain Eukaryota; kingdom Metazoa; phylum Chordata; class Mammalia; order Carnivora; family Ursidae; genus Ursus; species Ursus maritimus. The sequence continues at coordinate 16,324,993 of NW_024425675.1, forward strand.
AGTATATAATTTGATAGTGAAAACCAAACGAACAAATAAAAAACTAAATAACATGTGAAAAGAAAACCTAAATACAGCTCAATACAATTACTCATCCTTCAGTTCTCAAGTCAAATGCCAGTCACATTTTCCTGACCACAATCAATTTGGCTTTGTTCTTAGAGTACTGTTATAATTTCCTTTATTTGATATACCCAGTTTTTAACTTTTATGTTTGTGTGTGATTATTTGATGAATGTCTGTCTCCTGCGCTGGCCTATAATTTCCAGGTAGGTGGAGCCCATACCTTCTTTTTGTTCACTATTTTACCCCCAAAACCCATCTATTGCCTGGAATATGCTAGTACTACTCAATAAATATTTCTGAATGAATCATTAAGTGTAAAGTATTTCCATTTACATTATCATCACTAGTTGTATCTTTAAAAGTGTTTCCAGTGGTGAAAATAGCCCACAATTGAACTGACACTAACTTATTCGGAAGCCCCAAAAATGTCACTTCTCTCTCTCTCTCTCTCTCTCTCTACTTGTATTTCCACAAGTAAAACGGTGATTAAAAACATCTGACTAACCTACTTTTCCTTATATGGTTGCTGTTCCAATTACTACTGCTATATAGCAAACCAAAACTTAGAGACATAAACCAATGATTTTATTACGCTCACAAATTCTGTAGGTCAGGAATTCAAATATGGCAAAGAGGACTTTGTTGTTTCTGCTCCAAGATGGTTACAGTCTCATCTGGGAAGACTCGAAGATTAGGGGGTGACTCAGTGGCTCAGAGCTAGAATTTTCTGGAGGCATCTCCACTTACAATTTGGCAACTGAATTCTGGTTGTTGACTAGTAGCTCTGCCAGACTGTTGGCTGGAAAAACTACAAGTGGCCTCTCCAAGTGTGCTAGTTTTAACTTCCTTGCAACAGCGTAGCTGAGTTCCAGGAGGAAGCATCAAAAGAGAATCAGAAAGGAACTGTAGCAACTTTTATGATCTAACTTCAAAACTCACATAGCTTCACTTGCATTTATGCAGTCTCAAGTCGTCCAGGCTCAAAGTGATGTAGATTATAGACCCAACCGCTCAATGGAAGGAATGTCAACTTCACGTTGTAGGAAGAGCATGTAGCTAGGAAATATTGTTCTGGCATTTTGGAATATATGATCTGCCACAGCTGCTTTGATGATCCAAAAGAGTACTAGGAAAGATGCTAAACTGCATTTTTAAAAGTTAGTTTTTGTCTAAATCTTAACCCTTTGTTAATCTCACAAAATCCTTGAATCATGCATTTCTGTGGTTTTCTTGTGGTTCCTATCGGCATCTTTATACTGTTGTACTGGTTCTTTTTTTTTTTTTTTTTTTTAAAGATTTTATTTATTTATTTGACAGAGATAGAGACAGTCAGCGAGAGAGGGAACACAAGCAGGGGGAGTGGGAGAGGAAGAAGCAGGCTCATAGCGGAGGAGCCTGATGTGGGGCTCGATCCCGGAACGCCGGGATCACGCCCTGAGCCGAAGGCAGACGCTTAACCGCTGTGCCACCCAGGCGCCCCTGGTTCTTGATGGAAATTCAAGGAAAAAACTGAAACTCTAATTTTAAAAACAATGGAGACATAAATCACCACTGGAAGTGAAAACAAATATGATTAACTAAACACAGGGAAATCATTAACTAAAACAAATACGACAATAAGATAATATTTATCTGCCAAATTAGCTTAAAAATGACAATGTCAGCAAGGACTCTATGCCAACTGCTGGTAGGAGTGGGTATTATTTATCTATTGATGTGTAACAAAGTATCCTAAAATGTAACAAAACAACAAATATTTATTATTCTACACAATTTCTGAGGGTCAAGAATCAAGTAGTGGCTTAGCTACTTGGTGGCTCTGGCTCAAGAGTTCCCATAAGGTGACCATCAATTTGCTGGCCAGGGCCAGGGTCATCTGAAGGCTGGGCTAGGCCTGGAGGATGCTTGAGAGATGGCACATTCATATGATTGTTGGCTAGAGGACTCAGGTCCTTGGGGGCTTTTGGGATGGGGCATCAGGTTCTTGCCACATAAACCTCCCCTTGGGGCTACTTAAGTGTTTCCATGGTATGGCACCTGGCCCCCTCAGAGCATGCAAGCCAAGAGAGGGCAAGGCAGATACCACAATGTCCTTTGTGACGAAACTTCATTTCCATAATATCACATTGGTGTACACAGGTCAACCCTATTCATTACGGAAGGGACTACCCAAGCGCATAAATATCAGGAGGGTGGTATTGGAATAATCACCAATAAATTGGTATAACCATATTGGACAAGAAGGTTATAATATGCATCATAATACTTAAAAATGTTTCATAGCACAAAGCTGGTTTTCAAAGGATATTTGTTGCAGAAATGATTAAGTAAGTAAAAAGCCCAGTAGTTCCAGTCCTAGGAATCAACTCTACAGAAATAATAAGGTAGCGATGACAAAGATTTATTTATCAAGATGTTTATTAATGCATTATTTGCAACAGGGATGAAGTAGAAATGAACTAAATATCCAAAGAGCAGATTCATCAAATGAATTATATCTTGGTTGTTTCTCAGTTATTAAAAATTAAATTTTCAAAGAATTTTAATGGAATGTTCCTGATATACTATTAGATGAAAAATGCACAAAGAATAAAAACCAGCCAGTGATGGGTATTAAGGAGGGCACATACTGCATGATGCACTGGGTGTTATACGCAAATAATGAATCATGGAACATTGCATCAAAAACTGGGGACGTACTCTATGGTAACTAATATAACAATAAAAATTATTTTTAAAAAAAGAATAAAAACCAATAATTAAATATGATCCTGATCAGTTGCATTCATGTATGAATATAATACTGGAAGGAATACAACAGAGTTAACAGAAGTTATTTCCAGGTTGCATGTTATAGTTTTTTTTTCTTCCTTCCACTTCTCTATACCTTCAAATTGTCTATATTGCACTTATTTTTATAATCAGAAATATTATATTTTATTCTGATTTATTGCTCTTCTCATGCATTTTTTACTCACCAGCTCATGCGGCCCCACATAACCTTGACAATAAGGTCATGGCTAAACTTGCACTTTTCTATTGTTAATATTTTAATGTTATGCACATGGAGAAACTATATTCCTATCTTAAGATCTAAAATCACTAGAAAGTCGGCAATATATAGCAACTTATCAGGCTATATTTTTGGTTCCTGTAAATCTGGGCCAGTTTTTATTTCTACATCACAAAATTATCTATCCTGGAAAATACTGCTATTTAAATCATAGAAATCATTTTTTGAGTAAATATACAATGAATACCATCTGGAGACAAACACATGTTTTGTTTTTTCTTTCTTTCCTTACACTAGGTAATTCTAGTGACTTTAGACTCTACAAATAATCAGTTTAGCATTTGACTTCAAAGCAATTCTGAAGGTCACTTTGCCTGTTTTATCTGCCTGTTATAGGGACCCGAAAGTCTTTCACACAGAAAATAAATCCTTTTACAAATGGTTTATTAAAACACATTACCCTTCAGGGAAATGAAATAATTTAATTGTATAAGGTAAGACAAGCAAAACTTAAATGACCAACAGAACTTCCAAAGTAAAAAAAAAAAAAATTATTTTAGAGAGAGAGCAGAGGGGAAAGGGGAGCGGGTGGAGGCAGGGAAGGGCACAGGGAGAAGGAGAGAGACTCAAGCAGACACCGTGCCCAGCCTGGAGCCTTTTGCAGGGCTGGATCTCACGACCCTAAGATCACAACCTAAGCCAAACCCAAGAGTCAGACGCTCAACCAACTGTGCCACCCACATGCCCCCCCAAAGCAAATTTTGAAAAGTCCTGGAAAGAAAAGGCTTTTTTTTCTGAAAGACTAGCCTCTTCTGTCAAAAGGCTTTTATATCATTGTCCTCCCTTGCAAATAACCACAAATATAAGAAAGAACTTCAACCTTTGCACTGGAATATCCAACATGTCCCAAATATCTCAATACAACAAATGAAAAATTCGATTTTCTTAAAAATGAGAGCTATCATATTCCATTACATATTAACATGATTAATTTTGTTTTTTCTTTAAAAATTAAAGTCAACCCATTCTTTTGGAAAGAAATAGTTGCCTCCTTGGTATAACTTCCTTGTTGACATCAAATATGTTTCAAACTAAGAACCAAGTTAAAAGGAATAGTTAAGAGAAGACCAAAGAAATGTTCATTTTAAGGTCTTTAATATCTTAACTGTTCCATCATTAAGCTCAGAACAAGTCCAATCAAATACGACATTAATTAAAATATTCTACACTTCCATTAGTTTTGATTAGTTATTAGTATAAAATTGTTAGCATTTTTATGAAACACCTTAAAAATCTATCCCCAAAGAAGGTGCAAACCACATATTTAACAACAGATGCCGAGGGTGAGATTGTCCTCTCTTTAGAAGTACAATGTACCACTCAAATAAAGAATAAGAACCAGAGAAGTGATAAAAAATACTTTTCTCCATGGGTCTTTTCTACCTTCAAACATAAGGACTGAGTACTCGTATTATAGTAAAGCTAAAGGCAGGCTATTTCTTGGTGAATTAGTAAGTTACCCAAAAGCTTTTTGGTAAATTGCCAACCTTATAAAGGAAAATGTGTGGGTTTTGCTACATAACCCAAAATCAACCAATCTAACATGTATAGAAGTCTTCTTTGGGTTCTGCATACAGTATGAATCAACCATTTACATTTTCAATTGCATTTCTGAAAAACACCTCAAAAAACACATTTATATCCAAAAAATATAAATGTCTATCATTTTAGAGGCATTTGAATAAGCAGATTTAAGATATCTTTACCCTTTGAAGGACAAATCAAAGAAAGACATTTAAAAATTTATCTCCCATCATTCCATTTTAAACGTGCATTATCTGCCCTCACCTCAAATGACAGACCACGTTGAGTAAACAGCTATTAAAAGCTAGCAAAGGGACAGAGATGCTGCTGCTTGTCTTCACATGCAATACAGAATTTCCAAATACTATGTAAATTTCTTCATAAATACCACTTTACCCATCCCAGTGGCAATGGGAGTTAGCAGCTAAGAGCACAGACTATGTAGTCATGTTGCCTGGTGGGATCCAGGCTGTTATCACTTAAGAGTTATGTGCCATGGGGAGGTTACACGACCTCTTGCTCGGTTTCCTCATCTGTAAAAATGGGGCTCATTATAATAGTACATACCGTATAGAGAGTTTCTGCAAGGAGCAAATGAGTAATATAATAAAAGACTTAGAAACGTGTCTGCCACATCATAACGAATCTGTGTTAGCTATTATTTTTTTCTGATTGTTTCTGTTTCATTGCCACAACTTTAATTAATAAAGAACATTTATGTTCCCCCTGATTGCTTCGCCATCCTCCCATCAATCTCTCTCCTTGCCTTCTCTATTCTCCACATCTAAAAAAAATTGAGGTGTAGTTGAGATACAGCATTATACCAGAATTATATATACAACATAACGATTCAGTGTTTGTATACATTGAAAAATGATCGCCACATTTAACCATCTGTCATCATACAATGTTACAACATTTTTTTCTTGTGATGGGAACATTTAAGATTTACTTTCTTAGCAACTTTCAAATTTGCAATACAGTATTACTGACTATAGCCCCCTGGTAGACATTACATCCCCATGACTTATTTTTTTATTTTTATTTTTATTTTTTTAGTGGGCTCCACGAATAGTGTAGAGCCTAACATGTGGCTTGAACTTATGACCCTGAGATCGAGACCTGAGCTGAGACCAAGAATCTGATGCTTAACTGACTGAGCCACCTAGGCACCCATGACTTATTTATTTTATAACTATTAACTGGAAGTTAATACCTCTTGACCTCTTTGTTTTCAAGAAATTAGCAAACAAATATACCTACTCACAAGTGCCCTGCTCAAATAATTTTGTTTTCCAATTTTCTCCAGAATAAAGAGTAAATATCTCATCTTCATGCCCTCCCACAATTTGCCCATACCATGATGTGCCAACATTATCTTTCCCTGTCTGCCACTCATGTGGGTTCAAGGAGACAGGCTCACTATCTTCCTTTAGCCTTCCGAGACTCTCAGCTGTTTCTCCTTTTAGAATGTCTTCCCAAGCACCACTCCGTCTACCGAGCTCTCATTCTGCAAAGCCATTGAAGTCCCAACCCATTCACAAAAACTTTCTGTCTTACCATGAACCCGCAGTGACGGGACCTGCTATGTTACACATAAATACTAAAATTACTTATCCAGGATGCTCACGAGTCCTTTGTCATGCATTACCCCATATTTCAGTATTTCAAGGTATAATTCCTGTGTAAACATAAGGCAACCACATACCTAAATTTTAGCATTCCTCCCAAACAATCAGCCTGCTTCTCTGAGGATCAGAACTGTGTTTTACTCATCGTCTATTAGAGCTACAGCCAAGCACATAACAAGCACTACATGGAATTGATTTGAATATTTATGATCCCTGTCTCAGCCGACATTAGCATATTAGCATCTTGTAACTGACAAAAAAGAGAGGGGGAAGCTCTGCAGTAAAGCTCATAAAAAAAGTGCACAAAATTCTCAAGTTGATTACCCAATGTTTGTATCTGGGGCAAGAGGAACCTATTAGAGCAAATGCAGCAACTTTGAGCCCTAACGGCTGTCTTGCTGTCCCATAGGGAATTCCTAATGGCCTGCATTTCACCTGGTCGAGGATACCAATCCCTGCCAAAGGTGAGAGGCTGTGACTGTTCTAACTCATTGCTGTCAAATGACTAGAGTGTTTGACTTTTTTTCTCTTTCCATTAAGCAGGTCATGTTCGGTCGAATGTATTAGCAGTGTTGGAATTGGGAGGCTGGCACCTCCAGGTTCTGTGTGTGCTCTATCCCCAGATCTGGCAGGACACTGGAGAGACAACCAGGAGAGCCCTGGTTTCCTAGAACATGTTCAGACTGCACCAAAAAGGTAAATGGCCACTACCAGCAAGATTAGTTTTTGTAATTGGGAGATCTATGGTGGAGTTTGTAAAAAGGATGACTAGATGGGGATCTTTTTTTATTTATTTTTATTAATGATTTTTTTATTATATTATGTTAGTCACCATACAGTACATCCCCGGTTTCCGATGTAAGGCTCGATGATTCATTAGTTGTGTATAACACCCAGTGCACCATGCAATACGTGCCCTCCTTACTACCCATCACCAGTCTATCCCATTCCCCCACCCCCCTCCCCTCTGAGGTCCTCAGTTTGTTTCTCATAGTCCATAGTCTCTCATGCTTCATTCCCCCTTCTGATTATCCCCCCTTTCTTTATCCCTCTCTTCCCCTACTGATCATCCTAGTTCTTATGTTCCAAAAATGAGAGAAATCATATGATAGTTGTCTTTCTCTGCTTGACTTATTTCACTTAGCATTATCTCCTCCAGTGCCGTCCATGTTGCAGCAAATGTTGAGAACTCGTTCTTTCTGATAGCTGAGTAATATTCCATTATATATGGTTCACAACTTCTTAATCCAGTCATCTGTTGAAGGGCATCTTGGCTCCCTTCCGCGATTTATAATGGACAATGCTGCTATGAACATTAAGGGTGCATGGCCCTTCTCTTTACTATCTGTATCTTTGGGGTAAACACCCAGTAGTGCAATGGCTGGATCATGGGAGGTGGCTCAATTTTTAACTTTTTAAGGGACCTCCACACTGTTTTTAATTGGCTGTACCAGCTTGCATTCCCACCAACAATGTAGGAGGGATCCCCTTTCTCCACATCCTCTCCAACAATTGTTGTTTCTTGCCTTGTCTATTTTTGCCATTCTAACTGGCGTAAGGTGGTATCTCAGTGTGGTTTTGATTTGAATTTCCCTGATGGCTAATGATTTTGAACATTTTTTCATGTGTCTGTTAGCCATTTGTATGTCTTCATTGGAAAAGTGTCTGTTCATATCTTCTGCCCATTTTTTTATTTGTTTATTTGTTTCTCGTGTATTGAGTTTGAGAAGTTCTTTGTAGATCTTGGATACCAGTCCTTTATCTGTAGTGTCATTTGCAAATATATTCTCCCATTCCGTGGGCTGCCTCTTAATTTTTCTGACTGTTTCCTTGGCTGTGCAGAAACTTTTAATCTTGATGAAGTCCCATAAGTTCATTTTATCTTTTGTTTCTCTTGCCTTTGGGGATGTGTCATGAAAAAGTTTGCTTTGGCCGATGTCGTAGAGGTTGCTGCCTATGTTCTCCTCTAGAATTTTGATGGATTCCTGCCTCACATCTAGGTCTTTCATCCATTTGGAGTTTATTTTTGTGTATGGTGTGAGATAGTGGTCAAGTTTCAAAAAAAAATCATTACTGTAAAATACATTTGTTAAGCCACAGTTGCCATCTGTCTGTCCAGACAACCAATGTATCCATATCCCTTCCTAGAAGGCTTTGGAGCCACCATTCCAATTATATATATTTCAGGAACATATATCAACATTGCCCCACTGTACCTCTTTTAACATTTGGTTTCTCTTCCTCACTACTGTTCTCTGTTTTATTTTCCTACTGGACATTTATAATCCCTTTATATCTTCAATTCCCTTTGAAGTCTTAAATGAGGGGCGCCTGGGTGGCTCAGCCAGTTAAGCATCTGCCTTCAGCTCAGGTCATGATCTCAGAGTTCTGGGATCGAGCCCCATGTCGGGCTCCCTGCACCTCAGAAAGACTGCTTCTCCTTCTACCCCTCACCTGCTCATGCTCTCTCTCTCAAATAAATAAATAAAATCTTTAATAAATAAATAAATGAAGTCTTAAATGATAACTTATTTCTGGAACAATCTCTTTCCATCCAGGGAAGACCCAGATGCAACTTGAGGTATGGGACTACGTTTGCCAGCTGGCCGTTAGATGGGACTAAGGAGGACACTCACTTAAGAGGAGGCAGAAGGAGGCCTGCAGGGTATAAGAGTAGAGCTATGAGTCTCAGGGGAAGGGTAAGTAACGCACACCATGTGTGAAGATCTCATCTCAGTGAGATGTTGACAATCTACGAGGCGTGTAGACCATCGAGTGATGCAGAAGCCAAGAGAGTCACAATAATAAGTCTAACCACTCCAGGAAATGCATGCAAGGTGATCGAGAGTAGGATTACAGCCCCTTTCTGGACGTGCACCTGGACCTGGAGAGGAACCCCCTAACCCTGCTACCCTGCCAGAACATCAGGTTCAATTCCCAATTGGCTGCTCATGCACTGGAGGAAGCACCCACTCCTTCACGGACTAGGACGGGGCAGCAGCCTGGCCACCCACAGCAGACATTCAAGGGGAACCGCCTGAGGGATGTCCATCCTCAAACACCACCACCAAATTTCCTTGTGCCTTTTCTCTGTGCTTTCTTGTGTAAGCTATTTACAATGCCTAGAATTCCAAACTGCACTCCTTAAATTAGGAAAACGGCACTTACCTTTTAATGTCAAATGTAACCTTCTCCCTCCACCTCCTGGATTAGATGTCCCTCCTCTGTGCCCCAGTCATAATCATATTATAATAGAATTCTATAGTTGTCACCTCCACAGACTGAGGGTTCCTTGAGGTCAGAAATTATATATTTTTTTCATCTCTGTGTCTCCAGAATTGCCTTACTCATGTTGATGAACAAACGAGCAAATACACAAATAAAAGAAAGAAAGGATGAGCGCATTCCTGAGCATTTGTGGTTTTGACAGGGAGACAACTGACAATTACTGAACCCTGCTGGCACTGAGGGCTTTGGTGAGTGGGATGAACCGATGGTGTGGCATTACGGAATTCCACCCTCCCGCTGACCTGAACAAGAGCCAGACCTGCCTCCAGACAGCAGGGCACACATCAGAAACACAGGGAAGGCACCTGGAAAGATACAAGTGCTGATATCACCTCTCATAATAATACTTCTCGAGAACTAAAATTTCTTTCCTTTTCTTCCTGCCTCCAACCAGAGTCAAGGAATGAGTAACTGCACACTGCTGATATTTCTCATTAGGATATTTTACACTGGAATGGACTTCCCTGCTTAGGACAGGGAAATGACTACAACCATATTCTGTATGGCAGAAAGCATGTTATCACCATGAAGATAATAGCAATGCCACCTCTAAGGCTAGTGATAAGAAGTTAGCATAAACTTTCCTGAGAGCACTGAGATTAAAGAAAAGAATAATTACAATATTTCAGGGCAAATCTGTTCCACAAGAAAGAGGGAAAAAAATCCCACCTCCAGCCTCTATAGTCAATCATTTCAAGTGCAGCAATGGTGTTTTATCCTTATCAATGAGTTTATTCTCACACAATGCATAGGGCTATAGAAAAATGATTGCATTTTATAAGGAAGAGAGGGAAGATTGCTACCAAAAAGCAAGGTTCTGATTCTTTCTAACTTACTAGTTTGCTCGAGCGATGTTTCTTAACAATCATGCTTAGGAATGTCTCATCCAACTTCCAACCCCAGAAAGTATCACCCATTTTATGCTTTCAAATGTCAGCTGTCAGACCATATAAGAGAAATTAACAAGTCTAGCAATACTGTCAAGCCTAAACAATAGAAATTAATTAATGATGTTATTAGACCTTATAATTTGCATATATTTCATTTTTCCATGAATGAAGAGATAAATTTTTTAAGTCTAGTATTATAAATTAGGACATAAAGAATGAATAGCAATGCAAAAGAATGAAACTAGACCACTTTCTTACACCATACACAAAAATAGACTCAGAAAGAATTAAAAATCTAAATGTAAGCTGAAACCATAAAACTCCTAAAAGAAAATAGAAGCAGTCAGCTCTTGGACATCAGCCTTAGTAATGTTTTTCTGGGTATGTCTCCTCAAGCAAGGGAAACAAAAGTAAAAACAAACTATTGGGACTATATCGAAACAAAAACTTTTGCACAGCAAAGGAAATCACCAACAAAACAAAATGGCAACCTACTGAATGGGAGAAGATATTTGTAAATGATATATCTGATAAGGGGTTAATATCTAAAATATATAAAGAACTCATACAACTCGACATCAAAAAACAAACAATCTGAGTAAAAAGGGAACAGAGAACCCCAATAGACATTTTTCCAAAGAAGACATCCAGATGGCCAACAGACACATGAAAAGATGTTCAACATTACTCATTATCAGGGAAATGCAAATCAAGACCACATGATATATCACCTCACACTTATCAGAATGGCCAGAATCAAAAAGACAAGAAATAACAAATGTTGGGGAGGATGTGGTAAAAAGGGAACCCTCATTCACTGCTGGTAGGAATGTAAATTGGTGCAGCCATCGTGGAAAACAGTATGGAGGCTCCTCCAAAAATTAAAAATAGGAATAACATACAATCCAGTAATCCTCTACTGTGTATTTACCCAAAGAAAACAAAAACGCTAATTTGAAAAGATATATGCACCCCTATATTTATTGCTGTATTATTTACAATAGTGAAGATAGGGAAGCAACCTGAGTGTCCGTTGATAAATGAATGGATTAGGAAGATGTGAGATAGATCTATTTATATAATGGAATATGACTCAGCCATAAAGCAGAATGAAATCTTGCCATTCATGACAACATGGATGGAACTAGAGAATGTCATACTAAGTGAAATAAGTAAGACAGAGAAAGGCAAATACGATATGATTTTATTTACATGTGAAATTTAAAAAGCAAAACAAATGAGGGGCACCTGGGTGGCCCAGTCAGTTAAATGTCTGACTCTTGCTTTTGGCTCAGGTCATGATCTCATGGAGCATGAAATCAAGCCCCATGTCAGTTTCCACGCTCATCAGGGAGTCTGCTAGAAGATTCTCTCCCCTTTTCCTCCCCCTACTTTCTCTTTCTCAAATAAATAAATAAATCTTTTTAAAAAACCTTAAAGAACGAGCAAACACACACACACACACAGAACCAGAAACAATCTTATAAATACAGAGAACAAACTTGTGGTTGCCAGAGGGGAGGGGGCTGGGAGGGATGGGCAAAATAGGTGAAGGGGATTAAAGAGTACAAACTTCTAGTTATTAAATAGTTACAAGTATGAAAAGTACAGTATAGGGAATATAGTCAATAATACTGAAATAACATTGTAGGGTGAATGTGGTGAGCACTGCATAAAGTATAGATTTGTCCAGTCGCTATGTTGTACACCTGAAACTAATACAACAATGTATGTCAACCATACTTCAGTTTAAAAAGAGAACCATAGCAGAGTCTAAATGCAATACACATTCTTCATCTCCAATTTAAAACACTCCCTAAGTGAAATAGACCTATATATGTCCTTTGATTATAACAAAAAATAATTCCGGTAATTACTCTGTTTTACATATTAGAAAGTTTAGTCTCAGAATCACGAAGCAAGACGTCCAAAGTCATCAAGTTCGCATACAGTAGAACTTAGATTTGAACTTTTGTCCTTTGAATTAATGAAATGAAGGTAAATAGGGAATTCTGACAGATGCATAAATCAACTTTTATTTGGCTACAGACATTATTCAAATTCTCTGGAGTCTTTTCCTTCAAAATAAATAAGAATATGATTTATCATAAATGTGAAAAGTGACATAAACAAAGTTCCCCAAATGATACGGAAAAGCAAATAGGTTTAAAGAAAGACTTTGCAACAACATCAACAACAAAAATTAGTATGTCCCTTTGTGCAATATTTTCTAAACTGTGCTCTGCAGAACCATACTTTTACAGGATTTTTAGAGATATTGTATGAGGAAAAAATCAGTTGCATTTCTATACACTAACAATGAGAAATCCAAAAAGGAAATTAAGAATACCATTCCACTTAAAAATAGCATCAGATTGTGCTAACTAGGCTTATTCTAGTATTCATTTCACAATATATACATCTATCAAATCATCGCTTAGTACACCTTCAACTTACACAATGGTATATGTCAATTAGATCTCAATAAATCGGGGGGGGGGGTTAAAAATAAAAAAATAATATGGCATCACAAAAGAATTCAATACTTAGTAATAAACTTCATCAAGGAGGCAAAGACTGAAAACAAGATGTTTCTGTAAGAGGTTAAATAAGACATCAATTAATGGAAAGACATTCATGTTCATCAATTGGAAAACTTAATATAAGGACACCTGGGTGGCTCAGTCGTTAAGCGTCTGCCTTCGATTCAGGTTATGATCCCAGAGTCCTGGGATCAAGCCCTACGTCTGGCTCCCTGCTCAGCAGAGAGCCTATTTCTCCCTCTCCAACTTCCCCCTGCTTGTGTTCCCTCTCTCGCTGTCTCCCTCTGTCAAATAAATAGAATCTTTAAAAAAAAAAAAAAAACCCTTAATATTGTTAAGATATCAATACTACCCAAAGTGATCTATACTATTCAATGCAATCCCTATCAAAATTCCAAAGACATTTTTTTTTTGGCAGAAACAGAAAAATCCATCCTAAAATTCATATAGCATCTCAAGGGACCCTGAACAGCCAAAGCAATTTGGGGGAAAAAAAAAAAAAAGAAAAGAAAAAATTTAAAGGTGTCACACTTGCTGATTTCAAAACTTTCTACAAAGCTACAGCAATCAAAGCTTTGGTGCTGTCATCAAGACAGACATATATTCCAATGCAACAGAAGGGAGAGCCCAGAAGCAAACCCTCCCATAGGTGGTCACATGATTTTGACAAGGGTTCTGGGACCATTCAATGAGGAAAGGGCAGTCGTTTCAAAAAGCGTTGCTGGGAAAACTGGATATCCACATGCAAAAGAATAAAGTTGGATCCCTACTTTATACTGTATTCAAAAATTAACTCAAAATGGATCAAAGAGCTGCTTCTCCCAGAACCCTTTGTATCTCACTAAATGGCAATCTCATGCTCCCAGTCGTTCAGACCAGAAGCCTCAGTCATCCTTGTCTTCTCAATGTCACACTACATGTTCAATGCCACAGAAGTCCTATCACTTAACCTTCTAAATATATCCTGAATCTGACCACTTCCATTATCTCAAAGATATAGTTACCTTCTCTGCACAAAACTGTTATCTTGTTTCCCTTTTTTCTTCTCATCTTTATATATTTTCCACACAGCAGGGTCATTGCTTTAAACAAACCCAATCGTATCTCTCTTCTGGTCAAAATCATATAATGGATTCTTATCTCATCCTACGTAAAAGCCAGTCATTACCGTGGTCTAAATGTCCTACACCCTCCACAACATGCACCCCCCCACACACACAATCTTTTGGAGTCACTGTAGGTAACTCCCCTCCTCATCCACTCTGCTCCATCACACCTGCTTCGTTGCTTTCCCCGGACAATACCCAGAATGTTCGACCTCAACACCTGGACTTGCTATGTTTTCACCTAGAAGTTTTTCCACATACCTGCAGGCTTGTCCCCTCCTGTCCTCAGGTCTTGATTCTAATTTTCCAGACCTTCTATGACCACCTAATATAAAACAGATCTCGGGGCGCATGGCTGGCTCAGTCAGTAGAGCATGTGATTCTTGATCCTAGGGTAGTGAGTTTGAGCCCCACTTGCAGCATGCAGCCTACTGAAAATAAAATAATAATAATAATAAACAATAAAATAGATCTTTCCACAGTGTTTTCAGCTTACTTTTGACGTTACTGTGCAAATCGAAATTGAAAATTTTGTAGATGTATACATTTACCTGTTTAGCATCTATCTCACTCCGCTAGAATATAAGCTGCATTAGAGTAGGGACTTTGTCTTGTTCACTATTATATCCCCCAGACTAGAGTCTGCCACATGAAAAACCTCAAAAAATATTGTTATGAATGTGAATTTTGTTATAATGTGAGTGAACGAATGAATGAACATAATTACTGCTACATTTATACACATAATTAACAACTCATGAAATTTACAATTTACTTCATTGCTCCAATTAAATCCTTAAAACCGAGTATTATCATTTTGGTCATAAATGGTCATAGCTCAATTTAGTGAACAAAAATTAGCTTTTAAATTATAATGCAGCCCACTAATGGAAAAAGGAATCCTATCGCTCCTTGCGTACTGCCTTACAATTTAGATGAACCCTTGATCCAGTGATGTCTTGGTCATTTGGACCATGAAAGAATTTGAAAAAAAAAAAAAAGAGAGAGAGAGAGACCAGCTTTCAAAATCTTAACAGTCATTAGTATTTTCTTCATTGCTTTTAATGACAAACAACAGAACTAACCAGTGTGGCTCTGACTTTACCAATTTGGCACCATTGTAACCAGTCATGTTCCTGTGTTGTGTTAAATTTCTGGTCAAGTCAATTTATTATTCTACTCACACTGGATACATGCTGTGAATTAGTAACATCTCCCTAAAGTTCCTCCAACCCAAGGCAGGAAAAAAAAATACTTACAGTCGTTTCTTTTTACTTGCAGGGGTCTTTCCATGTCTGTACAAAAGTAACCTCCATACAAATTGTACAGTTTGTATGCCTCAGCCCAATAACAGATTTTATACTGCAAATGAAGTGTCCTCGCTGACCCTTTGGGGTGTTGATTCTCACACAAGAGCCCGGGCTCAGTGTCAACCCAGCAGCTCGGTTTCCCAGGGTGAGCCTAGGTTCAAGCACTCACTGCGCTCCTGTCTTCTCCATTGAAAATGTATTTCTTATATTTTGGCTAGAACTAATATGCTAACTGATTCAGGCCAAGGTATAAGAATGAATAATAAGTTTTCATGGATATTTTGAAATGAGAAATATTTTTCAGCCCTACTCCAAGCATACCACATAGGGAGTTATTTATTATAACTTAATATTATAAGTGCCTCCTCAGGAAGCAAATAAATGTGACTGAGTCCAGCATGAGAAAAGTAGTTAAGCAAATTACAGCAATTCACTGAATGGAATATTGTGATCATTAAAAATGATACTTATAAAGTATCACAGCAAGACGTGAAAATATATATAATTTTAAGTTAAAATCGCAGAAATCAAATTGCATGTAACATGATTATACCTGTTAAACATATGTGTGGATTGAGGTCAAGACTGGGAAAAACATGAAAAATAAATTCAATTTATGTATCAGAATGTTTCAATTTCTTTATATTTTTTAATGAATTTTATAGCTGGTTTAAGTTAAAAATGATGTAATTTTATGGAATGTGTTATAGTAATATAGTAACATGTTCTGTCTTCTGGGTTTCCTTTTGAAACTATTCTTCACCTTCTTCAAAATGTAAAGTCTAATATGAGGATATTTGGACTATTCTAACTTATTTTATGATATATCACAAAAAGTCTAGCAAACACCTCATTTACTAAATGTGGAATATTTATAATGAATTAAATAGCAAAAAAAAAAACCCACTAATTTTTACATTAATTTTGTAATTTATGATAATCACATCGAGAATTTTAATCATCTGTTGTAATATTTATTAGGACTTCTGTGTCATTCTCTTTAATGATATCTTTTACTGAAACAATCTATCTCAAATAATTTTTAAAATTATTATTTATTTCAACAGTGGCATTAACTGCTAGGGAAGAACACATATTTATCAAATATTAAAAATTATCTATAATTTTTCCATCCTCAGGATTTATTTGAAATGACAGACTTAATTTAATTTCTGTCAAACCGTACCTTGAAGAGATATACATCACAAAAATCCTATGAAATCTTGAATTTGTAGCGGTAAAATGTTTGCTTCTGACTGACATTTTATTTTGGCTGCAAATGATTTCGATAAGCACTAAATATCCAATGAAAATATTGACTTCAAAGTCAGATTCGGACAATTTGGCCACAGCAGAAATACTTCTAATAGGGGCGCCTGGGTGGCTCAGTCGTTAAGCGTCTGCCTTCAGCTCAGGGCGTGATCCCGGCGTTCTGATCCCCTCCTCTGATGGGAGCCTGCTTCTCCCTCTCCCACTCCCCCTGCTTGTGTTCCCTCTCTCGCTGGCTGTCTCTCTCTCTCTGTCAAATAAATAAATAAAATCTTTAAAAAAAAAAAGAAATACTTCTAATATATCCTTGTCTTAGAGCATTTAAACACCTTCCCTCAACATCCTCCCATAAAATAACAAAACAACAATTCTACAAAACTAGGTTCCAGAAAATAATTAGATAGGGTTGAAAATAAATCCTGCTTCTGTGAAGAAGTAACCAAAGGGTGCTAGTCTTGTTCAATGCCAGATCCACAATCGCTGGGGTAGGAGATAAGTTTCATAGCAGTCACCTTTCTCTCAGGGCTGGATTGGTTTTACGCTATAATTCCAAGCAGGAAAAGACTTTTCTAGCAAAAAGCATGTGGAATGACCCTTGCATTATGCTGCATGAGCTCAGCAGAGCACAGAATTCTCAGGGTAAAGAGTCATAGTGTTGATTCATCATATACCCACACCAGCAATTAATAGATTATAAATAAGAAAAAGAAAGGCTTCCAACCAATACCCGAAAAGCCATTTCCCATTTCTTCCATTCATTCACTGAAAACAATATTTATTGAGCACCTGCTATAGTCAGGCACTCCTCTGACACTCAGACTGTAACTGCAAAAACAGAGGCAAAATCCCTGCTCCCAGAGAGCCTACCTTCTACTGGAGAAAGGCGACAATCAAGCGAACCGAATCAATGGGTAATTAATATTGATATGTTCTCTAAGGCAAAGAAAAGTGAGTCAGAGGATAAAGTGGAATGAAAAGGCTGGCAGATCTCCTGTGTTTGGTGGAGGTGCAGGGAGCGACTCTTGGATTAGGTGGCATGACATTGGATAGAAAACCTGAATGAAGTGAGACAGCGAGGCACGAGGCTATCTGATGAAAGTGCTTCCAGAAGAAGCAGCACCCTGTGCCAAGTCCCAGGTGGACTTAGCATGATCAGGGATGCCACAAGGAGGTAAGCTTGGCTGAAGTAGAGTGAGGCCAAGATTGGGAAGCAAAGCAAAGAGACAGGTAAAGGCCATTTCATTGAGAACATGATTTCCCATGGTAAGCACTTGGAATTTTGTTCCGAGTGAAATTATAAGTCATTATTGGGGTAGGGGTAGGGGATGATCACAGAGCAAAAGGGGGAAGCTGGGAGACACATTCAAAACCTACCACAGCAGACCAAGTAAGAGATGATGGTGGCTTGGGCTAAAAATATTTAATTGATCGCTCAAAATTAGCATATATGTTGAAGGTAGAGTTGCTGATATTTTGAAACATGGGGTTTAAGGGAAAGGTAGATACTTCTTGAGAGTCAAATCTCTGGGTCAAGATGAGATAGACAAGTGAATGAATATAGACAGAGAAGAGAAAATATCCAAAGACTGTAACTGGACAAGCTCTAATATTTGAGGTCACAAAGCTGCGTAGAATGCAGCAAAGAAAAGAGAGAAGCAGCAGTCCAGTGAGGTAGGAAAAAAATAAAATAAAATAAAGGAAATGATATTCAGGTGACCAAGTGCAGACACAGTTTCTTTTTTTTCTTTCTTTCTTTCTTTCTTTCTTTCTTTCTTTCTTTCTTTCTTTGAAGGAGAGAGAAAGAGCACAAGCAGGGGGAGGGGCAGGCAGAGGGAGAGGGAGAAGCAGGCTCCCCACTGAGCAGAGAGCCTGATGCCTGGCACAGTCCCAGGACCCCAGGATCATGACCTGAGCTGAAGGCAAAAGCTTAATCAGTTGAGCCACCCAAGCGCCCGACACAGTTTCAAAGAGAAAGGAGCAACCAGTGACAACAAATTGGCTTCTCAGTCAGTAAGATGAGGACTGAGGATTCACCACTGGGTTTAGCAACATGGAGAACATCCAGGGCATGGATAAGAAACAGGTGTGGAATGAGGGGAGAGACTGGAGTGAGTTCAGTGGGAAAGTATTGACACTGTTTCAAGTGTGCTAGTGAGGAAGATAAAGAAATTAGACAGGAACTGTTGGGATATGAGGGGTCAAGAGAAGTGTTTTGGATAGGAAATATTTCAAACATCTTTAACGTTTTCAAAGATGGAAAAAGATCCATCCTTATATATCCCTTGGCAAATATCGGAGTTATGTAGCTTCATGATAGAGTCATTCACCAAAACAAAACAAAACAAAAAACAAAACAAAAAAAACAACCAAGTATTTTTTTTTAATCTGACAATTTTCAGAGCAATCTTGAAAACACACTTTCTAAAGAATCCTTAAGGTGAACTCCTTTATAAAAATGACAGTCTTTTGAAGAAAATGTATTTTTAATTCTTGATATAAGATGAGCTAACCATAAAATTTAACATTTGGCTTTCCACAAAAAATAATAAAATTATTCATGAAATGAGAAGTAAAGGAAGAATATTATTGTTGCCCTATTGCACTTTTCATTTTCAGGAGAGAAAGATTTTCCTGCTAGTAATTTCATTAAGAATATTTAATAACATGATGAATGTTACTAAATGCATGTATCTTCAATAACAATATATTCTATGTGGCTTTTTTGGATAATAATCTTCTAAAAAAAACAAAAATGCTGGGTGCCTGGGTGGTGTAGTTGGTTAAGCATCCGACTCTTGATTTCGGTTCAGGTCGTGATCTCAGGATCAGTGAGATCTAGCCCCAAGTTGGGCTCCACCCTGAGTGTGGAATCTGCTACAGTTTCTCTCTCCCTCTGCCCCTCCCCACCGTGCTCTCTCTTTCTCAAATAAATAAATAAATCTTTTTAAAAAAATGCTTAGAACATATGTTACAAATCTTTGAATAATTTTTACAGCAAATTGAAGTCATCTAAAATATCAATCTAACTTTCTGGTGACATTATATTAGAAAATCCAGAAAATGAATGATCAACTTATCTCTTGGGCCATATTTTTTCAGACTCACACATCTCCCTCTTAGGCGTCTTGAACAAGCCTGCCTACAACTGGACAGGACCAGGAACTCAGTGTCTCTGCATCCCTTCAATCCCTCTGTGGTAACACCAGCTGAGAAGAGCCTTAGATTATGACTCTCAAACATGAATTGTTTTAGTCTGTCCTCTGAGACAAAAGAACAGTAAAATCCAGACCAGACTCTCTGACAAGTACCTAAGATACAGAATAAAGAGATCTCATTTGCTTTAAGTACCTGATATGCCAGGAATGAAGCTGGATTGTTGCTATAAAATTTTAGAAACCTGTCTAAAATTCTTCTGTATGAGAAGGAAAACTCCAACAGTACCTATAGCCGGAGATAAAGTTGTCCTCATGTGGCAGCTTCTGATTGATTTAAATGCTGAGATTAAGGGAGTTAATAAGATGATCTGCTGGGATTACAGAAAGGAATATTACAACTTCTATTCACATTTATTGTTGTTTGTTGTTTCATCAGTTTACAATTCCTATTTTGTGTACGTTTTATAATAATCATAATATTTAGGGGCACCTGGATGGCTCAGCCATTAAGCATCTGCTTTCGGCTCAGGTCATGATCCCAGGGTCCTGGGATCGAGCCCCGCGTTGGGCTCCCTGCTCGACAGGAAGCCTGCTTCTCCCTCTCACTCTCCCCTTGCTTGTGTTCCCTCTCTCGCTATCTCTCTCTGTCAAACAAATAAATAAAATTTTAAAATAATAATCATAATATTTAGTAGAATTGTACATTTACATAATATGCATATACATATATTTTAGAAGAGGTGCTCAAAAATATCATGGCATGGTGTTCTATCAAGAAGTTCAGAGATGACTGTGTATGTGGTCTTAAAACCACTTTGGCTAGGGAACGCACAGAGGATGGTGTTGATCACTCACCACATTGGCCAAGATTAACTTCAGTGTGGGCGCTCTAAATGTCACATTTTTGAGGAGCGTTACGTTCCAGTGCATCTACCTTTGGAGAAGTGCCAATGGTTTAATGGCTTATAAACCCAATGGGGAGAGGTACAAGAATTCCCATTACAGGGGCGCCTGGGTGGCTCAGTCAGTTAAGCGCTTGCCTTTGGCTCCAGTCATGATCCTGGGGTCCTGGGATCGAGTCCCCATATTGGGCTCTCTGCTTGGCAGGGAGCCTGCTTCTCCCTCTCCCTCTGCCTACCACTCCACCTGATGTGCTCTCTCTCTCTCTCTCTCTCTGTCAAATAAATAAATGGAATCTCAAAAAAATGCCCATTATATCCCAACTGTTATATTCATGTGCTGCTATATTCCACCATATTTCCAGTGCTTAGAACAGTGCCTGACTTCCAAAATTATTCACTGAACATTTTATTAAGAGGCACTGTTCTATTACAGAAGTTCATGAGAATACTTGAGATGAGCTAGATATTATGGAAATTTGATACTGATACATTTTACCAAAACATTTCTTTTGCCATAATTGGATTTTGAAATACTATTTGGGAACAGTCTGTAGGATCACTTGCATTTTAAAAAAGCTTTCTTTCAGGTTTATCTGCTTCAACCTTCTTCATTCAACATAACAGTCAAAAAAAAAAAAAAAAGCCAAACTCATAGAAACAGTAGAAAAGTTGTTGTAAGGGTCTGGAGATGGGGGGGAATCGGGATAGGCTGGTAAAAGGATACAAACTTTCAGGTATAAGACAAATAAGTTTTGCGGATCTAATGTATAACATGGTGACGATAGTTGATAATATTAGGTTACATAATTTAAGATTTCCTATGAGAGTTGAACTTAAATGTTCTTACCAAAAAAATTAAACAGATGTGGGGTGATGGGTGTATTAATGAACTAGGTGGGGAAGATCCTTTCACAACGTGTATGCATATCAAATCACCACAATGTACTCTTAAAAAGTCTTGCAAATTTGTCTGTTTATTATACCTTAGCAAAGCTGACATTTTTTTAGAAAACAGCCTGATTCTTGGACCCATTCCCATTGAAATTTAGCAACCTTCTCAGTGATCATCTGTTTACCTTTCCACACCGATGATTGTGGCTTATGATGGGACCTCTTTGGTTGAGGATATCATCTCAAAACAATAAGTCAAAGTCATCTCAAAACAAAATATAAAACTATCACATTTTCCCCAAAATGAACAACTATTAAACAAGTTCATTTTACTATGGACAGTATTTGTTTGTTTGTTTAGACCCTACTCTAGGATAATGCACGTATGCCTCCTACACTCCTTTTTCTCCAGAAGGCTTATAACAATGGGGGAAAAAATCTTTTGCTTAACTTTTGAGAACCACATCATTTTCCTCCAGAAGAAAAAAAAGCAGTGAGCACCCAACAAACCACAAAACCTTTCAACTGAATGATTTTACTAAAATGAGAAGTGAACTTAAAAGAGAAACATGTACAGCCATGTACTATGTGTTCACGAAGACTTCTAAGTTCAAGATTCCCCCCCAAAAAGTTTCTTACTTCAGAGTATCTGGTTTATGCTGGGACAGATAGATGCAGAATGAGAAGGTGACATCAAGCTAAGGAAGAATTCTGCAGAGGAAATGTAAAGGATGAGAAGGCTACGAGAAAAAGTTATTTACACCCCTAGAACAAAGCTATTTCGAAGTCCAGTGAAGCTAAGAACACCCACAAAAATGAAATACCAGCAATGCCCAGAATTTAGTCAAGTATATTTTATCGAGTTCTACTACTCAGTGTGAAATGAACTCACGGGGGAATTACAATCCAAGCACAGATGCTTTAGATCACCAATTTCCCCAGTGCTGGGAAAAGACACATTCTTCATAATGTTTTACATTAGAGGATTTTACAAATGTGCAGTTTCCTAGGAAGCTTGGGCTTTCACATTTCTTCACTATTAACATACGCATATGTCAAATAGAGGAAAAATCATTAATAAGAAGCAGCATCTATCACTGAAAAAACAAAACAAGTTGTTTCTGGATTTTGTACTGTCTAGAGAGATAAACATGTTATGTCAGTTAAAAGTGATGGATGGTCTTGGCTCCTTAGTACTCACTTGTTTGTAGCCTAGTTGCTCATCGGTCTTATGCCTTAGCCATGCATAAGAGTGTGTGTGCGTGCACACGCACACGTGCAACTTCGTATATCCAACATCACATGCTAAATTTCAGAGCATTCTAGGACAACAAAAACAAGACCATCTTTGGGAAAGTATTCAATTCAGATTTAGAAGCTTAATATAAACACAAATGGTTTACTGTCAAGGAAACAATCCTATTAAAGTATTATTTGCAAGACCCACAGGTTTTTATTATCACTCCATTAAGGAGGTGCTTATAATGGGCCGAGGCAGTGATACATAGGCACCGTGGCTTGAATGTTTTTCTCTAAGTATTAGTCATATTTGTATGTCTTATAGTCCCTTAAAAAGTGAACATCATAGGTATTCAATACTTTTTAAATGGCAGGGATAAAATCAATAACAACATAAATCATTTACAGATGACATTCATTTGAGAAAAGCCAAACAAGCCTGAGGAGTCAAGGATCAAATGCAAAACCAAGCAATTTGTGAACCTTTAATAATGTAAATGCTCATATCTTCTTTTGATCACAAAGTCATATGTTTGTGAGAAGATGGCTGAGATCCAGACTTTGAGAACTTTGCTCTCATGGCCATGGACAGCATTAGGGACAGGTTTCACGTGGATGGAGGTGTAGAATGATAGCTTCAGCCAAAAATCAGTGTTCCTAGCGATCTCTACGCTCTGCAGGGTTATGCACATTTGGGCAGACTTCTCACCCCTGCCACTGGGAGACTGCAAGCAAGCAATTTAGATGAGATCTTTGTGACTAACTAGATTTGTGCCTCTGAGCCCTTGTTGAGTCTCTTACATCAGGTTTTTATCATTTCGCTCTGGAGGATCCGAGCAGCCTCTCACCTACATCCCTGTTACTTGCCCTTCAGTCCCCCTACACACCGCACCACGGTTATTTTTCACACATGCACACCTGGACTCATCATATTCCTCCTAGAGACTGCCAACTTCCTTGCTGCCAAAACAGTAAAATCCAAATGTGTTAAAATACCAGATATTTTTGTACTAACCCAACATTTTATCTTAATATTCCCCTTCTGAAATACATACACACACATCCACTTCCAGACGCCGATTCCTCAGTTGTTACCCAAATACCTTAATACTCCGGCTTCCAAGTCTTTGTGCTATTTTTCTTCCTAGAATGCCCCTTAATACCTGGAAAACTCCTGTTCATTCTTCAGTGCCCAGGTCTAACCCTGTCCTCATTGTGAAGGCTCAGGCTCCAGGCAGAACAAGTCGATCTTCTTTTTGTTTCTTTAACAAATGATATCTGTGTCTTGTAGTGAGATGTTACTGTTGCATGTCTGTCTTCCTATCTTGATTTAAAATCTTTGGGAATGGAGAATTCATTTACTCAAAAAATGAGTATTATCATTGTCATTATTGTTGTATTTGCATAATTATGTTTATTATAATTATTATTCAGTAACTACCAAATGCCAGGTACTACCTCTGGAGCCAAGGATACAGCAGTGAACCCAACAAACAAGATCCCTGTCCTGTTGGAACTTACATTCTATTAGGAGAGAGAAAAGAAAAGAAAAGGCCTGAGGAATCAAGGTTCTGATGGCTTCTACCACTGTGACCACTCTAATTCAAGCCACATGTTACGAAGTGATAGGAACTATGAAAAAAACTAACCAGGGAAGCAGGATAAGGAGTACTGAGGTTGATGGCTACCATTTTAATTTGGGTCAGCGGGAAGGGACTCACCAAGAAAACAATATTTGAGCCAAGATATGAAGACAGTAAGGCAGAAAGCATGCAGATAGCTAGGAAAAAACATACAGCACACAGAAGAAACAGCAAGTGGAAATGACCTGAGATGGGGGCATGCCTGGCACATTCAAGGACCATCAGAGAAGTCAGTGTGGCTGGAGAGGAGCAAACAGGGGTAAGAGTAGTAGGAAATAAAGTGAAAAAGGTAATGGTAGCCAGTTCATGGAAGATCCCTTATCCATGGAACAGATTTAGCTGCTGATGCTTCTGCTGCTCCTGCTTCTTCTCCTTCTTCTTTTCCTTTTTCTCCTTCTCCTTCTTCTTCTTCTTTCTCTCCTCCTCCTCCTCCTCCTCCTCCTCCTCCTCCTCCTCCCCCTCCTCCTCCTCCCTCTTGAATGAGAAGTTAGGCCATTGGAAAGCTTTGATCAATAAAGCAATTTGGTGCTTACATTTAACAGGATGGCATGACAGCTAGGTGTTCACCAAGTAATCGTATTTCCTCCCTGTATACACAGCGCAATGCAATTTCCTAACTTCTCTTGCAAATGGCACCATGTGACCAATGTGCCCAATGGGAAGCAATCAGAAATGACGTATGCTGCATCCAGTCCTGGCCTGTAAGGAAACTCACTGCCCACATTCTCTGCCACATGCAGAGAATCCAGTAGAGAATTCCACATCATAGGGAAAGAAGGATCCATCAGATAGAAGAATCCTGGGTCCCTAAATGACCATGTAGATCAGAGTCTCTTCATTTACTTACTGTCATGTGAGCAAATAACCAACATTGGTTGCACAAAGCCACTGAGGTTTTAGAGTTGTGTTATAGCAGTTGGTGTAACACAGGAAGCTTTACAGTAACCCAGGGAAAATATGACATGTGGCTTGAATCAGAGTGGTCACAGTGGTAAAAGCCATCAGAACCTTGACAAGCTTAAACATGAACCAGTAGAATTTACTCGTAGATTATATTTGGGATGAGAGATTCAGAGAGGAGTCAAAGGTAAGGGAAAGAGGGGAGTCCAATATTTCTGACCTGAGCAACTGGAAAGATGGAGTTACATTTACCTGAGCCCAGAAGACTCTGCGAGAATCAGGTCTGGGGGAAAATCAGGAACTCTGTTTAAGAAATGTAAAGTTTGAGGGGTGCCTGGGTGGCTCAGTTGGTTAAGCGACTGCCTTCGGCTCAGGTCATGATCCTGGAGTCTCAGGATCAAGTCCCGCATCGGGCTCCCTGCTCAGTGGGGAGTCAGCTTCTCCCTCTGACCCTGCCTCCTCTCGTGTTCTTGCTCTCTCTCTCATTCTCTCTGTCTCAAATAAATAAATAAAATCTTAAGAAAAGAAGAAAAAGAAATGTAGAGTTTGGGATTCAAGTACAAATGTCATGCAGGCAATCAGACGTATAAGACTGTAGTTTAGGGGCAGGGTCTGGGCTGCAGATAGAAATGTTGTAGTTTTCAGCGTAATATTTCAACCCCAAGGCTATATGAGATTTCCAAGGGAGCTGGTGTAGATGTAGAAGAAAAGGACCAAAAATCAGAGTCCAGGGACATTCCAATTCTCAAAGGCCAAGGAGATAAGCAATACCAGATAGGTATGTTGGAAAAGAAAGAGAGGTTGGAGCAAACCAAGACAGAACAGAAACCAAGTAAAGTGCTTCAAAGATGGAGGAGTAATTAACTTTAGCAAGAGCTGATGATAGATCACTTACAAATGTTACTACCATTCTCTTTGACTCTTAGCATGGTACCCGATGCACAATAAAAATAAAAATACTAACTGCATATTTCTTTGATGCTCGGGCTTCGTTCCCAGAAAGTAATGGGCTGCTTCAAACAATCCTCCATAGAAATCACTTGTCTCAATGGGGCTTGGAAAAGTGCTAAAATACTACTGAAATACTACAAAGAATAAGTTCTTGCGAATTAATTCTTCACATGCTGCCTTCAGTTGAACGTCTGTCCTAACTGTCCTATCTCGGATGGCCCTAGCTGGGCTTCAGAAGCGGAGGTTTTCGGAATACGAAATACAAAAACAGAAGCAGTCATTCATTTAAAACTTTCTCCAGCAGAAGAGTGATAGAGGGCCTCCTCTCAGCAAAGGTGGTTCCTTTTCTCATTGTTCCTTTTTTTTTCTTTTCTTTTTTTTTTTTCTTACAGCTCTAAGCATAAGCTGCAGGCTCCTTTAGTCCTTGTCCCACAAATAAACTTTGGATGACCCAATATTAGAAAAGTTAATTCTTTGAGTAGCTATGTAACAGTGATCACACATATGCTACTTAATTGATACACATAACCCTGCTTCATGGGTAATATTCACCTCATTTTATTTATTTTTTTTATATTCAACTCATTTTAGATTTGAGCGATTTAAAATTTATAGAAATACAATGTCTTCTGCTGCTGCTACATATCTGTTCAACGGTAGAGCCGGACTTAGACTTCCAAATCTATGTTCATTCTACAATGTCCAATATTGCTCTCAGTTTTCCTTATGACGTTCTGTTCAGAGATTTTAAGTATGCTTATCCAAACAACACAAGCTTTTTCAAAACTGGAGCCTGATATAAGCCTATGTTCCTCTTTAATTTTCTGTTCAGAAATTTAAAGTAGGGCTTATTAAAACCATACTTTCTTCAGAAATACAGCTGGATTTAAAATTACCATGCATCTAGGGGCACCTGGGTGGCACAGCGGTTAAGCGTCTGCCTTCGGCTCAGGGCGTGATCCCGGCGGTATGGGATCGAGCCCCACATCGGGCTCCTCCGCTATGAGCCTGCTTCTTCCTCTCCCACTCCCCCTGCTTGTGTTCCCTCTCTCACTGGCTGTCTCTATCTCTGTTGAATAAATAAATAAAATCTTTAAAAAAAATAAAAAATAATAAAATTACCATGCATCCAAAATACAGATCCACAACTAACAAACTTCAAAGTGCATTGCAAGACATGACAACTTAGAAACGTTTTATTCAAAAAAAAAGTAAGAATCTGATCCAGAATGGCCCATACTAAGATATAAATTCAATATCTCCTTCTTTATTAACAAACATTGAGCAATAAATATATTTAGGGCATCGACAGCAGTACCAAAAATAATACAGACATATAAATTAGTCCATACAAATGTTTATATAAATCTTTTGGAGCTAAAAGTAAACTGCTTATTTCATTTGATGTATGTGTTTGTGTGTGTGTAATCAATTTTATAAACTAAGAGTACTGTTACTTACCTGAGAGATATAGAAAACAGCTAAAATTGGCAAATATAAGCAGAAGATAGGACATTGGCCAATGCACATTAGGAATGCTAGGGCTCAAACCTGGTTAACACCACCACATTACCTGAAATTCACAAAGGTTTTATAGGATAAAGTAAAATGATTATGAAGTCAAACTAGGTATCAAATTCCAAAATATTGAGAATAACTTGTCTATTGAATGTGCTTAAAATTGGCATGAGTTGAATAATGATCAAATTTAAAACTTTCTATCTGTAAGATCTGTCATTTCTGAAATATTATTTCACCAACCTAGAGAAAAGAAATGAATTGTTCCTTTTTCTTCTAATATCGCAAGTGTCTCAAAAGATTTTTGTCACAGCTACCAAATTTTCTTCCCGTAATTTGAGATCATTCTGATATAAAGATACAATTTCTAATGCGAACTGTTAAGAAATTGCGTACTCTTTGCAATATAATCTCCTGTTCAGTGTAAAAGTCTTTGGCTTTGTTGCAATCTTGTTGCAAGTAGACCTGAGATTATTCGATACCACCAAAACAAAATCTCTCCAGGATTTCCTGACGTGTTTTGTGTTTATAAATTCTTTTCAGCTCCCAAAAACAGAACCTGAGCTATGTAGTGATTAAGGGATACTTGTTAAAGAAATAGTTTAAATTGTAATAGATACATAATATTGCAATTATTTAAATGGAGTTATCTTACCATGCGGTTCCATTTTCTGGAAGTACAGACTGGGTTCCATAACTGATCCTCCAGTGAAAACAAATTAAAATGCTAAGTCAGGGGCACCTGGCTGGCTCAGTCGGCTAAGCATCTGCCTTCATCTCAAGTCATCACCTCCAGGTCCTGGGATGGAGCCCCACATCGGGCTCCCTGCTCAGTGGAGAATCTGCTTCTCCCTCTCCCTCTGTGATCTCTCATTTTCTCTCTCTAATATATTTTTTTAATTCTACAAAAAAATACTAAGTCAGACATATTTGTAAATCTTTTCGAATTCCTATATCTAGCAAGAAAGTAACACTCAGATGCCAAAATTTAAGTGAAGGCAGAAACCCAGCAAGGTAAATAGAGAATTTAAAATAGGTTATTCCTTGGAGAAAGCCAATTTCTGAGCTTAGGAATTTGAAGCTTTGACTTTCATGGCTTTAAAGGTGCAGAAGTATGGTGACTAACATAATATAATAAAAAAATATTATATAATAAAAAAATAAAAAATAAAAAATAAATAAAGGTGCAGGAGCAGAAAACAATGCCCAAGGCATGCACAAATGAGAGTTTAATAGAAGGAGAGGGGAAAGAGAATGAATTATGGGAAATATTTGAATAAACAATGACTTGAAGTTTCTAAAGCTTAGAGAAGACTTCTCCCCACAGAAGCTTCACATATATCAAGGAGAATAAAAAAAGAAACATCCACACCGCAATGAAACTATCAAAAACCAAAGAAAAAGAAAAATTTTAAATAGAACCAGAGGGAA
Organism: Ursus maritimus; assembly: GCF_017311325.1. NCBI lineage: Eukaryota > Metazoa > Chordata > Mammalia > Carnivora > Ursidae > Ursus > Ursus maritimus. The sequence goes on from NW_024425675.1 coordinate 16,354,323, forward strand.
AAAAAGACGATTACTATAAAGGAATAATAATTACATTAACAGATGATTATCATTTGTAACAGTGAAGACCAGAAGATGTGGAATTACATGTATGCTGAGAGAAATTAGCTACCAGCATACTAAACCCAATTAAAAGCATGCAATCCAAATTTATTGATGTATAATATATTGAAAATGAACTGCAAGCATTTAATGTATACTATTTCCTCAAGCCCCCCTGTAGCACATCCCACCCATTACCACTGGCACCAAACAACCAGATATATATTTTTGGCAGTATAGCATTTTTTATTCTTTTTTGCACGAATGGCTTCATACAAAATGTATTTTTTGTGTGGATCCTTTCATTTAGCATAATGATTTTGAGGATGATTGGTGTTGTATTATGAATCAGTATTTCATTGTTTTTTTATTTCTGAATATTCAGTTGAATAGATATGCCACATTTTTAAAAATTCATTGATGGACATTTAGGTTGTTCCCACTTTTTGGCTATTGTGAATAAAACTGTTACAAACATTCACCTTTGTGTGGATATTTTTTTCATTTCATATCTAGAGTGAAATGCCTAGATCATAGGGTAGGTATTTGTTTACTTATTAACGTGTCAATTTTCCAAAGTACTTGTAAGCGTATGAGAGTTCCAGTGTCTTCACCTTCTCATGAATATGTGTATTTTTGGCAATTTTAATGTCAGTGTTCTACTGATAAGTAGTGACATCTCCTGACCTCGACTTGCATTCTCCTAATGATGTTGAATATCATTTTATGTCGTATTGACCCGTTTTCTTTTTTTTTTTTTTGATGTAAAGTTTGATGATTCGTTAGTTGCATATAACACCCAGTGCACCATGCAATATGTGCCCTCCTTACTACCCATCACCCCTGTTTTCTAACGTATCTATTGAAATGTTTTGCTCTTTTTTAAATTGGGCAGTTTGTGTTCTTATTTTTTAATTGAGAAAGTCTTGGGTTAGCTGGGTAGCTCAGATGGTTGGGTGTCTGCCTTTGGCTTACGTCATGATCTCCAGGTCCTGGAATCAAGCCCCACGTCAGGCTCCCAGCTCAGTAGGGAGTATGCTTCTCCTTCTCCCTCTGCCTCTCTCCCTGCTTGTGCTCTATCTGTCTCTGTCTCTCAAATAAATAAAATCTTTAAAAAAAAAAAGTCTTTATATATGTTCTAGATATGTCTTTTGTCAGAAATATGTATTGCAAATAATTTATTCAATTCTGTGGCTTATCTCACATTTTCTTAGTGGTTTCTTTTGAAAAGCAAAAGTCTGTGATTTTGATAAGGTCCAATATTTTTCTTTTGTAGTTCATGCTTTTTGTGTGGTATCTAAGAAAAAGTTCCTACTCAAAGTTGTAAAAAAAAATTTCATCCCAGGTTTTTTTCTAGAAGTTTTTTACTTTTAACTTTTCCATTTAATTCTGTAATCCAAGTTAATTTTTGTGTATAAGGTAAGGTAAGGATTGAGGTTTATTTTTTTATATGGATATCCATTTGTTCTAGCACTATTTGTTGAAAAGACTTTCCTTTCTTTAATAAGTTGCTTCATCATCATTATTGGAAACAAGTTACTGCGTAGGTATGAGTCGATTTCTGGATTCCCAATTCTGCCCCCTATCCTTTCACTAAAACCATTCTGTGGGTAAGATACCCTGAAATCACAAAATAAAATAACAGAGATTATTCCAAACATGTTAATAATTTAAAATTATATGGACCAAATATTTCAATTTAAGAAAAAGAAAATTACAAACTACTTAATTCAGTTATATCTTATTTATAGGAAATATGTCAAAAAACATAAAGATATAGAAAGTCCAAAAGCATAAAAATAGAAATTTATATGCTAAGCAAAAACTAACCAAATGAAAGCTTGCATAATTCCATTAATGCAAACCATTCATAAACTAAGAGCATTATTAGAAATAGATCAATTCAGGGGCACCCTGGTGGCTCAGGTAGTTAAGCAACTGCCTTTGGCTCAGGTCATGGTCTCAAAGTCCTGGGATCTACCCCCATGTTGGGCTCCCTGCTCAGCGGGGAGCCTGCTTCTCCCTCCCCCACTGCTTATGCTCTCTCTCACTATCTCTCTCAAATAAATAAATAAATAAGATCTTTTAAAAAAATCTTAAAAGAAATAGGTCAATTCATAATGATAAAAGTTTCAATAAACATGGAAGAATATCAGTTCTAAAATTACATGCAACTAATAACATAAGATCAATGAATATAAAGCAAAAAATTACATAAACACAATGAGAAACAGAAATCTACCAACATAGTAGAATGTTTTTAATATATCCTTCCTATTAATAAGACAAATCAGGTACCATACAACAACATAGCCCAAATGAAAATGCAAAAATTGTTCTTAAAACCCATAGGTCAAAAGAAACCCCCTCAAAATATTATCACCAAAAATGCCACATCCAAAAATATCTGAAGCCCTCCATCCTCATGGATTTGTTGTCTCATTTTCCTCTTACCAAAAATTCCAAGCTTTTGGGGCGCCTGGGTGGCACAGCGGTTAAGCGTCTGCCTTCCGCTCAGGGCGTGATCCCGGCGTTCTGGGATCAAGCCCCACATCAGGCTCTTCCGCTATGAGCCTGCTTCTTCCTCTCCCACTCCCCCTGCTTGTGTTCCCTCTCTCGCTGGCTGTCTCTATCTCTGTCGAATAAATAAATAAAATCTTTAAAAAAAAAAAAAAAAAAAAATTCCAAGCTTTTAATATGCCTGAATAGGCAAAGAAATATGATTGCTTTTGTTTGGATTAGGAGAAGTAACGCAGAGTTCTACAACACAGAAACCTAATAAATTCCAGTTACTTTAACAAAATAGAAGTTTATTTTTTATTCCCATTACAATCCAGTTGAAGGTCTCCTCCCATACGGTGATTCAGGGACCCAGGTAGCTTCCACTTAGTGATTCCATTTAAGTCCATGGGAACTTAAATCTGTTGGTGGATCTTCCGCATCCACCCAGAATTTGTGGGAAGAGAAGGAGTAGGGTTTTAAGTTTTTATTGGCCAAACTTGGAAGTGGCATGCAAACTTCTACAGGATTTAGGCATATCGCCAGACATAACTGCAAGGGAAGCTGGAAATTATCATCTGATTGTGTGCCCAGCAGGTAGATAAAATGGTTTTAAGAAACACATAGCAGCATCTGTCACAATACCTCACCCTCCTACTTAAGCAGAGAGCAAACAGTTCTATCTCACTTTCTATAAATGTTTTCTATCTTTAATATAATTTTTATGATATGAGTATATAATTCCTTTCTTAACCTCTTGTACACTTTTCCACTCTATGCCCTTGGTGCTTTAAGAACTCCTTCACAAAGGAAGTGAGATGCAGTAAGGGAACAACTAAATAAAAACTATTACCTTTTTTTAAAATTAAGGTATGATCTCCGTATTGTAAAACTCCCATTTTAGTGAACAGCACTATGAGTTTTGGCAAGTACATATAGTTGTTCAATCTGCACCACAATCAAGATATAGAAAAATTTCATTAACCCTCTTCCCCCCAAAAAATTCCTCTTTGCCTTAGTAGTCAATTTTTACTCCTACCCCCACCCCTGGTAACCACTGATATATTTTCTGTTAAAAACTAGCATACAAATGTTTTTAGCAGCTGTATTCATAATTGCCAAAAACTAGAAATAACCCAAATGTCCTTCCACTGAGGAATAAACAAAACTATCAATCTTCAATGTTAAATTAGGTCATTTATGAGCACAGAACAAGGGTTCTAAAGTTTGTTATATGAGCCAGTTATCTCATATTAAACTGTAATCATAGTTCTATACTGCTATTTTAGAACTAAAGTTTGCTCTTTTGTTTTTGTTTTTGCATTTCAAAGAACTATCTGTTCTCTCAAGGAGACAATGGAAAGAGAAGAGAGCTGATGTCTGCTTGGTGAATGTGTGAGATTGAAATATCTATTAGGCCCAAAAAAGATTGTGAGAAGATTACTCCAGATGAGACAGTCAGTCGTTGGCGCTAAGCAATTTCAGCAGTGTCCTAGATTCCAAAAGCAAAGTCAATACTGAGCACAGCGCTTCTTCAAAAGTTCAGGAAGGTCTTATTGACGACTGGGCTCTCACAATGAATATCCATTTCCCCATCATTAGGCAAAAGTTGGATCCAATACATTCTTAGTCAAATAGGCCAGTTTTAAAGACAATATTATGTGTGAGCCATTCAGACTTTCAACCTGCTTAGGCATAAACCTAAAACTACTTGGTTTTGAAGAAACGCTTGTTGCATGTTACCTTTATCACCCTTAACATTTATTTTATTTTCCCTTGAGATACAATTGACATACAACATTGTACTAGTTTCAGGTGTATAACATAATGATTCCATATTTGTATAGATTATAAAACGATCGCGGTAATAAGTCTAGTTAACATCTGTCACCGCACACAATTACAGTTTTTTTTCTTGTAATAAGAACTTTTTAGGATTTACTCTCTTAGCAATTTTCAAATACACAACACATATTATTAACTATAGTCACCATGCTGTATAGTATATCTCCAGGACTTAACTTATAACTGGAAGTTTATATGCCACCCTTAAGTTTAAATGTTATATTTTGGTTTTTTTTCCTAATTCCTAATTGTTTTAATTCTTTTATAATTAACTTCTAATTTTTCTCTAATTGTTACAGAACATTCCCAATTTAATTCTCCACAACATATTTGCAGAAATCTTCATTATACCCAGTGCTCATCACATCACATCAAAAACTAATGATGTATTATATGGTGACTAACTGAACATAATAAATTAAAAAAAAAAAAAGAAATCTACATTATACCTTAGTAAGTGAAAAACTTGTTACTTATGTGTTGTAAAAGCTTTGACAAGACCTATGTCTAATCTGTTGACAGAATCCTAAGGAGGTGATTGCCCAGGAACATAAGGGGGAAAAAAGCACCAAAATCCAAAGAAGTGGGGCTGATGCATGTTGGAAGTTTCTCAGCCATATTTAGAACTGTCAGAACGGTTCAAAGACACGTGCAGGTGTGGGGATACCAGTTTTACATCCTAAAAGGAGTGTCCATAGCAGGAGACTGTGAAAAAAATGAAGGTCATCATCACCTGTTGCAGGAGACTGAAGCCTCAGGTACCCACACAGAGGCGTCTTGCCCAGATATCAGCAGCTGGGTTATGGAGAAATGCTTAGCCTGGCATCAGAGCAGGAGTAGTGAGCCACTGGCATTAGCTCCAGGCTTTGGATTCTTAAAGGGCCCCCAAGGCAAGCACTTCAGAACTGTGATGACACAGATATCAAGTGGAATAAAGAAGATACATGGCAAGCGTCACATCTCAAGGACCACCTATTCCACCCCCCCCCAGAGGAAGAACTTTACAGAGGCTGGGTTCCAGTGACCCCTGGAGGAGGGTGAACTGAACTGCAGAGTTCCAGTGTCAGCCATATTGAATTCTTAGTCTCAAAACCTTGTGTTAGAATAGTAACATTTTATCGCTATTTAGTATTCAGCAAAAAGCAGGCAGTTCATTCATGTATTTACTTTTGACTAAATACATTGTAAATAGTTCTCAGAAAAATGTCTCCCAAAGCCACTCTGGGCTTTTCCTCACAGCTAAAAGAAGTCCAAATTTTAGATGGGATAGCGTCCAGTGTTAATTTCCCCCTGTCACTTCTTATATTCTTATTTTAACTTCTATAATGTATTGGAGACTAAAGGCATTTTAATAGTAAAGAAATTGAGTCACGGGTAATCAATTCCATTTTGTCAGGTTGAAAACATATTTGTTGAGAGCACACAAAGAACAGTAAAGGTTAACACACTATTTTGAAGTCTTTTTGAAATCAACTGCAATGACTCAGGGTTTCTCCACAGATAAAACAGCAGATGTTTTTCTACCAAGGTTAACTTTCTCTTAGAATTTACTGGGTAAAATCACACAAGTAAATATAAGCAGAATTCTCTAGATGGACCAATATTTCAGAAATAAAAATGGAATATCTCGTAGCATCAGAAGAATTTGAAATTTACTCTAAATTGCAACCATGTTCTAAAAATAGTATTTGGAAATATAAATCAACTGAATGACTCTCTCTCTTTTTTTTAATTGGTTAAAACCTACAGAAAAACAACATTTTGAGGAAGTAATAAACCATAGTGTTTGATGACAGTCCTTTGAGGTCAGTAAATCTGAGTTGAAATCCCACCTCCAAATCCCACCTCAAACTAGGTATGTCTTCTTTAGCAATCAGCTTCTTTTCTGTTTCATTTCCCACCTATCGAGAAGACAACACCAATACTGCCCTCACAACTGAGCAGGTCGACTAATCTTTGTGGACTGCAATTCCTCCAGCTGTGAAAGTGAGCTGTTGATCCTGGTCTCACAGCCTTATTGTAAGAACAGACCAAACATGCTAAAACGCATTAAATGTGAGGAACTACATATATCCTGATTAAGTTGCTTTGTATTATTCGTGGACCATGGTGGTGTATAAATTAGTAAGTAATTAAATACATATAATCATTAACATAATTTGTCAGTGGAATTATCTAGTCAATTGTCAAGCAAGGTCTCGGGCTCGTAGGCAAATTAGAAAATCACATTTGGAAATGGCCTGATTTACACTCTCCTTGCCTTTTGTGTCATTGAGGGGGTTCATTATGGAGATAAATGGCCACCAGGCATGACCAAACAAACCCATTTTACCTCATGACCTGGTCAAATCTGAATGCAGGCGGGCATGTGAGGTTAAAAATGCAGCTGAACTCTGGCACCATTCTTACTTCATCAGCTTTCAGCTCGGGTTTCTTCCAGAAGAGAGCTTATTTTTTATTGCTTCACCTCAGTCTCTCAAACCCTAGAGTATAACATTTCTAGAGATTTCTGCACAGTGATGAGGATTTTTTTCCACACAAAAACAATGTCTTAGATTTTGCCGTTGTTCTGACATATTCCTTAAATCTTTTTCTCCTTCAGACCGCAATGCTAAACTCGAAAGTAGCTTATTTAAACTTTTTTTCATATCACATAGTCATAGAGGAAACTTTAATACTGTTGTAATATCCCTGAAATCTCTTTTTTGCAATGTCCCCATGTGATAGCATTCACTATTATCACTTTTTTTTTTATTGTTGTTAAGGATGGGAAGTTATTTAAGATTTTATTTATTTATTTAATTTATTTATTTAATTTATTTAATTATTTAATCATTTGATTATTTATTTATTTATTTATTTATTTATTTATTTATTTATTGAGAGAGGGAGAGAGAGAGCATGGGAGTTGGTGGGCAGAGGGAGAAGCAAACTTCCTGCATAGCAGGGAGCCTGATATGGGGCTTGATCCCAGGACCTCAGGATCCTGAGCCAAAGGCAGACGCTTAATTGACTGAGCCACCCAGGCGCCCTGGGAAGTTATTCTTAAACAGAACTTTAAGGTAATAACCAGTAACCTTACTATAGACCTCAGAATTCACTGCTCTGAGGAGCTGGCAGCTTCCTGATATTTAAATATATTTAAGGGTCTCTGCCTGAGCATATTGTCAACTTTGGAATTTGTATAAGGCAGGTGTAATAAAATATATAAAGACAGAACACTTTTAAATGTTTATAATGAAATATTTAATACATACAAACAGTAGTATGTGGACTGGCTTCTTTCACTTGGTGATACGCAATTAAGTTTCCTCCATGTCTTTTTGTGACATGATAGCTCATTTCTTCTTAGCACTGAATCGTACTCCATTGTCTGGATGCACCAGTTTACTTAGCCATTCACTTACTGAAGGGCATCTTGGTGGCTTCCAAGTTTTGGCAATTGTGAAAAAAGCTTCTATATACATTCATGTGCAGGGATTTGTGTCGATATAAGTTTCTAACTCATTTAGGTAACTGCCAAAGAGCACAATTACTGGATCATAGGGTAAGAGTATGTTTAGTTTTCCACCATCATTTGGTCTTGTTAATGTTCTGCATTTGGGCCATTCTAGCTGGAGTATAGTGGTATCTCATTGTTGCTTTCATCCATAATTGCCCAGTGATGTATGATGTTCAGCATCTTTTCATACACCTACTTATCATCTGTACATCTTTTATTCTGGGGGTTGGGACAAATAGAGATGTACCATGGTTCAATGATAAGCTGTGGTATGGGAGCAGAGAGGCAAGAATGGAAGTAGGCAGACACCTAGGAAGATTGTGCAATAGTTCATGCAAGACATTATGATGACCTGGACCAGAAAGTAGAAAACGGTGAAGCTGCCAGATTCAACACAAATTTTAAAGGTAGGGTTCGTAAGATTTGCCGAAAGATTGTATCTGGAGAAAGAGGAATGAAAAAGTTAAGGAAGTCTCCTCCTCCCCATCATCATTATCATCATCATCATCATCATCATCATCATCATCACTACTATTACATTTATTATATGTCAGGCAGTATGCTAAGTTCTGTCCTTTACGTGCATTTTCCCCTCCTGTTTCTCACAGTAACCCTTGAAGTATTATTATGATAACTATTTTGGTGAGGAAACAGGCTCAAAGAAGCTAAGTAGCCCAGTTAATTAGGAGAAAAGTCAAGGTTTAAATTCGATCCTGCCATTAAAATCCAAGTTTCTCCCACTGCGACCCTGATTCTCATCCTGTTACTATGTCTATGGTGTCATGTGCTTACCCCTCACTTGAACAGTATGTGCTCCACCCTCCCTGTTATGCTGAGTAATCACAAGAAATCATTTTGTTTCTTATTTCCATTTTTAATAAGTCGATTTATGCAGGAGTCTTGTGATACAGTTTAGCATCACAGTTTTCATTGCAACTTCTTATTTATCCATTTATCTTGCTTAGGAAGAGTTTTTATTCACACTTCCTAGGTGCCAGCCTATTTGGAAACTCTCCCTATGTTGTATTGGCCAAAACACATAGTTTTAAATTGGTAAGGGTAGCAATATGAGCTGGTGTTGTATTTCGCTTTGCCCTCTCTCTCTGCTTTTTTTTTTTTTTTTAATTATGCTGAAAGAGAGAAAAGCAGTCCCTGGCATCTAGGAGTTGGCCTGGCACTCCCAGGTAGGACTTGGTGTACTCCTGTTGAACATAAACAATTTTACAGAACATTAACATCAGATGGGGATGTTCTATGGCCATGATGGATCAAGACAAAAACAAGATCACTGTGTGTGTCTGACACAGGCAAAACACAACACTGGCAAAGCCACATTAATGACCAAACGCCCCTATCCTAGCTAGTATGAGTAAATGACTCACCCCAGTCCCAACTTCTAGGTAAGATTATTTAAGACATCTCTTATCAGCTGAACTGTGGCCCTTCAAGATTCATATGTTGAAGCCCTAAACCCCAGTATATCGGAAGTGACTATTTTTAGAGCTAGGATCTCTAAAGAGATAAGTTAAAACAAGGTCATGAGAGTGGGTCCTAACTCAACATGATTAAGTCAATTAAGTTGTTATAAAAAGAGAAGATTAGGGGCACCTGGATGGCTCAGTCGTTAAGCATCTGCCTTTGGCTCAGGGCGTGATCCCGGGGTCCTGGGATCAAGCCCCGCATTGGGCTCCCTTTGGTAACTTAAAACATCCATTCCAAAGGACGCTTACAAATTTCGGGAAGTCACCCACTTGTTGGGGGTTGTTTCCATTCTCAAGTTGCTACAGACTGCACTGAAGAAATAGCAAAGGGAATGGAAAAGACATTGTGTGTGGTCACCATTAACCAACAAAAGTCAGCAGTTCCTTTCCCCCTTCTTTTCCTGTGCAAGGTTGTATATACTGCTTACAAAGACATTGTGCTGGGTGAAAGAAAATAGACATCATGCATTGGTATGTAAACTGCTTTTACAGATTAGATATTTTATAGATTAGATTCACTATTAGAAGCGTCCATAAAAGGAGCATTCAGTAAAATTTTTTGAAAGAATGAATGAATAAACAGTTTTACATTTTCTCACTCTAACCTCACAAAAATCCTCTGAGGTAGGGAAAGAAAAAGTGGCTCCAGGAGTGATTCTTTCTGATCAATAGATGTTATCTTTTAATTTACTAAGAGGAAGGGAATCATTTCTAAAACTTTTGCTTCAAAGACAAAGGCATTTCTTTTTTTCCCATTTTACAGCATAGCTGCTATCATATCAAACAGACATAAAATTTATCATTTTACAATGTAGTGCTCTTTTCTTTGATCAGCTTACTTCGGCGCTTCCCAGAAAGAACAGAATGACACTTGGGTATAATAAATGACATCAATTTTCTGATTAAAAAGACATGAATTTTCTATCAAAATGAATTTCAGTATGCATGCTTATATATTTATGAAGTACAAAATCATAGTGGTTTAATAATACATCATTTTATAAGATTACTGAGTTTTTCATTTAAAAACCTTCAGAATTACAATGGTGGATAAATATTGGTCTGATTACTGTTCACTGGGTCCTCGGAGGACATTGTACATTGCAAATGATTAGAGAGTGGGTAAGCACTCCGACCGGACCACTCTCCCACGTGGTTTGCTCATGACTCAGGTCAACATTCTCATGCTGGAAGGAAAGTCCATTTATTTTTGAGAATACCTGAATATTTTGTCTGCCTGATTCCAAACGTCAGCCTTAGAATTTCAGATTTGAGAGGAACAAACACAGAATAAGTCCAGGAAGTTTTCTCAGACATTTTTCAGGCACAACTTCAACAATGAGAGGGTTCCCTCACAGAATAAGCAAATCTTGACTCTGACACACACTAGTTTATTGAAAAGTCACACTCTAGCAGCCTGACAGAGTCACTTCAGCTTCCAAATATGAGTAAATTACTCCCGGTCTTAATAGGGAAAAAATTGTAATTGATAGAATTTCATATCTGGAGATCTTTTAAGTAAAGATTTTCTATTTTTATGTAGAGTTTTGATATTTCTGAATGGATTCTGAATCACCATTATTTCCTTTCTTAAATTAGCTACTTTAAATACAGTCAGTTTCTAATAGACACCCGAACCACTAGATAGCAGGTTTCTGTCCCACTTTGTCCCATCTGTCTGCAGAGGTAAGCAATTCCTATAGAAGACTGTATATAAATCTAGTCACATTGAGAAAGGTATCAGAAAAATCATCTCTGGTTTGACAAAGTTCCCCTAAATCTATTCAAAACATCATAATTAATAACATGATTTCATAGGATTATCGAATTTGTAGTGTATGAATAAATTAGGCATGCTTTCTAAGATTAAATTGTTCTAAAAAGGAATGTCGAAAAAGAAAACCAAAGCTGGTGGCATCACAATTCTGGACATCAAGCTCTATTACAAAGCTGTAATCATCAAGACAGCATGGTACTGGCACAGAAACAGACACATAGATCAATGGAACACAATGGAGAACCCAGAAATGGACCCTCAACTCTATGGTCAACTGATCTTCGACAGAGCAAAAAGAACATCAAATGGAAAAATGACAGTCTCTTCAATAAGAGACTATCTTGGTGTTGGGAAAACTGGACAGCCACACGCAAGAGAATGAAACTGGACCATTTTCTTACATCATACACAAAAATAGACTCAAAATGGATGACAGACCTAAATGTGAGACAGGAATCCATCAAAATCCTAGAGGAGAACACAGGCAGGAACCTCTCGACCTTGGCCGTAGCAATTTCTTGCAAGACCCGTCTCCAAAGGCAAGGGAAACAAAGGCAAAAATGAACTACTAGGACTTCATCAAGATAAAGAACTTTTGCACAGCAAAGAAAACAATTGACAAAACTAAAAGGCAACCTATGGAATGGGAGAAGATATTTGCAAATGTCTTATCAGATAAAGGGCTAGTATCCAAAATCGATAAAGAACTTATCAAACTCAACACACAAGGAACAAATAATCCAATCAAGAAGTGGGCAGAAGACATAAATAGACATTTCTCTAAAGAAACCGTACAAATGGCCAATAGACACATGAAAAAATGCTCAACAGCACTCGGCAGCAGGGAAATACAAATCAAAACCACAATGAGATACCACCTCACACTGGTCAGAATGGCTAAAATTAACACAGGAAACAACAAATGTTGGTGAGGATGCAGAGAAAGGGGAACCCTCTTACACTATTGGTGGGAGTGCAAGCTGGTACAGCCACTCTGGAAAACTGTGTGGAGGTTCCTCAAAAATCTGAAAATAGAGCTACCCTATGACCCAGCAATTGCACTACTGGGTATTTACCCCAAAGTTACAAAGGGGTGCCTGCACCCCAATGTTTATAGCAGCAATGTCCACAATAGCCAAACTACGGATGGAGCCCAGATGTTCATCGACAGATGAATGAAAAACGAAGATGTGGTATACACACACACACACACACACACACACACACACACACACACACACTAGAATTCTACTCTGCCAACAACAAAAAAATAGAAATCTTGCCATTTGCAATGATGGGGATGGAACTAGAGAGTATTATGCTAAGTGAAATAAGTCAGAGAAAGACAATTATCATATGATTTCATTCACAGGTGGAATTTAAGAAACAAAACAGAAGATCATAGGGGAAGGGAGGGAAAAATAAAACAAGATGGACAAAATCAGACAGGGAGACAAACCGTAAGAGACTCTTAACCATAGGAAACAAACTGAGCATTGCTGGAGGGGCGGGTATGGGAAGATGGGATTACTGGGTGATGGGCATTAAGGAGGGAATGTTTTGTAATGAACCCTGGGTATTAGATAAGACTGATGAATTATTGAACTCTACCTCTGAAACTAATAATATACTATATGTTAATTGAATTTAAATAAAATAAAATTTAAAAACAAAAACAGAAACAAAAAAATGTTCTAAAAAGGTAAGACTAGGATTAAGGAAATCATGTTTTAGGCTAAAATTTTCATTTAAAAAAGCATAAAGGAACTAGAGATTTCTGTTACAAAATTTGGCATGTTGAAAATGGGCCTTTAAATTCTAGAATTCTGGGGTGAGGGGTGGAAAAAATGGGTAGAAGTGGTCAAAAGGTAAAAACTTATGGTTATAAGTAGAGTAGTCCTAGAGATGTTAATATATAGCATGGTGACTATAGTTAACAATACTGTGTTTGATACTTGAAAGTTGATAAGGGTAGATCTTAAAAGTTCCCATCACAAAAAAAATATTTGTAACTATGTATGGTGATGGATGGTAACTCGATTTACTGTGGCAAACATTTCATGATATATACAAATATTGAATCATCATGTCATACATCTGCAACTAACTCAATGTTATATGCCAATTATATTTCAATTTTAAAAACTAGAATTCTGGACACCAGTTTTTCATGGGCAGCACGTATACGAGGGTATGCACACACAGACATCTCTCTCTCTCTCTCTCTTCTTCTTCTCTCTCTCTCTTCTTCTCTCTTTCTGCCTTCCCCTCTTGGATCCAAGAGAAAACAAGCAGAATTAATTAGCGATTGGTTCAATGTCTATTTCAGTAATTTGCAACTTGTTAGCAAGTCAGTAATGGGGATTATTCTCACATTGGCCATGTAGGATCTGGAGAACAGCAAAAGTGCTCAAAGAAATGAATACTAGGAAGGAGGAAGTCAGATTCTTCAGCTTTTTGAAGACCTTTCTAAACTTCTCACGTTCTGAATGGTCTCTGAGTTTTGTGAGGCATAAGTAGTTAGAGTGAAGTAGAGAATGACAGGGTGATGTGGACACTTGAGACTAAGGAGGTGACAAGCTCTTAAATCCTGAAGATCAACCACAGGTAGGTAGCGACTAGGTCACAGAGCACGGGAGAGCCTTGCCGTGGATCACTGAGGCCTGGAGCCAAGGTGTCCCCCAGGACAGTGGGGACAGACCTGTACTGTGAGGTCACTTTCAAGGATGGCTGGCGCTGAGGGACCTTGAGTGACAGTTGGCGTCTGGATGTGGGTCCCTTCTTATCAGATAATAACGCTAAGTGAAGAGCCCAAGAAGTCTCCTGGACAGAACCTTCAGTGTGCATTTGAAGGGGTGTTCCAGCTGATACGTTCCAGTCCCTCCAAAATGAGGAGTGTCAAGAAAATTAAAAGAGAGGTTCTGAAGTGAGACAGTTAGTGGAGAAGAACAGTATCAAGGATTCTCAGCTTCTGCTGGCTCAGATGAATGGAACTGCTTTGTTTTTTTCTATTTTAAGTAGGTCATTTTGTTTAAACTCTTTGATATATATATATATATATCTTTAAAATTCCCGCAAAGTACAAAAAGAAGAATTCTCTAAACATCCAAATGGACCCAAAGGTTACATAGCTCTCAGAATAGAAAAAGCGGGGGCACCTAGGTGGCTCAGTAGGTTAAGTGTCTGCCTTTGGTGGGGGGTCATGATCCCAGAGTCCTAGGATCAAGTCCCACATTAGGCTCCCCGCTCAGCAGGGGAGCCTGCTTCTTCCTCTCCTTCTGTCTGCCCCTCCCCCTGCTTGTGCTCTCTCTCTCTCTCTCTCTGTCAAATAAATAAATAAAATCTAAAAAAAAAAAAGTGTGTGTTTCTTATCCATTATTGAATAGGGTGTGCTGTTTTGCCATCTTATCTTACCAGGGTAAACAAAGGATAATATCAAGTTATATTCAGGAAATCTGATTTTCTCGGTGTCAAGGCAACTCCCTGGGAGAAGAAGCATGGACCCTTTCAGGCCTTCATGGCAATACTTATTTAAAAGCCTCCCTAATGTTTTTTTTAAAACTAATATATCATCTGTAGATACCAAATACACTAACTGAATTAAAGGAGCCATAACAGTATCTTGGTGCTAGAACAATTCATTCTAGCCAATAAATTAAAGATTTTGAGCCCAATGCTCCAGGACAATAAGCATCTGATGTTTTATAAGGAATTTCCAATAAACATTTGCGAGTTTTCACAAAATAGTATTTCACACACACACAAAGATAGTTGTTCAATTATTTGAAATTGCAACTATAATTGCAGTCAGAGGTCCCCCTAAACCATTTATTGACAAACCCTTGTGTGCCCACCATAAAATTCATGTGGGCAATGTTTTTTCACTTACAATGAATGTTGCAGTCACTGACTTGTAAATAAGAGTAAGAATAAAAATATTTTTCCTGTGCTTACAGTGGCATGAAAGAACACAGAAATAGCACATTTTTAAAAGCACTTCCCTCACACTTTTGACTTCTAATACTAGTATCTGCCCCCAAAAGATGACATTTTGTCGTTCTTTACTTTAAATTGTTTGCCATCACAATGTCAATCAAAAGCAAATTTACACCGGAGACAGATGCAAAGCATAGCTTTTCTATAGTATTTTCAAGGACAATGAGTCATTTGTCCGTCAGCCAAAGTCTACACAGTCATATTCACAAAGCAACAGGAACTTGGAGTCTCTGGATAGCCAGAGTTACTTTCAATGTAGCAGGACCATTCATAAATTTACCAAGCCATAGAAAGACTTTTAGTGCCGATTTTGCCCCCAGTTTTGCCCCCTTGCTCGATCCTCTTGGTTGTCACTACCTGAGGGAAAGTGGGAGAGCTTTCTCCTAAAGCGTGTAGCATCGGCAAAGCCATCCAGCAGAGTATCTTGCCCTTTTAAAAATCTCAGACCCCTTTGAGAACCCAAGAAAAAGTTATGAATAATTTCTCCAGAAATAAATATACATGAGGATAATCACAAACGTGTGTGGTTTCAGGCATTCCCACATTTCCAAAGTTCAGTCATGGAGACCCAGGTTTTAAAATTCTTGCCCATGGCTTTTGAAAGGGGTTCAGTTGCCCAGAGAGGTTACTGTTGTTAGTTCTGTGCTAAACATATTTGCACCGTGGCTTAAGATGGTGACCAGCGGACAGAAAACATTTGACTCTAGGAGCGCCTGGGTGGCACAGTTAGGCGTCAGCCTTTGACTCAGGTCATGATCACGTCCTGGGATGGAGCCCGGACCCTGAGCCCAGCATGGGCTCCCTGCTCAGCAGGGAGTCTGCTTCTCTCTCTGCCTCTCTCCTCCTCCCCACCCCCCACCCTGCTCATGCTCTCTCCCTCTCAAATATAGGAAGGAAGGAAGGAAGGAAAGAAAAGAAAAGAAAAGAAAAGAAAAGAAAACATTTGACTCTATTAACTGCTGTCCAAAAATGGCTGGAGTTTTATTTCCCTACAATCAGCTCCAAACACTATACTCCATTTCTCCCTGTTCATTAAGGACAAGGCTTGAGATAGTCCCTTTCTCCCTCTAAACACAACCTCTATTTTTAGAAACTTTTTCTCCCTTTCAGAAGACCCTTCATATCTGCTTTAGCCACATGTTACCCCCTAGGCTACACACTCAGAGACTCACTCTCCAACACTCCATAGATCACTCTATCACTGCATCCCCAACCCTTTCTTTTGTCGAAAATTTTTCCTCACTCAATATTAAATCCTGGTTAAACACACAGATTGGCTTCCTCACCATGTGCCTCATATTTCTTCGTTTTCATGGTACATTTAGAAAGCATCAGAGAGTCACCGCCAGGCCCTCTGTCAATGTCCTTTCAGGCTACAGGCCTCTCTCTTGGCATTGACAGTGAGAATAAGAATTCTCTGGGATAATCTACACATTATGCCTACTTTCCAACCTCTGTTGAACTCCCTCATCATCCCTCTTTTTAATTTGTATTGTATTTACTTGATTAGTAATTTGTATTGTCTGACTGACTAATCTGAAGAGATCACATTCTTAATGAACCAGTAGCATTTTTTTTTCCTGAGACACAAAGGTCTACTCTTACTAGGTCAAAGGGCAGAGAAACCTAATCTCCTAGGAGTGGGTAATGGTAATTGCCAATCTCTCTGTGTATATAAACTAATTGGAATACGTCTACTTTACTACTGTGAAGTTTCTACCGGTCGTCAACTAACCGACCAAGAAAAGAAATAATTTATTAATTTATTCATTCAAGAAATATTTACATAAGTCCAGATTGTTATCAGTCCGGAAGTTGGAAGGAAACAATGGAGACGATGAGTCTCCTCCCTGGAGTTAGTTACATTCTTGTGGAGGGATGACAAAAAGTAAACAGAGGATTGAACAGATAATTTCAGATCATGAAAAACAGTATTTAAAAAAAAAAAAAAAGCCAGGTGATGTGATGTTGACTGGGATCAAAGTTACCCTTAGGTTTGGAGCGCAAGGAAGACCTTACGGGGGGAAGGGAGGGGAGAGACACATTTGAGTGGAACCTGACCAAGCAGCCAGTCTTGCAAAAACTGGGGAGCAGAGCTTTCTAGGCAGTATGAACAGCAACTACAAGGGCGTAAGGTTGGAAGGAAGCAGGCAATTTATCTAGGAACAGTCTGTGGGATTGGAACCGAGTAAGCAAATGGGAAAGTGTCATGAGATAAGGCTGGTGAGAAAGGGCTCATTCCTTCCAGCTTCATAGCATGAGTAAGGGAGTTTAAATTTAAAATACAAAGAACCAGTGGAAAGTTAAGCAGAGGGTGAAATAATCCTATTTACATTTCTAGAAGATTACTCCAGTTGTTATCTGCAAATAAAATGTAAAGGGCCAAGAGGAGAAGCAGGAAATGAGAGAAAACCGAACATCAGTGCTCTGTACCAAGGACGAACTACTGTTTTTCAGTAGTTTTTGAAAAGTGACTTTTTTCACCTCTTCACAATACAATTCCTTACAATAGAAATCACAACGTAGTAGAATAGTCCTACCTTATCCACAGCTTCGCTTTCCGCAGTTTGTTACTCCGACGTCAACCGCGGTGGGAAGCAGACGAGCCTCCTGACGCAGCCTTTTAGCGTCAGAAGGTCAATAGTAGCCTAACGGTACGTCACAATGCTGCGTCACTGGCTCGCTTCATCTCACGCGCAGGCGCTTTGTTGCCTCAAAGCATCCCAAGAAGTGTGAGTGCCCTGAGATAAGATATTTTGAGAGAGAGAGAGAGACCACATTCACATTTTATGACAGCGTATTATTATAATTGTTCTATTTTACTGTTAGTTTGGGTATTCATCTCTTACTATGCCTGATTTACAAATAAAATTTATCATACGTATGTATGTATAGGAAAAAACCAAAGCACTATCTGGGGTTTCAGGCCTCCACTGCAGGGGGAGGGGTCTTGGAACTTGTCCCTGCGGATAAGGGGGAACGACTGTAAAGATAAAAATTCAAGTTGGCACCACTGTCGAATGAAATGTTTTTGAATGTCAAATCAGAACAGGGAACCCTTTTTGCATGACCTTGTCAGCAAATGCTTTTTGTAGTTCTTGGAGCATTGAACCCTCAGATGCAGATGATTACCTAAAGTTAATGGCCACTTTCGGTTTTATCGGTTGATTTCTTGGAAAGAAAACATATGTAATAGGATATTTTATTTGTGTTTTGACTACAGCTTTGAAGTTTTAAATAACAGTATAGTGCTTACAATATTATAGAATTGGATACAAATTCTTGGAATCGCCTGGAATTTATGCAGAACAGGGATCTGCGTCTGGGTAAAATGGTTTCTCCTGCAATCACTATGCTTTCAATCCTATTAATTGCATTTTATTTACTTTATTTTTATTTATTTATTTTTCTTTTGAGAGAGAGAGAGCATTTGCTAGCAAGGGAGTGGAGGAGGGTGGGCAGAGGAGAGGGAGAGAATCTTAAGCAGTCTCCACATCCAGCAAAGAGCCCAATTAGGGGATCGATATAAGTTGGACACTTACTCGACTGAGCCATGCAGGTGCCCCCTTTTTTTTAAATTGCATTTTAAACAGAAGAAACAGCAAGTATGGCTTAGTGGTAGAAAAGAAAAGAAAAGAAAAGAAAAGAAAAGAAAAGAAAAGAAAAGAAAAGAAAAGAAAAGAAAAGAAAAGAAAAGAAAAATGTGTTGATATGATCCAAAGACCTATTTTCCATTCATCACCCCCTGAATATCTGAATCTTCCAGAGCCACAGCATGACATCTTGCTCTGGAATGTTCAGCATATTTATTTTTGCCCCTCCTTCCACTTTCAGCAGAACGATTCCTATCTTTTTAATCATTGTCCACTGCCCAGCGCACACGCATTCTATTTTAGTGGGTTTTTCTCACTGTGGGGAGGGAAGCAATTCACCTAGAGTTTGATAGCTATTAATGTTTAAGATATTTCACTGTCCTGATAACAGGGGCATTCAGAAACCCAAATGATGATGCAAAAATATAAATGTCATTCTAATGGGAGAAACTGCAGACATCACTGAATGTTCTAGAAGTAGAGTGCACAAATCCTGCACTAAAGCCCTATGTGAGTCCCACGTGGAAACCGACCTTATGGATTGCCATTGCCATCACTATCATTCCCACACATGGAAGATGCTCGATATTTGAACATAGTCCCCCTGGGTAGAATCAACCAGGTAACAAATACCACCAGATTTTTCTTCCCTAAAGTTCAATTTTCTGTTTAACTGCTAAGGCTTTGTAACTGTAATGACTTCTTCCTCTTCCCCAGGCCTATATCCACAGATCCTCTTTCTAAAATCTCAATCCTTACTATGCCAAACAGCAAAAGGCACACATTCAGCACTGTAAATTTTTTAGCTAATTTGCCAGCTATTTTCATCATTCAGATTTGACAGGCGCAAATAAAAAAAAATCAATTTCTGTCTCCGATGACAGATAAGAAAAGCCAAAGGATGGTGAAATGGTGTCTTTGTCCATGCTTAATGAATAAACCACACAAAAGGAAGAGCCTGATATATTTTTTTCTCAGAAATCAATAGGAACACCCCCATTTTTATATTAATCCACTCTCCATTAAAACCTAGAATTGCAGATTAAGCTTTCATGTCTCTGTGCTCATTTCCCAAACTGCCCTATTTGGTGATGTGCTTTTTCTAGGCATTGAGCAATTGTCAGTCACCCCTGCATTTCACCAACTCCCTGCAAAGAAGTTATTTGCTGACATGCTGATCTATTAAGCAACATACGAAGAAATCCACAAGCTTGTGTTTCATTGAATCATAAAAAGCCTGAGAAAATTCAACAAAGGGTGGAGAGCGAAGGGAAACTTAATTAGTTTAAGTGAAACTGACTCAGACGAATATGCTAATTTGCTGACTCCACAAGGATCTGGTTTTCTCTATGCTCAGTGTTAACTTTCAAGCCACGTTTGTGACTGTCGACTGTCACAGGCCCAGGCTTTCGGAGCCAGGCTTGGCATGGGTTTGGTGACAAAGAAGACCAGCCAGGCAGGAAAGCCAGGGCTGGCTCAACAGGGGCTGTTCTCACAGTCAGGTCAAACAGGGCTCCTAGTAGGAGGGGGGAATGTCACCTGTTTCCCCAGAAGCAGCTGGGAAGACAGCGCAAACAGATGGCAGAGTTGGTCCTAATCAGGATGTCAAAGTGCAGGTCTGAGCTAGTTGGTGAAACAAAAAAGGGGGTCAATGTGGGGCAGGTTCTGCGCATTTTAGATGATGCTTGGAATAAAAGGTTTTCTTCCACCCACACTGAGGTGATGTCATTGGTCAAGTGAGAATTATATTTTGGTCTGAAGGAAATTGGAAGGATTACCTCTGAAGCAGCCCCTGCCTTAATAAGTGAAAGTGTCTTAGGGTGGGCTAATAAGAGAAATCCTGGGGCATCTGGGTGACTCAGTCGGTTAAGCACCTGCCTTCGGCTCAGGGCATGATCTCAGGGTCCTGGGATGTAGCCTCAGTGGGGAGCCTGCTTCTGCCTCTCCCTCTGACCCTCCCCCAGCTTGTGCTCACTCTCTCTCTATCTCTCTCTCAAATAAATAAATAAAATCTTTAAAAAAAAGAAGAAAATGAGAGAAATAGAAAATCATTAGAATTTCACAGTAGTTATTATTGCCACAGGGAAATTTCACTGATGGATGCTTAAATTAGTGGTCAGAACTTTAAAGAGAGATAGGATATTAACATAGCCTCAAAGTTATCACCCATAATGTTTAGTAATTATTGTGGTGCCTGTTAATTACTGTGGTTCTGGGAGGTGGAGCCTAATTACCGTTTTTTGAGTGTCGTCTGGATTTAGTGACTGGCTTCTAATGAATAGAACACGGAATGGGAAAAATTATAATTATATACAGGAGCGAAACCTGGCAGATAACACCTTACCCAAATGATCAAGGTTAACATCATCAGTAGGAGTCATGTTGGTATCATGTACCCATTAATATGTCAAGATGAGAAAGGCAAGTATTGGTATTCTTCCCAAACTCCATAATTGCAGTCCAATGAGTCATGAGATATCATCAGACAGACACAAATTGAGAGATACAAAATACCCACCTGGTACTCTTCAAAAGTATTAAAGTCATGAAAAACAGGGAAAGACAGAGAAACCACCAAAGATTAAAGAGAACCTAGGAGACATGATGACGAAATACAGTGTGATATGCTGTGTTGGATCCTGGAACAGAAGAAGGACATTAGTGGAAAGCTGGTCAAATCCTAACTGCCTGTAGTTTAGCTAAGAGTGTTGTTCCAACGTTAATTTCTTAGTTGTAATCATGTACCATGGTTATGTAAGATGTTAACATTAAGGGAAGCAGAGGGAAAAGTAAAAAGAGAACTCCCTGTGCTAATTTTGCAATCCTGCATCTAAAATTATTTTAAAATGAAAATGTGACTAGAAATACAATCTAGCCACTTAGTATTTTACAGTGGAAAAAAAAAAAAAACCCACAATCTTCTCTAGCTGCTCCAATGCTATTTCTCGTCACTCATAATATAAGTTTCTAGTTAAAACGTTGTTTTTTAATTCAAAAAAATTTTTTAATTTGAATGATGGACCTAGGTCAAGAGAATGAGAAACCAAGCCACACACTGAGAGAAATATTTGCAAAAGACATATTTGATAAAATACTGCTATCCAAAATGCACAAAGAACCCTTAAATTTCAACAATAAGAGAACAAACCCATTAAAAATTGCACAAAGGAACTGGACACCTTACCAAAGAAGATATGTGGATGGAAAATCATCATATGAAAAGATGCTCAACATCATATATCATTAGGAAATTTCAAATTCAGCAACAATGACACACCACTATATACCTATCAGAATGACCAGAATCCAAAACACTGACAACACCAAATGCTGACAAGGATGTGGACCCACAGGAACTTGTATTCATTGCTAGTGCGACTACAAAATGGTACACCCACCTTGAAAGACAATTTGGCGGTTTCTAACAAAACTAGATATACTCTTACAATGTAATCCAAGAATGACACCCCTTACTATTTACCCAAATGAATTAAAAACTTATATCCACACAAAAGCCTGCACACAGAGGTTTATAGCAGCTTTATTCATAATTGCCAAAAACTTGGAAGCAACCAAGATGTCCTTAATAAGTGAATGAATTAACCAGCTGTAGGACATCCATATAATTGAATTTATTATTCAGTACTAAACAGAAATGAGGGGCGCCTGTGACTCAGTTCGTTAAGGGTCTGCCTTCAGCTCAGGTCCTGATCTCCAGGTCGCAGGATCAAGCCCCGAGTCGGGCTCCCTGCTCCTCGGGGAGTCTGCTTCTTCCTCTGCCTCTCCTCTGCTCATGCTCTGGCTTTCTCTCTCTCTCAAATGAATAAATAAAATCTTTTTAAAAATAAATAAATAAAATAAACTAGAAAATAAAAAGAAATGAGCTATCAAGCCATGAGAAGATATGGAGGAACCATAAATACATGTTACTGGGTAAAAGCAGGTAATCTGAAAATCATACAGATTGTATTATTCCAACCATATGACATCCTGGAAAAGGCAAAACTATGGAGATAGTAAATACATCAGTGGTTGCCAGAGATTGAGGGGAAGGAAAAGATGAAAAGGTAGAGCTCAGAGGATTCTTTTTTAATGGACTTTATTTTTCTTAGAGCACTTCTAGGTTCATAGCAAAAGTGAGAGGAAAATACACAGATTTCCCATATACCCCTGCCCCTCCATAGGCACAACCTCCCCCACTGTTAACATCTCCCACCAGAGTGGCATATCTGTTACAACCGATAAACCTACATTAACACATCACTATCACCCAAAGAGCATAGTTTGCATTAGGGCTTATTCTTGGTGTTGTATATTCTAAGGGTTCAGACAAGTATATAATGATATGTATCCATCATTATAGTATCGTATAGAGTAGTTTCAATGCCCTAAAAATCCTATCAATGTGGGTTCATCACTTTGGTGGTATATACTGATAGTGGAGAACGCTGTGCACGCAAGGGAAAGGGGTGTTGGGGACCTTTTCTATACTTCTGCTCACCTTTGCTATGAATCTAAAACTGTTCTAAAATAATAAAATTAGATTTAAGGGGGAGGAAAAAGATTATCCTGGGATAATGAATGAAGAAAATCCAAGTAAAGAAAGCAACTTCATCCTTATTGATAAAATAGGACATTCACTGAAACATGGAATTTGCTATGTGTGAAACATATTGAAACAGCTTTGTATACACAATTTAATAATCGCAACATTTCCATGAAGTAGTTCCTTTTATAATTACTCCTTTACAGATGAGGACACAGACTCAGGGAGGTTTCGTAACTTGCAGTGGAGACAACATGGCGCCCGGGAAAGCTGGTTTTTCTTTTCGAAGCATACAACACACAGAAACTGAGGTACATTAAAGTTTATAAGAGTTTATTTGAGCAAACATTCATTTAAATCAAGCAGCACCAAGCCGAAAGTGGTTAGGAACTTCCTGTGGACAGAAGCTAGGAAGAAGGCTTTTATGGGGCAGAGGCAGAAACGAAGCAAAGAAATTATTTGATTGGCTATAGCTTAATTGGCTGCTTTAGTGGGGAAAACCTAGTTGGCTGTCTGTGATTAATTGTTCTTAAGGGTTTTTTTTCTCAAATTCAAGTGGGGACTCTGGCTTATGGTTTCAGTTTGCTTACATAAGCCCCCAAGTATCAGAGTCACCTCGGTCTAATGGTCTCCTTGTTTATTATTTTAGCAGAATCTTGCTAAATTTGCAGGCATTAAGTAGAGTCCTACTGGTAACAGGCAACACAAAATTTTATATTTCTTATATGAAACCTACTGAAGAATCAAATTTACATGGAAGTACAGTAGTCTCAACAGAAAATCACATTGTTTTGTGTTCAGAACACAAATTTTTTTCCATACGTTACCTTAAACTTGCACTTATTACAGATATATAATGCAAGTACTCAAAAAAGGAGCACCGTTTTAAAAAGAAAATGCCTATTTTACGCTACTATAAGCCAACATCCACTAATTAGTTTGTGTTATCAACATTTGACTCAAGGCAAATTCAATCTACAATGTTTTTATTCAAATCTAATCCCTGAAGGGAGCGTGAGTGGCTCAGTCAGTGGGCGTCTACCTTCGGCTCAGGTCATGATCTCAGGGTCTTGGGATTGAGCCCCGCATCGGGCTCCATGCTCAGTGGGGAATCTGCTTCTCCTTCTGCCTCTAACCCCTCCCCAAGACTCCTGTGCTCATACTCACTCTCTTTCTCTCTCAAATTAATAAATACAATCTTTAAAAAAAATAAAACTAATCTGATGAAGCTCAAGTCATTAGAATATATGTTATAAAGAATGTTCTCTTTGCATCTGTCATTTAGAATATGTAAATGTAAGTTAAGACCCCAGAGCAGAAGAAATCACCTCAACAAAACACCATACTCCTTGTCCAGAGGGAGTCAGAGCAAGTTTAACGTGAGGCAAAGGGAAAGGCTAGGTAGGGTTCACCAATTGCTTTAATGAGAAGCAGTCCTTCATCAGTGGCAAAGAGAAAGAAGGAACAGAACAGAAGGAAAGAAGAAATAAGGACTGATTTTGGCCCTACTTGCTTTAAACTTTCAAGCGCTTCTTACTATCAGTAAAACAAACTCCAAAGTCTTAGCGCATGCGGCTAGATCTTTAGGAATCACAAACTCCTAGCCTGCAATTGCCAAGCATGGTATCTAGGTTCCAGTTTCATAGACTCACTCAAGTTCTCCAGACTCATTCTTCACTCTCCAGCCTCTGAGACTTCGCTCACCTATTCCCCCCACACCTTCAAATGTCCTCATTCAAGATGGAATGCAGGGGCGCCTGGGTGGCTCAGTCATTGAGCGTCTGACTCTTGGTTTCAGATCAGGTCATGATCTCAGGGTCATAATCTCAGGGTCGTGAGATGGAGCCCCGTGTCGAGCCCTTTGCCTGGCTCCCTGCTCAGCAGGGAATCTGCTTGAGATTCTCTTTCCCCCTCTCCCATTTCTCCTTCCCCTGCTCACTCTCTCTCTCTCTAAAATAAATAAAATCTCAAAAAAGAAACAAACAAAAAGATCAAATGCAAAGGCCAAGATGGCTGAAAAGCTATCCCAAATCATATTTCATTCTCTAACTGAAATTTTTCTTTCCCCCCTCTTCCCGTATTACCAATCCACTTGATACATACGTAAGAGCATGTATCACATTCTATCTAATGCAGCAATTAGCTGAAACTGTCCTCTCTTCTCTGCAGGGTTGTAATCTGAGAGCAGAGATCACATGGCTTCATCTGTACTCTCCAACACACCTGCTTCAATGCCTGACATGTCAAAGAATACTAGATTCTTAAACTCAGAGTTAGAAGGAATCTCGAAGATGAAATAGGAAATGTCACAAGGTGTCAGGACATGTTTGATGTAGGAATGATGGAGGAAAGATTGAGGGGAAAGGTGAGGAAAAGAAAATTAGAAAGGGCAAGAGTAATAATAAATATTTCTTAAGAATTTATGATGAGCCACACAATTCCAAGCCCATTATATATATATATTCCCTCATTTAATTTTTGCAACAATTTAACAAGGAAAACATCGTTATCATTCTCTTTCTATCGGAGAAGCAAACCGAGACACAGAGGTTAAACCAATGGCCAAAGTTGAGCAGTTGAGGAACGATGGAGTCAGAACTCCAGCCCAGGCAGTTTGGCTCCAATGTGTATTTGTCAGTAGAATCAAGCTCAGTAAAGGGGCATTGCACGCATACCACAAGGTGAAGGCACCTTCAAGAATGGGTGACTACAATATATGTTCCATCCTGCTAACCTCTGGATGCCCACACTGAGTGCACTGGGTGTAATTATCTTGAAGTTCAAAAACCTTACCCTAAATGGTCAGCATTCACAAAATATTATAAAACATCCATACAATATGACATTTTTAGAAAGCACCTTTCTGTGATTTTTAATGCACAAATCCCCATGAAGGGAGCACATTTGGTAACCAGCCCAGGCATTGTAGCCACAATAGAAGAAACTCAGTGAATTTAATCAAAAGCATGTACCTCGCCACCAGGGCCCCTTTGGGAATGCTTGCTAGAAAGACCACATGTAGCTTTCAGTTTCTATCATCTGGCCCTAACACAGCCCTTGTTTTTACTGCTTAGTAATAATTCAAAGCAGGTTGCCTGTAGGAACAATTTTTAAAAGACTAATTTTTTATATCTTCAATGTTAGGCAAATTTTTCAAAATTTCCCATTACAATCAAGGCTTAATGAAATATTTATGAACTACTGAGGTTGATGGTTTGTTAATCTTCATTTTTTAACCAGAATGGGATAACACCGAGTATCGATGTCCCATACATTCTCTTTGGTCACGTGGACAAGTTGTTAAGTCTCTTGGACTTTAGGAAATAAATGGGTCAGTTCAGGTTGCAGAAATCTCCTTAAACTCAGCCCAGTGTAATAGAACGGCACATTTTAAAGTTGACCAAGGAAATGCGTTGGAAACTGCTGTAAGAAGTATTTGACAAAGAAGCAAAATATGTCCTCCGTTCATCTTCAGTCACACACACACACAAACAGCCCCAATTCCCTGCCCGCCAGTGTTGGGTACTTCTGGGGGCACCACTCACATTATAGTCTAAATCAATGCTCCCACCTGATGTGGTTTTGGAATACAGGTGAGGTTTGGTGCGTGGGGTACAGAGACGACAGCCAAGAAAGAATTCTTGAGACATCTTCAGTGCAAAAAGGTGGTTTTATTAAACCACAGGGATAGGACCCATGGGCAGAAAGAGCTGCTGCACCGGGATTGTGAGGTATGGCTGATTATATACTTGGGAGTTGGACGGGGTAAGGAAAAGGGAGGTTTCAACAGCATCTTCATATGTTAAAGACTCACGGGATACTGGAGGCCTTACTGTTGTCCAGTTGAGATTGTTTTTCCCTCTAGCAAGGCATTAACATTAAGACAGTTGGGAGCTTCCTGGAGGAATGTCACACATATCCCATCCAGGAGTGGGGGGGCAGGGGGAGTTTGCAGGGTGTAGGCATGTGCTTTGTCCTTAGCTGGCCTTCTGCTCCCTCATCACCACCCTGTGTTCCTCCGTCTCTTTCTTGCCCCTGTCTCTTCCATTCACTGGCCTCACAATGCCCCCATTTCCTGGGAATACCAGATCTCTGGCCTTTCATTCATAGTATACAAATGCCACTACTTATTTAGAGCTTAAAGATCTAGCCTTCCCGCATTTTAACAGGAAGGGGGAAATGCTTTGAGGGTTAGAGCTTAACGTTTCAGGCTTTGGAATTTCAGGCATCAGTCAGCAAATAGCAGAGAGTATCTGGGGATATCCAAGCAGCTCATCCTTAATACTTCACCTGGCTGAGCACCTTGACCTGTTATGGTAAGCGAGCCCTTCTTCCTACTGGTCATGGAACTTTCAAGGTCCTTCATCCCTTGTGCTGGCTGTTGGTGATGAGTGCGGAGAAGCAGGACGCCGGGGCTAACGTCCAGCATCATGCTCCTCACCAGCACGGCGTCAGCTCCCGCATCCTTGGGCACCGTATGCGTGCTTGACTACGCAGTCCCTCCCTGTTTATAGAGCTCCAAAGGTAAAGGGACAATGATAATATCCCTTCTCACAGGGCTGTGGTGAGCTTTCGGCGAGTTCGCACACGTCAGCATTAAGCCCAGTCCTCGCAGCGCTCAGGACATGCTAGCTGGTACGGGTAAGCAGCTCTAAAGTTACATGGAATTCAATGCCTAAAGAAATCGCCCCACAGCTTGTTGTTTACAGAAGCTCACATTGACTCTTCCCCGGAATTTCATTCCCGTCTCTCCCACCAAGATGACGGGACTCCAGATGTTGTTTCTCCTTTCTCAAATTACATAACACCTTTGATCCCTCACTTTCAATCAGGACTAATAGGCTCTAATTGCAGACATTATCAGTGCGAATGGTGCTGGTTCCTGATAGATGAGCTGCTGGCACAGAGTGTTCTGCCAGCACATGGAGATGAGCGCAGGGAGAGCGGTGTCATTCCACAAATCTCTCAGCACCTGGGACTCGGGCTCATGGCACCTGGCAATCTCCTTGTTTCCAGCACACGGCCTTGCCAGCCACTGACTGTCATTAAACAATACGTTCTAATATTATTCTATGGTTTGCTTTTAAAGAGACCCTTCCTAGACCAGACCAGGACCAAGCTCCTGGCAAACATAATCACATAGTGCAGACAGAATAATAGAACATTCTGATAGCCCACATTTCCTGGGATACAGTTAGGAAAAATCAAAGACCATGTTTTGACTAAAGTTTGAGAATGAGAGTTTCCAGGGTCAGAAGGCAGACACACACACACAACTTTATAGCGGTATTTTTTATGAGGATTTTGAGTGAATTTTGATGAACATTTGTCCTGTAAATGTAACATCATCTTTACCACAGAATTTATTCAACAATGGTTTAAAGTTTCAGCCTTTAACCTCTCAGCTTCCCCAATATGTTAATAAGTCACAGATGATTCTGAGAAAATAAAATGGCCCAGAATGTACTTGGCTTGAGCCAAGTACCATAAGCTCAAACATCAGTGAAACTTGAAAAACACGAAAATAATGTATTTGGTCAAGTTCATTTTACATAACATGGACAATACGGAAGAAAGCAGTCAGAAGCAGAAAGGAAAAAAATTTTCTTATTTTCCTTGTTGAACTCAGAAATCTTTTATTAGAGAATCCATCATTTCTGCAGTTTCTCTGACTATATAAGGTGTTATCAAGTTAGACTCTGAAAGACCCACCTACCTCCAGCCACACTGGTCTGATGTCAGTTCCCACAACTAATTCATGTTTTTTCCTCACCTCAGAGCCTTCTTCTTTGCTGTTCCCTCAGTGCAAAACATTCTCCACACCCTTCCCCACCACCTCCCACTTCCTCTTCAATTTCAACTTAAACATCACTCTCTTATGGTGATCATCCCAGACACTGTGTCCCCTTGACCCAGGTCTCCTTCCCTCACACCCCAGACTACCACCTACTGCCCCCCTAGCTCCTTTGTAACGCTCTTTACACAATGGTTCTTCAGTATAGCTCTTTCCTGTGGCCTCTACTGTCCCTGATGACTGAGACCAGGTCTTCCCTATCTTTGTGTCCCTACCACTTACCATGAAGCCTATCACATTTTAGGCACTCGATACATATTTGTTGAATTAGCTGATTAACATACGAATGAATAAATTCAGGCATTCTGATGCACTTTTATGGGGTGGGCATGGATTGGCACCAGGAAACGGGTCCTTTTGGAAACATGACATCATAGGGCTTTCAGAGTCTCCAAAGAGTATTCCAAAGAGTATTCCAGTATCTCCAAAAAGTCTAGACACATGGTGTATAGATGTGGCCTAAAAGATAAAAGTGAAAGCAAAGGCTCACCTTTTGTCCCGGGCTGTTGCCATACCACTCAAGACTAAGAAATTGTGGGGTCCTCTTGGCTCAATCTGTAAAGCATGTGACTTTTGATCTTGGGGTCCTGAGTTCAAACCCCACTTTGGGCATAAAGATTACTTTTTAAAAAAGACTAAGAAATCGTTCTTTATTAAAACAGTTCTTGGTGCTGCAACATGGACGGCACTGGAGGAGATAATGCTAAGTGAAATAAGTCAAGCAGAGAAAGACAATTATCATATGATTTCTCTCATCTATGGAACATAAGAGCTAGGATGATCAGTAGGGGAAGAAAGGGATAAAGAAAGGGGGGGTAATCAGAAGGGGGAATGAAGCATGAGAGACTATGGACTCTGAGAAACAAACTGAGGGCCTCAGAGGGGAGGGGATGGGGGAATGGGATAGGCCGGTGATGGGTAATAAGGAGGGCACATATTGCATGGTGCACTGGGTGTTATACACAACTAATGAATCATCGAACTTTACATCAGAAACCAGGGATGTACTGTACGGTGACTAACACAATATAATAAAAAAACATTTAAAAAAATAAAAAATAAAACAGTTCTTGGGATGCCAGGGTGGCTCAATCGGTTAAGTTTCTGCCTTCCTCTCAGGTCAAGATCCCAGGGTCCTGGAATGGAGTCCTGCATCAGGTTCCTTGCTTGGCAGGGAGCCTGCTTCTCCCTCTGCCTCTGCCTGCTACTCCCCCTGCTTGTGCTCTCTCTCTCTCTGATAAATAAAGAAAATCTTTAAAAAAAAAAAAACCCAAACAGTTCTTTACTAATGCACATACTTTTGCCATTTGTCAGTTTCTAAAGAGCTGAAGGAATCTAAAAATGTATCTGTATCCTAAAAAAATGGGGAAAAAAAAAGCACATAAAATACTACCAGAAATGCATAACCTGCCCTACAAATTAGACTATTGATATTATCTCCATATACATAGACCGGTCAGGATACTTAAACACTTATTTCAATGGACACGCTACCCTTTACATTGTAACTATTACTGGATATAGTAGCCGGGATATGATAGGCTACGTTATGATAACAAATAAAACCTGAAATCTTAGTGGCTTAATACCATCGAACTTATTTCTGCCTCTTGCCACATGTCCCTTCCATCTTGGGGTCTCACCATCCTCTGGTTTCAAGTTTAACCAGGATATTGGGGGAAGAAATCAACCAGAAGTAAAAGTTTACTTCTACTTACGTTTCACTGGACAGAACCAGCCACGGTGAATCTAACTGGAAGGGAAGCTGAGAAATGAAGAGTTGCACATGGATAAGGGTGAGTATAAACAAGGCATAGTTTGGTCTTAACAAGGAATTCTGCTTTTTGACACATGGTCTTCATGATTTAGCTAAAAGGACTATTTCCTTTATGACAATTGGATTCAGCCCAGACACATTTAAAATATACTCTCAGAAGCCCATAGCTTTTCATTTATATTCTTTGGCAATGTGCTCCAGGATATACTTAAGGTATTGTATTATTTATTGCCATATAACAAATTACCTCAAACGTTAGCAGCTTGAGACAGAAAACATTTATTCTGGAATCAGGAATTTGGATGTGTCTGGCTGAAGGTCTTTCCTGACCTTGTAGTCACACTGTTGGCTGGGCTAAGGACACATCTGAAGGTTCGTTTGGAGAAGGATCCACTTCTTAGCCCACTCATGTGATTATTGGCAAGATTCAGTTCACGGGTTGCTGGACTGAGGGCCTCAAGTTTCTCACTGGATCGCTGGTTCCTCACTGGCTCGTTCCTCACTGACCATGAGGGGGCCTCCCTCATATGCTTGCACAGCTACCTGTCCGCAGAGCAGCTTACAACATGGCAGCTGGCTTCCCTCTGACCAGGTGAGCAAGAAAACAAGCGGGAGCAGCCAAAGATGGAAGCCAATCTTCTGTAGCCTAATCCAGAAGCAGCAGTCATAGTTATCATCTTCTATTCATAGGAAGTGAGTCTCCAGGGGCGCCTGGGTGGCACAGAGGTTAAGCGTCTGCCTTCGGCTCAGGGTGTGATCCTGGAGTCCTGGGATCGAGCCCTGCATCAGGCTCCTCTGCTGGGAGCCTGCTTCTTCCTCTCCCACTCCCCCTGCTTGTGTTCCCTCTCTCGCTGGCTGTCTCTATCTCTGCCAAATAAATAAATAAAATCTTAAAAAAAAAAAAAAGAAGTGAGTCTCCAAGTGCAGCCCACATCCAAGGGGTGGGGATCACGCAAGGACATGAATACTAGCAGGCTGGGATCATTGGGG
Organism: Ursus maritimus; assembly: GCF_017311325.1. Lineage (NCBI taxonomy): Eukaryota > Metazoa > Chordata > Mammalia > Carnivora > Ursidae > Ursus > Ursus maritimus. The sequence continues at coordinate 16,386,225 of NW_024425675.1, forward strand.
GCCATCTTAGAGACTACTTACCACTGATGTTCTTCCAGGACACCTTATTTTCGGTCATCCTCTTTCAGCGCTTTTGTTTCTTATTTTCTCAAGTTTAGCTCGATAGGGTTACTTTAGTGTTGTATATCAGATAAGATTTAAAACCTTGGCTTTTGTATTCTCCTCAGGCCATGACGTTGAAGATGGCCTATAGATGGTGGAAATTGTGAATAATCAATTTATGAAAATTATAGTAGATTCAAGTTGTACAACCATCTAAAAAGGAAGAAGTATAGCCTTTCTTCAGCTATCTAGTACTACATTCAGTATGTTGTGTATACTTGCCTAGTTAATCCTCTACAGGACTAGCTAGGTTTTAAAATTCCATCTGACACTGCTTTGTCAGTTAAAGTATCTTTGGAGAAGTGAAATGGACTTACATGGCTTCCCATCCGTGAGGAGTCAGGAAGTTCAATTTTTTCAATACCCAGAGTGGGGGAGAACCAGAAATGTTTGCAAACAACACTAATGACCCTCCCCGCTTAACCTTATCAAATGAGGAAATCTTTTCTTTATTTCCAAGTTGAAGGTCAAATAATCCTATTAATACATTCATATTTGGGTTTGTAATAATAACAATTAATATTCTTTCTTAATATCCTATATATTCTTGGAACTGCCATCCAAACTGCTCGGACCTTCACGTCCCCAAATATAGGTTCCAATGAAGCCTAGACATGTTTGTGTGTCACCAGTAATCTCAAACAGAGCGTCATTAGTATTTGTGCAAAGTCGGGTGTTTCTTATGTCTCTTAATCCCTAAATTCAGAAATCACTGTTTTTATATGTTTCCTAAATTTTAAAAATGTTATATAATATATAGATATTTAAGCTATATTGTATTAAACAATACAAGGGCTAACTAGCTTAGAATTTCTTTTAAAATACATAAAGTTTTAATCTCTGAGAATTTTGACAATAATATATATAGTTGCATAGAAAGTTTAAAAGCAAAATATATTGTTTTATAATAATCTTTATCACTCTTTACAACAGAGTCCTATTTTCTGGTCTCCATGCGTAATCTAGTTCTCTCCTTGGCCTACACTCTATCAGTGTGACTATTTTAACACAAATTGAGATTGTACCATTGCTCTGTTCACAACCCTCCAATGTCTCCCAAAAAGCTTTGAATAAAAGCTATAGTCCTTACCATGGTGCTAGATCTGGCTACATCTCCAATTTGTTATCTTACCCCTTCCCTGTTAGGGGCTCACTGGTGAATCCCACGGCCTCTTCAGTGGGCGCTGTGCTCAGCAATTGTGAGCCTCATGACCTTTCCTCTGGTTGCTTCCCTTCTCTCTCCTCACGGGTCTTCACAAAGGTCTTCATTCATAGCTCTGCTTCAAATTAAAAAAAAAAAAAAGATTACATATATATAGATTACATATATATAGATTACATATATATAGATTACATATATATATATATATATATATATATATATCTCCACAGAAAGCACTTCCCTGACCAGCCTTTCCCTTCCTATTAACCTTCTTCTGCTTTCCTTTATCACGTGCTTCACTGACATTATACTGTATAGTTAATGAAAGCTTCATGAAAGTAGGAACTTTGCTTTGGTGTTTTAGTCCCTGCTACATCCACAGCACCTAGAACGCCAGCTGGCACATTGTAAGAGTCAACTGGACTTAGAAGAGCCTTCCAATAAGTAATTTTAAAGGAACTCAAATCTCGCTGCCAGTATAGCGAGAATGTTCTTTCCCCAGCACTGCAAACCCCGCCCCTAACAAAGTGCTCTGCTCTCTACTAGTCTTTACAGAAGTATCTGTAGTTGAAATGAATGAACACATGCTTAAATTGAAAGGAATCGGTGCTATTGCTTCTTAAAATGTGTAATAAACTAGTTTTTCTCAGCTAAAAATACCTTCCAATGCGTACCCAACCAAAAAACAAAACACGAACAGAAATATGTAAGTGGAGAAAGTTTGGCAAAGCGTCCTGAAAGTCATCCCTGAAAAGCCCTCTTAGTGGAACTACTCTAATCCTGTAATATGAAAGCCATATATCGCTGAACTCCCTTGACCCTGTGATCCCTCTGACATCACAGCCGGAACCCAGAGGAGAAGACACATTCCTGGTGTGCCTGTCCCTCTTCCCTGTTCTTCCACCGTGACAGAAAAAGCTCATCGATCACAGTGTCTTTCCTTCCGCACGCAGACTTGGCCTCAGAATCCCAGCAAGGTTCTCTTAGAAGCCACACTCGCCCATCCTCCAGACAATGTTTGTCATTGGTACTTGGATTCGTCAGAGATAAAATGATCAGAGACTGAGAAAGCACAGACTTTACCACTGTTGTCTGCTACCCAAAAGAAAACATATAGACTTTGGACTTCAATATAAACAAACCTAAAATCCAGATATTAGTCTTCATTACTTTCTTCATATTAGTGGACAGAATGGTCTTCATTTTGGAAGCATGAGATCCAAGCTTTTTGTGGGGGAAACGTGATCCCTCTTAGAAAGATTAAACTTCAACTCTCGAGTACGTCTCTTGAGATGTTTCACATCCAAGCTTTGAAGGTGACCTGTATTCAGGTCCATTCAAATTCATAAATATTTACTGAATGTCTGCTCGATGGAAAATGTATCCCTGTTAGGAATGAGTTATTAACAGATGGAAGAAAGCTAATAGATCCCCCATGGCAACTGTATTCAGAGATGACATTTCATAATATCATAAACTCTTATAAACAATTGCTTAAAGGGCTGATATAAACCTCATCTTTCAGACGTGACCAATCCAAAATTTCTAATAACTAAGGCAAGTCTATTCTAAAGTTTGTTTTTGAAATTTCTTTGGGAAAAAATATGTTAGTAAGCAAATTTGCAACATAAAGGCAAATGTAACAGCATTTTTAACCTCCATAAGAGAATACTTTTCAGGGACTCCAGCAACATGTATTAAGTAGCAACAATAAAGGCCAATTAACAAGTCTTGTCTGTCCATTAAAGCCAGTCTAGCAGGATCTACATTTTGGCAAAATAATGAAGCAATTTATTCAAAATAACTTAGTAACTTAACAATATTAAACATTTTGGATTTTGAAAAAAATTCATTGTTCAGATTTTCTACCAATGCACCTTGCTTCTTCTTCCTGTGACTTTGGATTGGCCAAGTTGTTATCTGTACAGAAGAAATTTTTAGACGTACATTGAGTCTTACATATACAAAATCACTAAGAACTTTCTGCAAAAGGAAACCTTCAATTAAATGACCAAGAGGCTTCAACAGTGCAAAATGAAATCCTGTTCTGCCATCTAGAGGACACAAACTAGCTGCCCAGAAAATATTTTAAATCTTAATGGTTCCTGAAGTTTAAAATATATAGATACTCGGTTTAAAAGCAGGGCTGGTGGGAGAAGTGTGAAAGAGATTGTTTCTTTTTCTCTATGACACTATCATATTTCACCACACAGAAAAAATAATTTGTTTTAAAAAGCACTTTTTAAAACACTGTGGATTAGGGTGGCGCCTGGGTGGCTCAGTCAGTTCAGCCTCAGCCTGCTGCTCAGGTCATGATCTCAGGGTCCTGGGATGGGGCCCCTGGTCAGGCTCCCTGCTCAACGGGAAGCCTGCTTCTCCCTCTCCTCTGCCCCTCTCCCACTCGTGTTATCTCTCTCACTCTCTCTCAAGTACATAAAATCTTAAACAACAACAACAGCTACGACTACTACTGTGGATTAGGTATGTATCAAGTTGAGATGTACACCTTTCCAAATTTGCTTGCCCCATATGGCCTCCAACACCTTAGTCCCTTGCAAACACAGAGCCCCATCTTGGGTACGTCTCCTAAGAATACAGTCCTGGTCAGTCATTGTTGATGCTTCAACTTAAACTGAAGCTTTTTTTCAGATGGTTTCCACTGAAATTTTCAGTCCCACATTTTAAGATTTTCTAAATTACCTGACCCAATATATATACCCAGCATTAAGCAGTATTATAAATTGCAATGTGGCATTTTACGGGTACAAAGTGTTTGGTTTTCAGAGTGTACTACAACCTAATATATACTTTTTTAAAAAATCAGGAAACAGATGGCTATTCATATAATCAAAGAGCTTCATAGCTAAAGGGGACAGTAAAGATAATCTTCAATCTCTTCTTCTCCAGTGGAAGAAACTGAGGTCAACAAAGATTCTATACTCTGTTCAACACCACACATTGGTTATTGGTGCTTTCACTATCACCCACATTGCCCAATCTAAATCCAGTTTTTTTTTCCAGTTCATTTATCTGTTCATTCAACAAGTATTTAATACGTGCCTACTATGGACTAAGCATTGTGATAGGCACTGAAGGGAAAATGCCACCTGAAAGAGACACAGTCCCTCCTCTGTAAGAGCTAATAGCCTGGTGGGGATGAAACATTAATCAATCACGTAAAATTATAAAAATACAGGGGACTCAGAAAGAGTTTATTGGAAACAGGTCTTGGTCTGGTCAAGAGATCAGATATGACTGCTCTAAAGAAGTTATTTTTAAACAGAGGTCCAAAGGATCAGCAAAACAGAAAGCAAGAGCATTCCCAGGAGAGTAAACAGCGCTGGCAAAGGTCTTGGGATGGGAGGAGGCATGATGCTCTTGCGGAACTAAAAGATTCGTGGGGAAACGGTATGGCTGAGCGTGCAGGGGCTGCCCGGGGTCTTATCATCCGGAGACAGATGACAGACAGTGAGCAAGCTATGAAGAGTTTCAAGAAGAGAGAATTAATCAGATCTGTGCTTTTGAAAGATTGCTCTGGACCCAGTGAGTGACAGAGAGAAAGGAGCCAAGAATGGACTGAGCACAAGACCAATTAAGAGACCACCTGTGACAATAGCTTGTGGTACAGTAGTGCCATGGCGGAAGACAAGTCCCACGGCACTGTGGCCTGGGTCAGCGGTGTCCCCTGGAGCTGGGCCGTGCATTGCCGATGCTGCCATACTTCAGTCCTGGAGGAAGAAAAACAGATAGTGATGTAGACCGTGTGTGCCCCTCCCCCCAAAATCATGTGCAAGCGTGTAAGGAGGTGGGGTCTTTGGGGAGGTGATTAGGTCATAAAGGTGGAGCCCTCAGGAATGGGGTTGGTGTCCATTGGGAACCCCAGAGAGCTCCTGCAGCCCTTCTCCCATTTGAGGACGCACTGGGAACATGCTGTCTGTGAACTTAGAAGCAAGCCCTCAACACACACCAAAACTTCCTGGGCCTTGGTCTTGGACTTCCTGCCTCTACAACCATGAGAAATAAATGTTTGTGATTCAGGTGACCCAGTCTATGGCATTCCTTTATGCAGCCTGAATGGACTAAGACAGATAGGGACTTGGTCATCAAATAGGTGTATGAGGGGGTTCCGGGTTGGTGTCAAAATGACCTTTAGTTGTCTAGCTTGTACAACTAGATAAGTGGGCCATTTACTAAGATGAAAAATCTGCAAGAAGATGTCCTCTGGGACATCTGTACTGTAATGGTGGGTACATGATATTATGCGCTTGCCAAAACCCACAGAACTGTGTGACACAAAGAGTGAACCCTAATGTAAACTACAAATTTTAATAATAATGTGTTGATATTGGTTACCGAATTGTAACAAACCACACCAATGCAAAGTGTGTAGGGAAAATTGTGGGAGGTGGGGAGAGGGAATATACGGGAACTCTACTTTTGGCTCAATTTTTCCGTAAATCTGAATCTGCTTTAAAAAATCATGTGGATTAATTTTTTAGAATGTTTTTGGGAAAAATCAGGGTAGCCCTCAAACTGGTAATAAATAAGAAAGCAAAAAGTAGGGGCACCTGGGTGGCTCAGTCAGTTGAGCGTCTGCCTTCGGCCCAGGTCATGATCCCAGGGTCCTGGGATTGAGCCCCAGATCGGGCTTCCCTCTCGAGGGGGGGGGGTGTCTGCTTCTCCCTCTGCCTCTCCTCCCCCCTTCATGCTTGCGTGAAGCGCTCTCTCTGAAATAAATAAAATCTTAAAAAAAAAAAAAAAAAGGAAAGCAAAAATTATTTTCTGTGGAACTAGGTTGAGAAAAGGACAGGTCTTTTTAAAAAATATTTTATAAAAAATGCATGAAAAGACTACGGTACAGATATCACAAAGGGGCTTCTTCTTGAAGGTTTTTCACTTTAGTAAATGGCCCAACTATCTGGGAGAGGGAGGGATGAATAGATGGGAGAATTTTTAGGCTGGTAAAACTAATAATCTGTAGGATACTATACCGGTGGGTACATGTCATTATATTTTTGTTAAAACTCTTAGAATGTACAACACCAAGAGTGAACCCTAAGATAAACCGTGAACTTTGAGTGATAATGATATATCAGTATAGGTTCGTTGTTTTTTTTTTTTTAAGATTTTTTAATTTATTTATTTGACAGAGAGAGACAGCCAGAGAGAGAGGGAACACAAGCAGGGGGAGTTGGAGAGGAAGAAGCAGGCTCCCAGCGGAGGAGCCCGATGTGGGGCTGGATCCCATAACTCCGGGATCACGCCCTGAGCCGAAGGCAGACGCTTAACGACTGAGCCACTCAGGCGCCCCAGTATAGGTTCGTTAACTGTAGAAAATGTACCACTCTAGCGCAGGATCCTGACGGTGGGGAAGGCTGTGCACACATGCGGGGCAAGGGGCATATGGGAAATCTCTGTACTTTCTACTCCATTTTGCTGCGAACCTAAAACTACTCTTAAAAAAAAAAAAAAATCTACTACGGATTTTTTTTATCAGGGACCCACCAGCAGGGGCCGCACTCGCGTCAAAACTGGAAGGCGGCCGCCTGGGTCCCCCGTGGGGAAGTCCTACGAGCGCCTGCACACCTTCCACACCGACCAGCACGTGTGTGCGATCGCCGCCGTTCCCAGCCAGAAGCCCCAGCGCCAGGCAGCAGGTTATGCCGCACGTCTGATGGCGCGGATTCGGAGATACCAATGAGAGCTATCCCCACCCAGCTGCAGGACGAGGGGAGAGAATTAGGCTCCTAGGGTCTAAGCCCTGGATCAGGAGATCACGGCAGCCGATCGTGACCCTAAGGAACTGCCGAAGCTCTTGGGCTCTGGCCCCGGATCCAACCTGCAGGTCACGCAGTCTACGGTCGGGATGAATTTCACACCACCACGTGGAGCCGTTTGAATCTCTCTGCTGTGCTCGTCATAGTTTCAATAAACCTCAGACAATGACAAACCCGCTAAAGAAAAAAAGAAAAGGGTGGGGAGCCTGGGTGACTCAGTTGGTGAAGCGTCAGACTCTGGATTCTGGCTCAGGTCGTGATCTCGGGGATGTGAGATCCAGCCCCAAGCTGGGCTCCGTGCTGGCGGTTGGGTGGCGGAGCCTGCTTGGGATTCTCTCTCTCCTTCTCCCTTCCCACTCCCTCAAACGCTAGAGCACACGCACTCTCTTTTAAAAAACAAAAACAAAACAAAACAAAAGGGGGGGGGGAAGATAAGGGCTACTTCTGGCAATGGTTAGATTCACTTTCCATCATACCTGCTTGCTGGGAATGCACAAGGCTTCCAACCACTCTCAGGGGATTCTCAGTCACTTCACTTGTTGGGTAAGGTCTGTCTGTCATGCACTCTCACCACTAGCCTGGTGATACAGAGTCACCTCAAAGCCTATCCTTGTACTTCCCCAGGCTCTCAGGTGGCAGCCGGCCAGCCTCTCTCTCCTGTAGTGACTCCAGCAAGCTTGGATTGTGGTGACTAATGTTCATGTTTTCGACAGGAATTCCCAATCAACATTGAGATGAAGTAACCTTTCTTTTCCCTTTCCGGGGTTCACTTCCATCTGTGGTAAGATGAGCCCCACCCTTTCCCCCTCCAATCACTCTCTCAGCCTTTCCTACAGAAATAGTAAAAGTCTCGCTTTGATGAAGGAAGAGGCCATCAGTCAGTATCTGAGACAGATCTTTCTTCCAAAGCAAGGCATCCTAGGGTGCTATGCATTGGGAACCACTGTGCTAAGTTAGTTTCTATGACCAAAGCATAAGGTGATCTTATATACAGTCTGGATGGAATTCAGAGACTGGGAGAATTTCAGACTCTGTATCAAATTCCCTCAACGTGGAAGCACGGTCACTGATGGTTATTAATTGGCTGACTTTCCAAAGCATTGAGCCATCACTGACTGTCAAAGTCATGTGCACGGATGTGCATATCAACTGTCATTGATTGACTAGGGTTGGTTTGAGTTTTGTGCTGACCTATGGGATTATAGCAAAAGGACAGTCTCCTTTTCTTGGATCTGGAGCATAAAACCTTTTTATTCTCACCTTCATGGGCACATAGATTGCTCTTCCCCCTTCAAAAGCAGGGGTATCCAGTTTCTCCCACAAGAAAGTGCATCAAAATCTGTCTCTAAGTGGAAGAGATCACCAAGGGAGACTCACTATCCACAGCGGGGGATCCACTGGCGTCACTGGAAATTATATGTGATTGGTATTAACATCCACGGCTGCTGAGGATTTCATTAAAGTAATATTTCATTCAGTAAAATTTATCAGTGCTAAATTTTGATTCTCTTTGTTTTTCCTTATGAGCTTATATCTGAACAATCTCTATGCCACAGGATCCAGGAAATAAAGGATGCAGATGAGAGATTAAAGATTTTTCCCCCGACAGATTTCTCCTTATCACAATAATGTGCAAACCCTTCTCCGAAGAGCTCTGTGGGTTCTCCGGGGGGAGAATCAGTCACAGCCCCAGGCCCACCCTTCGAAGGCAGAAGATGGTCTTGAATACGTTCAAAGGGAGTGGTGGCCATAAACATATGAAGGCGGCCATTTTCAGGGAGGAACACTGCATAGACTAAGAAGATGATGACCAGCAGTGGGGACATAGGTTCACCTTATTATTAGTTGTACCATTGTTCCGTGGACTTTATGTAAGTTACACATTCACAAAAACAGGGAAATTATAATGCTGATGAGGAAGGAAGGAACAAAAAAGAACAGGTTTCAAAAAAGAGCCACTGTTTTTCTTTACTTTTACTTCTGTTTCGTTTTTAAGCACAGGAGTTTGGAGTCCTTATTTAGTTCCGTCAGGCATATAGTTAAGATTACCCCCGAAATGAGAATCCTTCTCCCAGCCCTGTCTGCCTCTTCTGAGAACAGGATCTCTGTTCAGAATCCAAACTCTCGCCAAGGAACTTCCATTACTCCTGTGCCTCCTTATCGGGCAAAGCATATTTGTTGGGAACTTCTCCATTTCCCTTCCATTCTATTATTAGGAGAAAAGGAAGCCAGCACGAAAAGCTTCTAGAACTTTCTCCATGATAGTGAATAGCTTTAGAATGACAGATACCTGTTTTGAATCCTGGCTGTGCCACTTACTAACCTTGTGATTTTGGGCAGGTCACTTTACCTCTCAGCGTCTGCTTCCTAACTGCAGAAAAGAAATAAACACTTTTGGGGCACCTGGGTGGCTCAGTCGTTAAGCGTCTGCCTTTGGCTCAGGGCATGATCCCAGCATTCTGGGATCGAGCCCCACATCAGGCTTCTCTGTTGGGTGCCTGCTTCCTCCTCTCCCACTCCCCCTGCTTGTCTCTCTCTCACTGGCTGTCTCTCTCACTGGCTGTCTCTGTGTCAAATAAATAAATAAAATCTTTAAAAAAAAAAAAGAAACACTTTGCCTTCGTAAGGTTGTTGTAGCAAAATGAAACTAATATAATAGAGTGATCAGCAAAGGGCGGGGCATGTGGAATGCTCAAAATGGTAGATGTTATTTTAACTCATGACAATTAGTTATCTGATCCTCTCAAACACAGTCTTAAAAACTATGGCTTACAACTCATCTATCTACCAATTCCCCAGTAACTGTCTAATGGCTTCCCATTTCCCATTGGCTTGGCAACTGAATCCAGTGCCAGAAGTAATCCCATTTTTTTTTTAAATGGGCAGAATGCAACCAGCTGTAATTTAAATAGAACATGAAAATAATTCAGAATAGAATCAAGCAATAAATAGATTAGACAATTCCTATCAAGTATAAACTTTTCTGACTTCAAGTTATATACAATGTCATCTACCAAAAAAATAAGGTGATTAATTAGAAAGAAATGACAGAATCACCAACCTCATTTGGAAGGCATGGATTCTCTATCACAGAATTCATGGTGTATTTGTTTCTGTGCCAGAAGAATCCTCTTGGGTAACTAGAGCACCAAGTTGCAAAATCCCCTCAAAAATCTCACCCCACTAAGATGAGAAGTCAACTTTGCTTAGGACTACACGATTGTTTTCTCAGTGGGAAGGGTCCTTTTTAAACAAAGAAGGGTCTTTTAAACCAGGAATCAATATATGGAGGTTAAGTAAGTCAAACCCATAGTATAACACTTTTGTGTGAGGTTTAAGAAGAACCTATGTCTACTGAGTATGTAGAGTACGTGTAATATTTCCGATTTGTCATATTGAATCTAACACACTGACTTATGATTCTAACTTAAAATACATGAAGAGATAAACGATTTTATATTTAAGTATATATATAAAATTTTATATTTTATATTTGTTTTATATTTATATATTATAAATAATATTTATATATTATAAATAAAAAAATTTATATTTTGCTAAGAATGAATCTTTAAGAAAGTGAGGCTCTATTACATTTAATACATTCGTTAGATTTACTAGAATTATCTGAACACATGGGAAGGTTTAGTCAGATTTGAAGTATTTAAAATATTCAAATATATCTTTATATTTAGATATACTTCATTTAGATACACTTCAAAATTGTTTAAGATGATTTAATTAACTATGTTTTTTTAAAGATTTTATTTATATTTATTTGAGAGAGAGAGAGCACGAGCTGGGGTCGGGGAGGGACAGAGGGAGCGAGGGACAAGCGGACTCCCCGCTGAGCACGGAGCCCAACTGAGGCCAAGGGCTTGAGGGGCGCGAGGACTTGAGGGGCTTGAGGGACTCGATGGCCGGACCTTGAAATCATGACCTGAGCCGAAGGCAGATGCTTAACTGACTGAGCCACCCCGGCACCCCTAATCAACTATGTTTAATAACGGACTAAATAATAGCTTCCTTGAAGCCAGCTCTTAGAACTATGAACATTTTAATAGTTATTTATAAATTGAATTTAAGATTTAGAATTTGTGAAGGTAGTTCGAAAGGTACAAACTTCCAGTTACATGACAAATAAATGCTGGGGATGTAATATACAACATGATTCCTACAGTAGACACTGCTGAATGGTATCTCAGAAAGCTGCTAAGAGAGTAAATCCTAAAAGTTCTTATCATAAGAAAAAAACTTTTTCCTTTTTTTTTTTTGTTACTGTACAAGATGACAGATGTTAACTAAACTTATGAGAATCATTTCACAATGTATGGAAGTCAGGTCACGATGCTGTACACCTGAAACTTACACAGCGCCATATGCCAATTATGTCTCGATAAAATTGAAACAAAACACGTTGAACTTAAAAATGTAAAGGAAAATGAGGTTTTAAAATTTATAAAGCTCGATTCATTTAATACCTAACTAGTTTTTCTTCTGTTTGGAAGAGCCATGAAAACCACATATCGACTGTTTCTCCCAAGTAAAATCTCTGCTAGATTTTCTCTAGTTCACTGATCTTTAATAGTTTGGGAAAACACATATAGTCCTGTAATCATTTCCCACTTCTGCTGTAACAAATATCACGGATTTAGTGGCTTAAAAGAACAAAACTGTATTCCAGAACTATAGTTGAAAATCAAGTTGCCAGCAGGGCTGCATTCTTTGTGAAGGCTTCCGGGGACAATCTTTTCCTCTGCCTTTCTCAGCCTCTTGAGCTAAAGGTGGCCTGAGCCAAAAAATCCCTCGTGCTGGCACACGGCCGCTTCCTAAATCAACTGTCCTAGGGGGCAATTCTGTGCAGCTACCAAACCATTGCCCAGAGAGCGCTCTGGTTTGGTTTCCCAGTAGCTCTTGGTTGCAGAAGATGGTCTGCATCATTAGTCTGGTTGGAACTACCCCGGGTTTCGAGATGGCAAGTCAAAGAGCCTGTTTGGCACGAGCTGGATATTCATACCGGATTTCACCAAAAAAAGTTCTGTCACTTGGTTGGCTGATTCCCTTCCCTGCAGCCTACTTTGTATTCCATATTTCGATAGGCCAGGGTTTTAATGAAATAAAAAAAAATATTTGAAAACTGTATCCAAAACTTAGAAATAAGGCGGAAAGATTACAATGCTCTTTCAGAGTCTTACTGGGGAATTGTCTACCAAGTCTGCCGAAGGACCATCAGACTTTCTACAAGACGATGCAGCTCTGTTTGACCTACTATTTACTATCAGTCAGGAACCAGACTCTACATAATGTTAGTTGGAAACATGTAGACAGTGTAAGTTTTTCTGATGTACTCCTTTGAATCAGGTTGATAGCCTGCAGTTTCCTTAGTTACCAACTTAATCTTTGGCAAGTGCTCACTATATAGTTACATGACAGTTTTATACTTTAAAAAAATATACTTTGACATCAGACTTTTTGGTTTAGAAAACAAACAAAAAACTCCACTCCCATGAAGCACGTTCCAAGAAAGCTTAGGCTAGGGATGAGAAATTGACATGGGTATTAAGAGAACTACACATAAATTGTATGTGGAAGCTACAGAGGATTAAGTCGGTTTAACCATGTGATTAGCCAGAACTCCCTTATCAATGCCCCTGTATTTGACCATCTATAAATGAGGAAGAGCTGGGTGCCTGGGTGGCTCCATTGGTTAAGCGTCTGCCTTCAGCTCAGGTCATGATCCCAAGGTCCTGGGATCGAGTCCCATATTGGGCTCCCTGTTCATTGAGGAGTCTGCTTCTCCCTCCCTCTCCTGCTGTCAAACAAACAAATAAAATCCATATATGTGTGTATATATATAAATTGAGGAGTAGCATTAAAAACAGAATGTTTTTCACACACTGTTAGAGGATGAAAAGGCAAGCCACATACTGGGAGATAACTTTAACATATCTAATAAATGACTTATAGGCAAACTAAACAACTCTTGAAACTCAATCATAAGAAAATCCAATTAAAAATGAAGATTTGAACCAACACTTCGCTAAGATATAAAGATGGCAAACAAGCACATGAAAGATGTTTATCAGCAGTCATTAGGACAATGCAAATTAAACTCACAATGAGACACTGAGAATGTCTAAAATCAGTGACCAGGCCAACAGCTGCCGTGAATGAGAAGCAACTGTGACTTTCATGCACCAAGAGTGGGGATGTAATCAAAAGACAAACACTCTGAAGAAGCATGCCTGTTTCCAGAGAAGTTCAAGGTATACTTACTATATGACCCTGCCATTCCATTCTTAGTGTTGGTGGTTTCCCCAAGAGAAATGAAAGCAAATGTTTCTACAAAGACGTATACATGTACGTTCTAGCAGTCTTGCAGCTTCATTTGTAAGAGCTGCAGACTAGACGCAGCCCGAATGTCCACTAACAGGGAGTGGACAGATTGTGATACATCTACACAATCTATGGAGTATTTCTCAGCAGAGAAAGAATTGAACCACTGAGTAAATGAGTAAATCTCAAAATAGTTGTGCTGCGATGGTTTAAAATTCTATGAAATCGGGGCGCCTGGGTGGCTCAGTCGTTAAGCATCTGCCTTTGGCTCAGGTCATGATCCCGGCGTTCTGGGATTGAGCCCCGCATTGGGCTCCCTGCTCTGCTGGAAGCCTGCTTCTCCCTCTCCCACTCCCCCTGCTTGTGTTCCCTCTCTCGCTGCCTCTCTCTCTGTCAAATAAATAATAAAATAAAAAATCTTAAAAAAAATTCTATGAAATCAACAGAAAGGAACTCAGAGATTGGGATTTGAGCAGAAGGGCAGAATTACAAAAGGACAGTATGAATACTGGAGCGATAATCAAGATAATTATCTTGATTGTGGTGATGGTGTCATGGGTTTGCACATCAGCTTTTCAAATTGTGCACCCTAAACGTGTATAATTTATGTGTTAATTGTACCCACATAAAACTGTTAAAAAATAGGCAGGATAAAACCTTATTGAATGTGGGTGTTTCTCAGAAGAAATTACAATGTTTGGCTAACAAAGTCCGATAGTGTAGCAGAACTCTTCAACTGAGGCACCTGACATTCTCAACCTATGCAAAATTTGTAACTTTGTGTGTGATGTGCAGAAGAAAGGCAAAAGAAAAAAATTCAATTTCCTTTGCAGCCATTGACAAGTACTTAAGATAAGCAGGCTGACCTACCTCCAGGAACTCAACTGCTTCCATGTTAATACTTTGCAAAAGACAAAAGGCAACCTTAGCTTGACATTAGTCTGAGCTCCTGGATGCTGTTAAGTCTTGTTTAACATATAAAAATCCCTTTGGAAACTTCCTTTATCTCTACCCCCCCCCCCATATATGTTGGAATCATCCTCCAAGCATATGGCCCACTGAGAGACTTCTGTAAGAGTCTCATGACTAAGGTTTTATTAGACAGTAGTAAATGACCCCTCAACGTCCTGGAAACTTGCTTCCAAATTCCTTAGAGACTTCTGCTATCCCTAACTCCCTCCCAACTTGAAAGTATATAATCAGTCATCATCACAACCTCAGTGCAGCTTTTTCTGCCCATGGGTCCTGCCCCTGTGCTTTATAAAACCATCTTTTTTCCACCAAACGTGTCTCAAGAATTTTCTTTTTACCAGACCCCAAGATTTCATATCAGTATGTATGTGCAATTTTTCAATGTAGATATCTTTAATCACATTCTCAAAGAGGTCTTGGAAAAAAGGAAGGAGTTAAGTCACTAGTTTCAAGGAATGAACATAATGAAATAATGAATATAATGAAATTAATTAATCAAATTAATGAGTATTAATGCATATAATGCAAATTTATGATCTTATCCAATATTAGATTATATCTCCACTTTTTAAAAAATAAGAACACACAATGTGCAGAAGATCCCAATTACATTTCACAGCGGAATACACACTCCAGTGTGTTTTTGCACCACCAGCAAGCAATTCTCCAATTCTCAGCAGACATTGAGTTAGGTGTCCTACAATTTAGCTCAATTCTGACACTATGCACTTGGAGAATGGGGCAGACCCCACAGATTAAAGGCTCACTCTCCCAAAACTGCACCCTTCCCTCCTACTTCAGATGCCAAGTCCAGATTGTCATTTGTATCTCCGACTGGCTCAAGACGGGAGGTTCCCGCAATCCTTTTCTCGGGTTTATTTGCTAGAGTGGCTCACAGAACTCAACATTTACTTATATTTACCAGCTTACTATAAAGGATACAGAACAGCCAGAAGAAGAGGTACGCAGGGCAAGATCTGAAAGGGTCCCCATGGAACTGGAGTGTACCACCATCCCAGCATATGGATGTGTTCACGACCGGGAAGCTTATCAGTCTTGTCCAAGACTTTTCAGAAGGGCACCTGGCTGGCTCAGTCGGCGAAGCATACGACACTTGATCTCGGGGTTGTGGGTTCGAGCCCCATGATGGGTGTAGAGATTACTTAAACAAATAAAATCTTAAAAAAAACAAAAAAAAGAGCTTTCACAGAGCTGCAGCAGCAGCACCCCTCCTCCATCTCCCCTTCCAGAGGCCAGTAGGCAGAGCTGAAAGCTCCAACCTTCTATTCACTTGGTATTCGTGGGGACTGGTGACCAGCTCCACTCTGACCCTATTTAGGGACCCACCCTGAGTCACCTTATTTACAGGAGCTCAAAAGAGCCTTCTTATGAATGACAAAAGACCCTCCAATCATTCAGGAAAATTCCAAGGGTTTGAGGAGCTTTGTCTCAGGACCAGGGTTCAAAGACCAAATATGATTTCCTTTCATACCACACACACCCTCTTGGATTGTCTTCCTACAGCCCAGGGATTCCCCTTCTTGGGTAAGTGTACCTTCTGCTTGTTCAGTCCAGAGAGAGAAACTGACCCAATGCAGGGAAATGAACAATGTCCCTGGGGAATATGAAACTGTAACTGAAACCGGATAAAAGCATAAAGCTGAACAAAAATCAAAAGGGCTGTATTAAGGCCACGAAAAGGCTCAATTTTAAACTTAGTAAACTTTTCCGTCTTTCTGCACAGCTCCCCTCCTCCCTCCTTGGTCTTTTGTTTCAGGAACCCTGAACCACCCTGAGAACATGACCAACAAGGCTGGCAGCCGGTATACAACTCCTGTTGAAACTGGCTAGATCCTGTATTTCCCTATTATCCCCCCACCCAGGCCCTTCCTCAGAGCCTGCTGCAGCCTCCTTTGCCCAGCAAAGCAATAAAACTATTCGATGTGGGAAACAAAAGCGGAAGAAAAATTACTAAATTTCCTTACTACTCACACACCATTGACAAGTCCTTGAAACAGGCAGAGTGACATTCCTCTAAGGAACTCAGCTGCCTCCAAGTTAATACTTTGCTAAGGGCAAGAGGCAATCTTGGCCCAACCTCTAGAATACTGTTAGTCTACTTTAACATCTAAAAATTCCTTTGGAAACTTCCTTTATCTCTAAACTCCAAGATACATGTTGGCCATCATCCCCCAAGCATATGACCCACTGATACACATTTGAAGAGTCTCATGACTGAGTTTTTACTAAACAGGAATAAAGGACCTTTTCCTAAGGATAGCTAGTTCCCTCAGGGTCCAAAATACCTTGGAGGCTTGCTATCCTAGCCCCCTCCCAACTTGCTGGTCCTCATGACCCCCACGCAACTCTTTCTGCCCATGGGTCCTGTTCCTGTGCTTTAATAAAACCACCTTTTTCCACCAAAGACATCTCAAGAATTATCTTGGCCGTTGGCTTCGAACCCTAACATCTTTTCTTACATCACTGTTGTTCCTCTTTATCTCAAACTCCGTCTTGGTGTTCTATTTTGACTCCAAAGCAGAGGTCGGTTTTTGATAACATAACCAAGAACCGAATGATGATCTGATTTCTTATTTCTACAAAGATGAAACTATAGGAGCTATCTGATTTAGACATTATCTGCCATGTGGACCGCCCAGGAAACAAGTGAAAAAGAGATGGGTAAGAGAAAGGGCTTTCCGGTTTCTCTTCAGTATCCCTGAGTCTGGGTCGCTGGTCCTAGCCTATTCCAAAAACCCAGCTGTATCCCTGATTTCCTTGGGTTCCATGAGCACCCACAACATGACCTTACTCTCTTAGTAAATTCCCATCACTTTGTTAGCTTAGGTATCACTTGGAACAGATTGTTAGAACAGATTTTTATCTTTAAAGGAAACCACTGGGTTCATGTCATATTGGAAAAGTAATTATTTATTATGACAAAAATAAAACTGTTGACTGAAAACAAATGAATGTTACACTGTATTGCACCATGATTGCAAATGAGCCAAAACCTGTCTAAAAGATGAACATTCCAGAGCAAACAGCATCCTTTTTACTTGGGTGAGTAGGCATGCAAGCAACTCATTATAACATAATTGCAGAAATAAAATCCGTGAGTACCAGCAACCTAAACTTAACATACAAAAGCATTTTATGACAGTAATGAAGCTATTAAAAAATTTAAAACATGTCTTTGAACAGCCCCACCATTAGAACATGCTTTGAACCATTTTCATGAAGTGATGATGTAAATGCACTAATTGGTTTGCTCTTTTAATTTTATTAATGCTATATATTAGACCAATAGCACACATTTCACTTGCTTGGTTGGGGTTAAGAAGTACAATCTGTGGCATGAGAGACATTCTTGTTTTCCCTTCTATGCAATACCAAGGGACCCACGGAGAGATCCAATTCCTAATTTTGCCCGTATTAACACCATCTATTTTGACCGAGCTGATGAGCTAAGATGATTGTTACACCTTCATAGAAAGCCCGAAGCCTGATGGATAACAACAGTTTGTATTTAAACCTTAAGAAATGAACATAAATATAAATACACTTTAAAGTAGTTTTACATTCTGAGGCAAGAAGTATATTTTACAGGGCCTGCTGTTTCCTCTTTAATGCTCTAAAGCACCAATTTCTGTAAAGATGGCAATGTGTGAGTATAATCATTATATCCTGATTAGGAGAAATCCAGGGACGAGGCTGTAATTGCTTCTAGTTTTTGTTTCTTTTCTCTTTAAAAACCATGCTCTGTGCAACAGAAATAGGGTAAAATTTAAAACTATTACATAATCGGCAAAAAATCATAACCATCATTTTATAATTCACACTTTTAACTTATATAGCAGCTAAACTTTTTTTTAATCGAAATTAAGAATTTCATAACTACACTGAACAGTTTACTCCAAGAGAATAAAAGAGGGACTTGTGGAGTCCCTGAACTTCCTGAGGGAAACTATAAGAGGATTAAAATAATAGTCTCTTACGAATAGGGCCAAAATATGCAAATAAATTGTGCACAACCAAGATCAAATGATCGTCACTTGGTATCTTCCCGACACGGAATGAAATATAGTCACAGTAGAATATAATCGATCAAATTTTAGAGTTTTTCCTTGCCCTTATTTGATTTTTAATGAAATAAACTAAGTATTGACTGAGCACTTGCCTGTGTGCTTTAATGAAGACGGTACGTAAATCTGCTATACCGTGTTAGCTCTGCCAGCGGTAAACAAGAATAAAACGAAACGGAATCTCCAAGGAATGCCATCCCTTAGCTGTGAATTTTGCATATTTCAAATACAGTTTGGGTGAAGGTGGTTTTTATGGGTGTAACATCCCACAAGCTTGAGCAAAGCACCTTATGGACTGAGAAATGAGGTAACTTTTTAATTGAAATTTTACAAGTTGTGCAAGAGAACATTTCCATTCTTCTAGAAGTCTGTTACCTATTCCAAAAGATATGTACGGCACGTTTTATTATAGCTCCATTTCTAGGAGACAACGTAGATTACCAGTTTAAGAAAAAAATAAAAAAGATATGACTGACAACACTAACAAATTCTAAAAACCTGATCAGTCTTTGGTCCTCTGGCCACTTTAAAAGTAAGATATCTAGGTCTACAGTAAAAGACTGTACTTTATAGTAATTTTAAGTGCCTTAAATGCGGGAAATTCACTGTTTTCATTCATATTTTCTATTAATATCCTTTTGAAGATTTTTCTACGTCATGTTTATCTTTACTATCAACTATTTCGACATTTGTTTCTAGGTATGACTTTATACTCCCAAATTAACCTTTCCCAAACATCTTACCAAATCATATACATTTAAAACTGATTTTGGATCTGTTGAATACAATATCTTTTCTACTTTAAAAAGGAGAATTTTTTTTTTTAATTGACCTTCTGTATTTAATTTTGGCCACCTGGAACTCTTAAAAAAATACTTTTTGGGAACCTTGGATTTCAGGCTTCGCAGTAATCCTAAATGAGTAAGGATGAGACATTACTGAGGGAACTAACCTTGAATGTAAACTACTCTCAGATTTACACAGATGTCTGTAAAATATTGACAGCCTGACTGCACTATCATTTCACTACTGAAAAGTCAAACAGAATTGGGAGTTTGGGGTAGCAGCTAAAGCCAATAAACTCTGAACAAACTGACCACTTCTAATTAGTAAAAGCCAGAAGAAGAAGCAAGATATTCTCTAGAAGAGAGTATTTTAAACACAACACTGGTGTTTTATCAGCAGCTTAAAATAATTTTCTGAACAATATGGCTTATTTCTCTTCTGCATTGTCATTAGCTCTGAGCTCAACTTAAGCTGAGTAGCAGTTACTAGTTGATACTTTGTTTTGATTGTAAACTAAACAAAATGATAATGAGGTGGGAATCAAAGAATAGATAAAAGTGAATTTAATTTCATATTACATGTCCTTTCCTAGTATTTTTAGTTTCTTGACTTTAGTGTATAAGGATTCAAGACTTTAAAACCAAAAGATACGGAGTTCTAGTTCGCTTAAGTTCCTTTGTATGGGGAAAAAACAGAAAGGCTGTGTTGAACAGTAACAGTCTAAGGTCAACTAGACAATTAATGGCCAAACTAAGACTCAAATCCACTTCTTTAGACAGCCAGCACAATATTCTACTAGATACAAGTTACCAGCCTACATCTTGAAGTGACTGTATCCCAACAAAATGTAAAAGGTCCTTTAGAATTAAATGGGATATGACATATTTTGGATCCAAAGCCACAGAGAAAAGTTTAGACTCATAAAGTTGGTCTTCAGATATAAATGTCAATGGAATTTACCCATCCATAGGCATAACACCACTACGTTTTTCTACTGATAGTTTTACATAGCTAAGAATCAAATGAGGGCTAGTCACAAACAACTCCATTTCTAATTTGTCCTAAGATACTACACCAAAAAGATTTTTAAAAAATATAAAGATTTATTGTTTTCTTTAAAATTTTCTTTGCCTTGTTGACTCCCCATAGCTCTTCAGAGAATATTGTTTACAGCACTGCATGTATCACTCCCTGTTTCCATAGGAAAATAATTATTTTCTCTTTTAGCTATAGAAAATAAGTTAATTTATGCTTAAACAAAATGACTTTGGCTATAAGGGTAAGTGCCCATTCAAAAATTATTTTTAACAATAAAACTTGAATTTATTATCTTTCCTCTAATGAATATAGAATAAAATAATACCTTTAAGCACACCTAACACAGAATCTAAAAGCAAAAATTATGTATTTAACCATGAGTTTTCCAATAGATTATATATATATTATTTCAGATTTTAAGGAATTAAATTATACTAATACAAATTATGTAGTATATTCCCAAAGAAAAGGGCCTGTTAATTCTAAGAGTTCCCAAATGCGCTACAATAAGAACGGTGGGTTTAAGTATGAAGAATGTAACATGTTCAAAATGAAGAAAAATGCCATATATTTGGGTGGCAGTTACATTTCAGTTCTAATAAAATATTGAAAAGATTTGTTAAACTTTCATTTCTTCATCCTCAAAATAAAAATAAAATCTAGAATAATCTCCCAAAAGTAATGTGGGTGGGTCCCTTACTTTCCACTACTTACAAGCAACTGAAGGGTTGGTGGGGAGGGTGAATCTCGAATTATTTCAGTGTCAAGTTAATCAGCTGTTAATCTGACTTCTAAAGAACAAGTATACAAAATTGAGAACTCACCTCAAAATGTGAAGAAAGGCACTAATTACAAATTTACATTTTTCATCACACAGTATCTTACAGTTGATTGACAATGAATGTCAGAATCAATGTTTTAGTATTAACATACCTGCTTGGGTCAAACAAAACATTCTCTTGGAGTAAAGGATAATCAGTTTTCTTATCACTGTAACAGGACATCTCTAAAGAGAACCTATAAAACAGCTTTAAAAAGTCTTACATGAATCTCCTATTTGAACTTTTCCCAATCATTGCCACAAAAACTAGTGGGATGTTGATTTCATTTTCAACACAGCTAACTAACATAAACCATTTCTAATCCCAAACTAACAATGCTTTTTTAAAAAATTTAGAAAATAAATTGTATTTAAAAAAATTAAATAGCAAACTTGAATCTATACTAGTAGTTGTCTGACAAAATACAATCAACTATTAAAAACACTTTCAATATAATGCTGATGTGGTAATATAAAAAAATAACCATATAATTTGATAGAAGAAAACTGAGCCAGCCAATCTTATTAGATCTAAGAAGATAAATTTCATAAGAAGAATGGATACAGGGGTATTAAATATGTTTTCTCAGGATGGAGCTAAGAGAATTATCCTCAGTATTTATGACTAAACTCTATAACCAAGATAGAAATTCTGGCCAAGTGTGCTTTTAGGTAAATGTTATCTTCATAATTCCTCCTCCCCCTGCCCCAAACACATACCATAAAGCATCCATATTGATTTATGTTTGCTTTTCTTTCATATTCTAGATAATGGATTTTATTAAAAACAAAATTTGCCCTTTACCTGGTATAGAATCACTAAGGAAAAGGTTCAAAACAAGGTTAATAAACCACTAGAGTTCCCAAGTCCAGAAAGCTTTCCTCTGGCCATTTTTCAGTTCTAGGGTGTGCTACCACTAAACAGAAAGAAAATGTTACCACATTCAACTAAATTAGACTAAATATAATAAATCAAGTTTACCTGAAAACAGAGCAAAAGTAAAACCAATTTACAATAAAAAATATTAAAATTAAAATAAACCACCTTTGAACAGGTATTTTGATATTCTTATGAACACTGAATCCTATTTTTGACCCAAATGAAAAAAATACTGCAAAAATGAAGTATTATTCTCTAAGTATGCATTTTAACCCTTTCATTATAGCAAAATCACACATTTGAAATAGAGGATCAAAATTACAATACTTCTCCTCCCTCTTAAGTATGCACTATTTATATTACTGTTCATATTAGACAACTGCCTTGAAAACTTTTGAATGATATGTAAACTTTTGATAGATTATGACTTTTTCTTCCTATTTTTTAATTTATAAGATGTTAGTGTTGACTTTCAGTCTCCTAGTAATACTTTAAAAGCTAGGATTAAATTCAGCAGTTTCCTGTAACCCAGCAAAAGACTTCAGAACGTCATGTTCTATAAAGATGGCAACTGTTTTAAGCCTATTACACTATAACCTCAGATAGATTGAAGGAAAAGTCATATGATTTTCTAAGTAATATACTGCTGGTGGTAGAAACACTATTCAAATTCACACACAATTTCAAATTTTTAAGAAACGAAATGTTTATACTTCTGCTTTAGTTACTGTCCAAAGCAGATGTGCTCTCCCTTGCAAATGGAATAGTTGACCTTGTTGCTGATAATAAAAGTTGCTTATAATTGATAGCAAAATATATTCCAAGTGTCTTGTTTTGATAGTAGTGCTGGTATGCTTTAATAATTTCCAATAATTAATGTGCGTGTTGAATAATACATTTTTAAAATATCAGATTTATCCAAAATATTTACTATCAAAGTTGGGCTTTCAAATATGTTTCCTTGATTAGTTTTTAGTCAAAACTAATCTGTTGGAGGCAGAAAAGGGAGTTTAATTCTTTTAAACAGCCTACTTAATTTCCATGCTAATAGTAACTTAAAATTATTCCATGACTTGTAATAATGTGGGAGAAATTAACTTAAAGGCAGTTCTCATGATGGTTAGTCTTCCTTGTACATATATCTGTCTTCTAGGCAGATTTCTTTCTCTGTAAGTTCTGTCCAAAAGATAAGTGGTTGGAAGAGGGAGCAAATACTTAGTGCTGGTTAAGTCTGCAAGCAGTACCTGATGATTTCCACTACTACTTTGTCAAAGGGGGTGGTCAAGAAATGAAAGAAACTGGTCATTAAAGTTATTACAATACTTCAGAAAACATTAAACAGATGACCAACATTTCTTACAAGGCAGTCATTGAATTAGAATCAGCAGTCAGAAGAATTAGGTTGCTGAAGACATAGTTACACGTCACGTTCATCCAACTGAAGATTTAGTGCATTAAAAAAAAGTTAAGAAAAAATCTTTTATGTTCCAGTTCAGCTGCACTTGATTCAAGTGTTGCTCATAGAGGTTTGTGTTGTTATAAATTAAACATGCTGCTGCCTTAGCAGCCGAAGTACTAGGAAAATGTTCATGTCACAGAATAAATAGAGCAGTCTCTTTCCAAGCAAGAAGTTATCTCACACCGATCCGGGACGTCATCCACTCTAGACCTTGGCATAACCTGAAACAAAAGATAGAAGTATTTTCAAAATGGAAATACTTGTAAGTGAAAGCATACTTCTTATTTTTAAGTCTTACCCAAATGTTGACACTGTGATAATGATTTATACACGTAAGTGAAATATGTAGGTAACACCATAAGAAGTGCAATTTTTTTTTTTTTAAAGATTTTATTTATTTATTCGACAGAGACAGAGACAGCCAGCGAGAGAGGGAACACAAGCAGGGGGAGTGGGAGAGGAAGAAGCAGGCTCACAGCAGAAGAGCCTGATGTGGGGCTCGATCCCACAACGCCGGGATCATGCCCTGAGCCGAAGGCAGACGCTTAACCGCTGTGCCACCCAGGCGCCCCAAGAAGTGCAATTTTTAAGTAAAAGATTCACTTAATCAAAATGATGGTAATCAGATTATAGTTGAATAATTGGGAAATGGTTTCAGTCTCATCCTGGAGATAACTGCTTTGGCAGTTTTACCATCAGGATTGCAAATACTCCTCTCCCTCTTTTAAGATGAAAACGGAAACCACTACAGAAAGGCAAAAGGAACTCTGCCCTATAATGCTAAGTGAAATAAGTCAAGCAGAGAAAGACAACTATCATATGATTTCTCTCATCTATGGAACATAAGAACTAGGATGATCAGTAGGGGAAGAAAGGGATAAAGAAAGGGGGGGTAATCAGAAGGGGGAATGAAACATGAGAGACTATGGACTATGAGAAACAAACTGAGGGCCTCAGAGGGGAGTGGGGTGGGGGAATGGGATAGACCGGTGATGGGTAGTAAGGAGGGCACATATTGCATGGTGCACTGGGTGTTATACACAACTAATGAATCATCGAGCCTTACATCGGAAACCGGGGATGTACTGTATGGTGACTAACATAATATAATAAAAAATCATTAAAAAAAAAAAAAAAAAAAGGAACTCTGCCCTACCCTCCTAAATTCTGAAGAATGGAATGCTTATAGTCTAGTCTTAGAAGGATAGGTCAAAGAAGTCCAGATCGAGCTACTGTATTAAAAGCTATTTCTACTATGAGCATAACTAAGAAGGACAGGTTGATTAGAGGATAAAGAGCTCCTGGAAATCAACTGGATAAGTCATGTCTAACACCTTGGTTCTCTTTGGCCTACTCTATCCAAACTCAAGTTTTTAGGAAAGAAGAATACACTACAAGAAGCATGTATCTCAAACGTTTCCTGTCTTGAAGTATGCCCCATGAACAACTCCTGATTAGAAAGATGTACTCTTGTGGAAAGCTGAGAGCTCATGCTTAATTAAGCCTTTACAGAAAATGTGAAATTTCTCTGAAGCTTCCTCTTTAATTCAGGCAACATTACGATTGTCCCCCCCACCCCCCCCGCCGCTAGTCAATGATATAAGCAAGAAATGAACAGCAACTAAAAATCTGGATTGTGACAACTTAATCCAAATGTTTGCTACTGACTTTTTATAGTAAAACATTTTGTTTATATTAAAAGTTACCAAAAATGTGTTAATAACTCTGCTAAACTGTAACTTAACAACAGTAACGGACTAAAATTATTTCCACCTTATAAAATTGAAATACAATACAAAAACTATCTTTTAAGAACAAAAAAGGGAACAGGATCAAAGAAGAAAAGTTGATATCATTTAGCACTCACAGCACTCACCCTTCTCCTGTTAGAGCACAGCAGGACTGAATGTGCCATGGATGATCCTTAATTGAACTAAGGGTGAGGTATTTAGAGATTTCAGCTGCTGTCATGCATCCTTTCATATCCTGTTTATTTGCAAAGATAAGGACTGCAGCCTTCCGTAAATCCTGCAATGAATATGAAATATTTAATACATGAAATACCATAATTCAAATTAAACTAATGCATCAGGAAGGTCAGATATGCCCAAGTGGACAGTTATAATGAAATCCTTCTACTTTAAAATGATTAGGCAGTAATATTTAATTTAAAAAATTTTATTGAGAGGAGCCTGGCTGGCTCAGTTGGTAGAACACACAACTCTTGATCTTGGGGTTGTGAGTTCAAGCCCCATGTTGGGCCTAGAGCTTACTTAAAATATAAAAACTGAAAAATAAATAAATAAATAAATAAAAGTTGTATTGAAATGAAAATAAATTTTCTCAAATAAGTGATTTAATGATTGATTCTAACAAAGATAGGCTTATTAACATAAGCTAGATAATCAAAGGCTATTTTATATTGTTGGACCAAAGGGGTCAAACTAAAAGTAAAATAAACACGCGTCTTAAACACTGATTTAAAATTCTATAAGCAATACTCTAATGGGCAAATATGGTAATACATTACCAAATACTACAGAATTTCTCCAAATTTAAAGAAGAGGACTGAGGGTAAGGGCTGGGTAATACTTATTTTACTTATCAGTATTGGTATAGACTAACTGCATTCATTAATGTTCACTGTTGAATTGTTCACAGTACCAAAATTTAGAAATAACCTAAATGTTCATTAATAGAAGCACAGATCAAAAAAAAAAAAAAAAAAGAATAGATCAACTGTGGTTTAATCATACTCTAGAACTGTATATAGCTGTCAAAAAGAATGAACTAAAGCTCTATGTTCTGACATGGATAGTCACAATATTGTGCAAAAAAAACCCCAAAACTGAGTTACCGGGGGAAAAAAAAAATCTTTATCATTATATGAGCTTATGAACAACAAAATATAATATTTTGTACTACTGACAAATAAAAATGTAGGGAAAGTATAAAAATATACATGGGATTGGTAATCGCGACTTTTAGGATAACATAATTCTTACAGAATTCTTTGAGAGAAAGGAAGAAAATGAGATTGGGGGGTCGCCTAAGCTATTTCATATCTTACACTGAATGGGTGGTGGACAAATGTGTTTATTATCTAAGTCTTTTGTAGATCTGAAATAGAATTAAGTGATCTCAAACTATTCACTGAAGAATTTTCAGTTAATATAAACTCTTGGGAAAAAAAAACACTTAAGTCTTCCTCTTTCTTGCTTTAATTTATCAGACTCTTTAAGGCATGAATAAGTGGTCTAAACTTTGAAAAATCTTGTCAATAACAGTAATAGCCTACAAATTAATGTATTGAGCTTTTTCAAGTTTGAAAATGTAATGAAACTTTCTGACTTTAAGACTCATCAAAATATAAAATTCTGTTAACGAAGAAATAACCAACAGCAAAGTCCATAATCTTTGTAAAAAAGCACAACTGGTATACAGATATCTTTACTCCATGGTTTGTTTGCTTTTAAAATTTACCTCATGAGCCAGCATTCTGTATAATTCTTCTTTTGTAATGGCTAGTCGTTCCCTGTCAATGCTATCAACAACAAGAATGATGAACTAGAAGACAATTAGAAAGAAAATTGAATGAAATCTTGAAGTCTTCTGCAAAACCACTCTCAAGTGAGAGTACTTTCTTCACATGACATCATCATTACCATAAATGGTCTACTGCTTTTTCATCATAAAGCGTTTATATTATACTGTAAAATCCAAATGTTAATAACACATAATTTCAACAAATAACAACTATGCCCAAAGTTTATTTTAAAAAGGTGATGTCTTAATACATAATACTCTCTAACACTAAGATTTATTTTTAAATGCAGGTAATAAAAAATAATTTTCAGAGAGAAAGTCACAGTAATTTTAATAACTTTTACTAAAACTTGAAAGTACTCTATAATCGCTCATTTAAGCAATCGGCAATTATTTAATGTTTCAGACAGTCTCCTGCCTATTAGAAAGGAGCACACAAGTTTGAAAGGAAGAGAGAAACAAATTAAAAAAAACAACTAATGAACAAGACAGTTCAACATAACAAGATCAACAATAAAAGCCCCAGAAAACCTGTGCTAAATAGAAACACACCTACTTAGCGGTTAACACGCTAGAGGGGATGCAGGTGGAATTAAGAGCAAGCAAAGAGGACTGGAGAAAGCTGCCGCTAAAGGTGCCTATGAAAAAAGGTGGGTCTTGTACATTAAAAATAGAAAGATCTTTGGTAAGAAAAATAAGAAGATATAATGCAAAGGGCCCCTAACTGAATATTTAAGAAGAAAAAATTACAAAGTGAGATTAAGCGATGCCAAAGGTTGGAATAGAGGAGTGACGCAGAATAAACGGAGAGAGAGGGAGGGTGACACCAGATAGTTCAGAAGACCTTAAAATTCAGCAAAGAGACAACCAGAGTGATCTGCATATAAAATGCGAAGGGCTTCAAAGGGGATAAAAGGGAAGAGACTAGAGGGAAGAAATATAAGAAACATGGCAGAATGAGCAGGGACTGAATATGGGGAAGTGACTCTAATGAAAGGAGTGTGTCAGGAATCTGCCAACAGCTCAACTCCTTGCATTGTGACGGAGACCTTCGGCTTTTTGGGGGCTCGTCAAGGTAAGGAACTTAAAAGCTGACGAGGGTGAACAAAGCCATCAGGGAAACACCACACAGACAGGATCCCTACCCGGCATCTGAGATGGCAAATGCTAGCTGCTGTGCTGGGTGTTGCAGTAGAGGACAGGGGTCTTTGTGTAGCAATTTTGAAATTCTTATAGAAAGAGTTTATTAAACAACCATTCCATGCAAATGTATGTTGGACCCATGCTAAGTCTTCTAGAGTTTCTGCGACTTCAGAAACTACCCTTTTGTAACACTACAAATACACACGGATCAGTTAGAAGCAGCCCTAACCTACTCATCACATCTGACGGCTCCTCCCTCTCGCCTGCAGGTAGCTGTGAGCTTCGCACAGGCGCGGAGGGCTGTGCTCTTACATACAGGTGCACGGCATGGGTCTGAACTGAGCAGATCCCCGTAAATGTGGTTTTTTAACTGTGTAGTCAGTGCTGTAAACGCATTTTCTCCTATGATCTTCTTAATAACATTTTTTTCTGTAGCTTACTTCATTGTCAGAATACAGTATGTAATCCGTACAACATATGAAATATGTGCTAATCCACTCTTTATGTTATCGGTAAGGCTTCTGGTCAACAGCAGGCCATCAGTCAAGTTTTTGGGAAGTCAAGTTATACGTGGGTTTTGGACTGTGCAAGTGGGTCAGTGTCCCTAACCCCTGCATTGTCCAAGGGGCAACTGCAGTCATGCTAAAAGGTTGTTTTTCTTTTACTTTCCAACATGTTTCAGTTTCGGAATGTTATTTTATGATAGAAGTATGTATTAAGCTAACCTGTAATTGTATGTGCTTACCATCCTATCTTCCCCTGCAAATAAAAAGAATTAAGTGCTACCACCACTGTTAAAGATCTGTGATACGCCACTTCGTTCTGACAGTCACAAACTGTACTGGAATATAGATACTCATGCTATTGCAATATAAATCTCGAGGATTTACCTTAAAAAGAAACTTAGTCACCAAAACTTCTTTGCAACTCCCCACCTCCTCTGCACACTCCCTTCAAAACCCCACTCAATTTTTTTTTTTTAAAGATTTTATTTTTATTTACTTGAAGAGAGAGAGAGACAGCCTTCGAGAGAGGGAACACAAGCAGGGGGAGTGGGAGAGGAAGAAGCAGGCTCCCAGCGGAAGAACCCGACATGGGGCTCGATCCCAGAACGCCGGGATCACGCCCTGAGCCGAAGGCAGACACTCAATGACTCGCCACCCAGGCGCCCCCCCACTCGATTTTTAATAGGCTTCATTTTAGAAAAAAATAATTGGTTAGAGGTACCTGTTTGTAAGGAGAAATTACGGATGCCAATTGTACATTAATATACTCAAGGATAAATCTCTCAATAGCACTGCATTGGTTTAAAAATATCTGCCTCTAACAAGAAATAAAAACAGAAATAGAAGCTGGTCCAGACTGTTTCCCAGGTTGGCTCTGAAGCAGTAAAACAATGAAACAATTGAGAATCTGGGGGGAGGGGGGACTGTAAATCCACTTTTATAAAAACTAAAATATAAGCTCACCCAAAATTCGAATATTTTGGAAATCTTGTATTAAATTATGCTTAAAATATTTTATTCCTCCCCAACCCGAGCCTCATAAAGTTGTGAGATCTTGGGACAGGTTACCTGACTGATCCCAGTCTCCACCTTCTCCAACAGTAGAGATGTGCCAGGATTACTGTGAACATGAACTTGGGGACTGCGCCAGGGTAAACCCACAATAGACAGTGCGCGTTACTCTTTCTACCTGCCTTTTCTCTTCCATCTGAAAACCTCAAATTCCTTACAGAAAACGATCTTATTGAGAAGCAAGTGTCGGTATGTCTTCATGTGCAGCCCACCTATTTTCTGGGTTGACTCTTTGGTTCTTTTTATTAAAATTCAGAAGGAAGCTTACTATACCTCTGTGTTTGAGTAATACGTGTTCCAGGATGAGCGCAGTGATTCCTGACCACCGATATCCCACATGAGAAAATGAGTGTTCTTCACAACTATTTCTTCAACGTTGCTTCCTATGGTTGGAGATGTATGAACCACTTCATTCATTAAGCTGTTGAAAGACACCATAAAAATCTTTTGTAAATCTTGAGAATCTGAAGGAAGTTTTCACTCTATGTTTTTAGTACCAATCACCCTTC
The DNA here is from genome assembly GCF_017311325.1 of Ursus maritimus. Taxonomy (NCBI): domain Eukaryota; kingdom Metazoa; phylum Chordata; class Mammalia; order Carnivora; family Ursidae; genus Ursus; species Ursus maritimus. Next base: position 16,416,417 of record NW_024425675.1, read on the forward strand.
CTTGTTTGCACCGATGATGGTAATCATTAGCATCAAAACTAGAACCTTTGAGAACATTTGTGGAAAAAAATTTCTAGACAGAGAACAACTCCTGAAGGAAGACCTTTTTTTTCCCCCTTCTTCTAGTGGAATAAACTAAAGGCTTGATCTGGAAAGAAAGGAACACTGTGTTGTGAGTTTGTATTTCTGTGGCCAAAATTCCAATACCACCATGCCCTGTTATCAGAGCAGAACCAGTGCCCCTTCCTGGAAGAGTGCATTTCCTGGTGACTGTGACATCAACACTTGCAAAGTAGCAACCACTGAACAGTATGCTATGTGTAATTTTGAAGACTGTCTAGGTGAGAAAATTGAGACTCAGGCCTGTTAACCTAAACTACAGCCTTAAAAAGATAAGGCTATACGCAAATGACAATTTTAATTAAAATAACTATAAATATATTTAGGACACCAGTACTCATACCATATATATTATCATAATTATTGGCTAAGATACATGAATTCATTCAACAAATACGTATTTGCCTAGAGTAAGTTGGTACTGTGTTGGAAGAAGCCTACAACTGTACGGTCTCTTGGGTTTTATGTATATTTTTGAAGCTATGTGGAAAATTATTTCAATAACTGACAGGTTTCTGAAATGTTTATATCTGACGTTTACAGGCGAAGTCATATTAAAATACATAATGGCCAATGGATGAATGTTTTAAAGTAAAACAAGCAGTTATTTGCCTCTAAATCAACAAGCCACAGGTTAGGAGCCTTTTAGCAAAGTAGCTGAAAAATACATTAGCCATTGCGTAAGTGAGGTATTTCTGGAGAGCTGTCAGCTGATACATTTAAGATGAGGTGGAAAGAGATAAGAGTCATACAACGGTGTACTGTATCTAATAACTATTTGTTAAAATGCTTGGGACACAGATCCATTTCCACTGCTTAACGTGCATCGTTTCATGAACACTGAAAGGATAATGGGAGCTACTTTGACAAGCAGATTGATGGGCTGTAAAACTTCCCGCAAGTATTAATGTATTTCTCTGAAAGTCTCAAGCCTTTCCCTGCTGCAAGCTAGAAAAGCAGTACTTTCAGGGGTGATCTTCATTTCTTTTGATTTGACAAGTCTGGCCACGTTCAACAATTCAGAGCTATTAGTCAGGAGAGTAGCAATAAGCTTTCTAGAGATACCCATCTATTCACATGAACTGCAGTGCGGGAAGAATTAAGTGAAACGCACTTTATCACTTCACTCCAGCACTATCACATGTGCTTTATTTCAGTTTAATATTAATTCTTCCAAGGCCAGAAAAAGACAAGGGTTTGTGAAGGCTTTAGCAAACATACAGCAGTTTTATTCACTTTTTAAACACATTTTGTGTTTGGTAAAATACAAAACTGTATGTTGGAGCTTTTCTGTTATATTACAATGGTACCTTATTAATCACATAAAACTAGTTCTAATAACTAAAATAATGAAAACTGTTTAAGTAAATAACTATACTTACAATTGGTAAAGAATGGTGGTTTTCCCTGCATTATCCAGTCCCACTATAATTACTTTGTGTTCTACAAAAAGAAAACAAACCATAAACATTTAACACTACTGCATACTACAATTACGTGCTTTCAACAATGATTATTAGTTAGCTTTCTAATGAGAATCATTCACTGGATACTTATTACTGGATTCTTAAAATACAGAGTAAAGAGAACTTCATGGTGTCAAGGTCACCTGCATTAAGTGAGGCAATCTGGTATGAAGTCCTCCACCTGGCTGTCTTGTACGAGACTGAGATAATGGACAGGAGGGGAGTACAAGAGAACCTGCTTACTTATATAATACTGAGCTTGGGAGGAAAAACACAAATTCTGGTCCTGACAAGGCATTATGACTTAAAATGTAAGTTTAAAAAAACAATTGTTTTGGGGCGCCTGGGTGGCTCAGTGTGTTAAGCGTCAAGAGTCACTCTTGACTTCGGCTCCGGTCCTGATCTCAGGGTCCTTAGATCCAGCCCCGCATTGGGCTCTGCACTCATTGGGGAGTCTGCTTGTCCCTTCCCCTCTGCTCCTGTGCACCCCCTCGCCCTCAAATAAATAAACAAAATCTTTAAAAAAATTGTTTTACACACGTACTTGTCATCTCTGCTAATCAAATTAACTTTTTATCAAGTTGTTTTTACACCTGGAAATTCTCCCACATATATATAACCAAGATTTTTTTCTTCCTTTCATGAAGAAATCCAATTTAAAAAATAAAATTGAGGGGCGCCTGGGTGGCATAGCGGTTAAGCGTCTGCCTTCGGCTCAGGGTGTGATCCCAGCGTTATGGGATCGAGCCCCATGTCAAGCTCCTCTGCTGTGAGCCTGCTTCTTCCTCTCCCACTCCCCCTGCTTGTGTTCCCTCTCTCGCTGGCTGTCTCTATCTCTGTCGAATAAATTAATAAAATCTTAAAAAATAAAAAAAATAAAAAAAAAATTGAAAAGGTTTCCCTGTCACTAACAAGACACACAACATACTCTCAATCAGTTTCTTATTCCTTCCATTAATTTACAGATAAATAAGCAATTAGTCCACAATGATTTTTCAATCTGGATTTTACAACTTTTTTTTTAAAAAAGATTTTATTCATTTAGAGAGAGAGAGCATGCACAATGGGGGGGGGGCAGAGGGAGAAGCAGACTCCCCGCTAAGCAGGGAGCCCAACGTAGGGCTGGATCCCAGGACCCCGGGATCATGACCTGAGCCGAAGGCACATGCTTAACTGACTGAGCCACCCAGGCACCCCTGGATTTTACAACTCTTTTGAGCAGATACTATTCCTGCTCTTCATGCGACAGAAACGTCTTCCAACTTCTTCTGGAGCCATGCACACAGACAGTCACCCGTTTCACAGATTTTAAAGCCCATCTAATTATCCTGTTAAGTGGTACAATTCTGAAACCTCCCCTGAACACAGAGGCGAAAACACTCTAGAATCCTCTTTTCTAGATTTTACCCTTTACAGAAGATACCTCTCTTCCCCAGGGCAGAATGCTTAAAGAGCTACTGAAGAACCTCTGTAGGAGCCACAACATGATCGATTTATTTTTAGCCAATGATCTGATATATCAGAACCCTGCTCCTCTTGTTAACCTGTGATGAATGTCAAAATTCTGATTATACATCTAATCGAATTATCATATCGTATTCCTACTCTGAAGTGTTACTTTGACTGTATCAGTCAAAAAGAGGGACCACGATTCACAGACAAGTTCTTAGGTGACAAATCATGTTTGTGCCTTCTAACGACCTGAACGCTGTCAGTACTGCCAATCACACTGCAGGACAAATGACATGGTCTTCTGGAGGGGCTTTTTTCACTATGGCAGAAGCTGCTCTGCCAAAAACAAAACAGAACAAAACTTGTTTGCTTCTTATAACTCACTACAATTCTCCTTTTTTGACTCTTTTGGTGCATATTCCCTAATTTCTAACAGAGCCAATCTTTAAGTGTCGCCCTCTCTTTCTCCCTTCCAGTACAAGAATGAGAACCCTTTTATTAGTGGAAGAACAAACATTCTAAATTTTGGTGAAAGCTGGAAACCACCTGCCTGGCATCTGGAGACCACGGGGTCCCTGCAGGAGTTAAGGAGGAAGCCACCAGTCTGGACGTAGGCTAAACTCGGGGGGAAGATACTTCTGCCGGGAGAGGGGAACAGAAGTAGTATCAGGTGGTTGGTTCACTGTTGAGGCAAGTGAAGGGAACCAACACCCAGGGCCACTTTCGAAGAGTCCTGCCCTCTGCTTCACATTCTGTATTATGATGATGATCACAGTACCGAAGGCACGTGATGGCAAAACTCATAATATATCATTTTGAAAGAATGGTGCCCAATTTGATCTAAGTCAGGGGTGACAAACTCTGAAGGGCGATAGAGTATGAGTTCTGTTAGTTTCAACTGCATGATTAACTTAAGGTCTTTTTCAGATTCCTTTTTCCCCACTCAGTAACAGGTAATTCTAGCAATTAAGACAAAACACACAATTTCAACTCTTACAATGAAGGTATTAACATTAATCCTTCAGTTAAACCGAGGCCTATCTTCTGATATTATCATCAACAACCTGAGTCTATATAACAAAACATCATCAACAGAAAAGAGCTAAATGTCTTTTAAAAGCATGAAGTAACAGAGTTTATTTTAAATCTTTTCTTTGAAGGAAAAAAAAAATCTCTTTAACGTCATCCGTATGGTAAGAGGGAAATCAAGTTCAAAGGGCATTTACTAAAAAGCCAAGTACAAAATAAGAGTTGTTTGTACTCTGTGGCATAACTGTAATTCCTCCGTCTTCCTTCAAATGCCTCCGTCGTCCTTCGCTGCTACTCGAGTACGCCAATGACGGAAGCCTTTAGTTCCCAAATGCTAGTTAGTAAAGTTTTTACTTATTCAAGGGACAATGACAAAAACGCGGACATTGACACATACTCTTGTTGTAAGCAGAAAAGGAAATTAATGTGTTACTTTAACTGTCCACCAGTGGTGTCCAGATTAATAAGGTATAAATCATGTGGCCGTACAGGATACTGCTTGATATTAAAAACATGACTTAAGGTGCTTGCTCTGTATCGCTGTCTTTTTGGCTGGGCAAAATCAACGGGCCACTACAAATCTTATTTTATGCACTGAAACAGAAAAATATCAACTAAACTAGGTTAGTGACTTCCTCTGGTCATGATAAAAGTTGCCTTCACCTGTCATAGTTAACAAAAGCAGATATAAAGAGATGCTTGTAAATTTGTACTATTTATATGACCCAGCAATAATTTTTATTATTTGTTTACCTACTAGGTTAAAAAAAAACTTTCAAAATATATCATTATAGTTCAACTCAGTCTCGGTTAAGGTGAGAAAGAATCCATCCTAACGGTCAGATGTTTGAACTGCTGCCAATCGGACGAGCATCAGCCATTTAACATCACTTTTACTTACAGACCCACTGAAATGTCTCAAGTTGCGAGGAGAAAACTATTCAACTGTATATTTTTACAACTTCAACCGGTCCTCAACCTTCATACATAAGCTGTAGATTCTTCTAACTCCTCCGATTACTCTCCACAAAAATGAAATATTTAGTTGATTGAGACAGTCGATTGTTGTATAATCTTAAATAGGGAAAACTGTGAACGTGGATAATACAAAATTCACTATTTAGAATGAATTTTGCAAATGTAATTATAGAAGTTTACCTTCCTTACTGGTTTTTTTGTTTGTTTGTTTGTTTCAGTAGCATTATTAAAATCAGTATGTGGTCAGAGTAGAAGCTGCCCCTGTTGGAGGCCAGAAATGTGTATGTTGGGGACAGAGGGTATACAACTTAAAACTTTCGTGGATAACCAAGTAAGGTTTGGGTTAAGACACTACCATAAGTATCAGAGTTACAATGAATCCAAATGGTTTGTCCGTTTAAAGATTTTATTTTTAAGTAATCCCTACACCCAACCTAGGGCTTAAACTCACAACCCGAGGTCAAGAGCTGAACGCTCCACCGACTGGGCCAGCCAGGCAGCCCAAATCCGAATGTTCGTAAACTGTGCCCGCACACCATGAGACAGTCACCTTGCCATCATATTTCACCGGAAATCTCTTCCAGGAGACCAAGCGGCACCTCTTCCCACAACAGAGGTCTGAGAGAAGAGCACTTCTGTGTTACTAATCCATGAATCTCCAGAGTCAACACAGAGCACATTTATTTATACTAAATGAAGGTGCAAGTGCAGAGCTTTTGTTTAATTTTGATCAAGTGATTACACAAAAGTTTCCCTGCACGCTTGGCTACAGTGTTTGTTCTCTTGGATGTCCTTAAAAGTTGGCTCATACTATTTTGTAAGCAGGGCATAAAGACATAAAGCCTATACAGAAGGAGCCTTCAAAAGAAAATTAGTAAGAGCACTTGCTTGAGGACAAACACAGGCAAAGATGGCTAAAAAGAAAAATGATGGAAAAAGGAACTTCAAAAAAATAAATGGAAGAAAAATCAAAGAAAATCTTTTACCTTACCAAATGAAAAAAAATTATTAAATTCTATTTCTAGCTTTAGTATAGATACTAAGTGAAAAAAAAATTGTAGTTTTTATATAGAAAACCAAATAATTCAAATAGACAAACACAAGAGAAGGAAAATATGAGAAGCGCTAAATATCAGCAGTGCTAATAAAGCGGAAAGTGTGTTAACATTTATGTTAAAACTGGATATTGTCAAAATGTGATAAAATGATCAACTTTTAATTTTAAAATATAAGAAAGCCCAAAGAACAGCAATGAAATAGGGATCGCTACCTTCTAGATACATGACGAGAGCCTTATATGAACACAGAGTATGTAAACAACTTTGTAACTAAACATAAAAATGCCCTTTGCCAAATTTGGGATTTCACATATAAACAAAATGAGTTTGAATTGTTGCAAGGGGTAGGTAGTAAAAAGAAGACAGGATGTCACAATCTGAGACCTGAAGGCTGGCCTGCGCAGCAATGAGGAGCACCCAAGGAAGTCTGGCTCTTGAAAAAAATGGAAAATCAATAAAAAAACAAACTGTATCTTATACTGATTATAAAATCATAAAACTTTATAGCTTGGAACAGACTGTGGAACTTGAGATCTATTCCTTTTCTCCCACCTCTTCACCTACAAAGGACCCACCCGCAAAGGCATTTCTGAGGAACCAAGGTCTCCAAAAACACAACTACCAACCTGGGTCTTTTCTTGTTTATGTTATAGACAGGAAATTAAGGTCCTATGAAGTTATTTGTTCTAGTAAACGCTGATAAGAGCGGCATTTGTTTTCCTGCTTTTTTTGCTATAAAGTTATTATCTCCCCTTCCAAATTCTTCAGTCTCCTCCCACTCCGACCACAGTTCCCATATTCCTAGATACCTAAATTTTGCTAAGAGCAGCTATGTAAATCGATGACTCAACAATTAACATTTATTGAGTTCATTTTATGCCTGACTTTAACATTTGTGATTAGGACGAACAAGGCAAGCTCTCTCTACCCTCAACAATCTTAAAGGCTGGTACATAAATAAGCACTTAGAGTACAGCGTTATTAGTACAAAGCAAAAGATACGGAGGTATCATATGGGAATATTCTCAAGGATAACTGAAACGTAGAATCCAGTTCTCAGATAAGGAGATAAATGTCAAGGGTAAAAAAGAGTACCACAGAATTTCGGGCTGAGTAACTTGTGTGCACTGTGCCAGTTAATCCTCACAATCATCCCACGAGAAAGTGGTGATACTCCTCATGTTACTGAGGAGGAAATGGAGTCTTACGTTAAATAACACACTGGGAAGTCTGGCTAATGGTCTCCCAGTGTGATGCCTCCCCATCTTTATGACAAAACGAAGTCTTAATATCTTACAATAATAAATAAGAATAGCTTATTGGATAGAACAAAAACACTTTTCTGGTAGATAAGGGATAAAATACAGATTTAGAAAAAAAGAAGAAGGAGCAAGAGGAGGAAGAAGATTAAAGAATCTAAGCAGGTAGAACACTAAGGTCCCAGGACAGAGTAAAGTGAAGACCAAAGACTCCCCCCATCCCCAACTCACTGAACAAAGGCAATGACCAGAAAGGCTTCAACAGGAAATACCGAAACTGATTTAACTCATACAGTTCTCTAGAGAATTCGAATGTTGCCCAGGGGAAGGTTACAATGGGAAGCAAATGCTAAGGGGCAGAGAGAATGCATGGTTTTCAAACTTGTTGTACCATGACCGTGTTATATATATACACTATAAATATATTTTGCAATTATAAATATATTTCACATAATGGTACCTTTACTAACTGAGATATACTGTAATAGTTTCAATTTTAGAATGTTCATTCCTTGTTTTAATGCTGGTCCTCACTAAATTGACTTTATAACTTACTAATGGGTTATATTAGGCAATTTGGGGAAAAATTGTATTTGAGAAATACAAGTGAACTGGGTGAGTGCAAAAATGTATAAAATTTTCAAATACAAGAAACTCAGCAAACTCCGAACAGGATAAATTAAAAAAAAAAAAGCAAAGCTAGGTATGTCATGGCCAATCTGCTGAAGACCAAAGATAAAGGGAAAATCTTGAAGGCAGCAAGAAAAAAATGTCAGGCTACATAAGGAGAAGTAAAGATATGAATGTTGGTTGACTTTTCACAGGAAAAAAAATGGATGCCTGAGGACCATGGAATGACAAAGTTAAAGCACTAAGTAGAAAAAAAATTGACCTAAGATTCTATATTCAGCAAAAGTATACTTCAAGAATGAAGGCAAAATAAAGACCCTTTCAGATAAAAGAAAACTAAGAGAATTCATCACCAACAGGGCTACACTACAAAAATGCTACAATTCTTTGGCTCGAAGGGAAATTATACTAGATGGAAACTTAAAACATCAAAAACAGTAATATGTGTAAATTTAAGAGAAAATTTTACTCTTGCTTAAAATACTCAGGAACATGTGATCCTTTATAGCAAAAACTATAACATTGTATTGTACAGTTTGTAACTAATATAGATACAATTCTTTTTTTAAAAAAATATTTTATTTATTTGTCAGAGAGAGAGAGAGCACGTGCACAAGCAGGGGGAGGGGCAGGCAGAGGGAGAAGCAGGCTCCCTGCTGAACAAGGAGCCCCTTGAGATGTGGGACTCGTTCCCAGGGTCCTGAGCTGAAGGCAGACGCTTAATCAACGGAGTCATCCAGGCGTTCCTATACATACAGTTCTATGGCACAATAACCTGCATGGTTATAAAGGACTTGGGGAGGGGTGGGATTACTATACAGTTTCAAGGTTCTTCCACGTTACAAGTGTTACATTACTAACTCTTAAGTAGATTGAGGAAAGGTAATGATGTATGTTGCAATCCCTAAGGACCATAAAAATTATGGAAAAAGGATCACTAAAAAAACCAGTAAATAAAATAAAGTGTAATTCTGAGAAAACAAACAAAAAACAATCCAAAGCAAAGTAGGAAAGGAGGAATAGAGAACAAAACAAATACAGATGGGGCAAATAGGAAATAATAAAATAGCATACCTTAATATGTGACTGTATCATAAATCGAACCACATCAATAAATTTGACTAAACATTACAATTAAAAGAATTTCACACTAAATTAACAAAACACAAGATCACATTGTATGCTCTCTAGCAGAGATACACATTAAGATACAGAATATCTCAACAACACTAACAACCGCCTTAACCTAGAGAGTTTAGAGGATTGCACATAATTGCAGATTACACATTTTTTCCAAGCACAAAAGGTACATGCACCAAGCAGACCATTTGGATGGAGTACAAAAAAGCCTCAATAAATCTGACCAAAGGATGGAAATCTTAGAGTATATTTCTGACCACAATGGAATTAAATTAGGAACCAATAATAAGCTATGTAGAAAAATAAATATTTGAAAACTAAACACTTATAAATGATCCATAGGTCAAAAGAAATTAAAAAAATTAAAATATTTCCAACTGAATGACAAACAACAAATCAAAATTTGTGGAATGAAGCTAACACAATTCCTATGAGGGACACTTACAGCTTTAAAATGCTACATATGAATGAAATAAGAGACAGAAACAATGACATACACCCCACCCTTAAGCAGATGGGAGAGGGGGATGTAAAGTAAACCCAAAGTACTAGATGGAAGGAAATAAACAGCANAGGAATTAGTAAAATAAAAAGCAGAACACAGAGAACACTAAAATTTTTTGAAAAGATTAGCAGACATGTTGGAAGACTGACACTATTAGACTTCAAAATTTACCACGAAGTAGTACAATAATCAAGATAGTGTAGTACAGTATTGGGATGGACATACAGATCAAGGCAAGAGAAAGGTCCAGATGAGACTAAGTCTTTCAACAAAGGCTCTAAAGCAATCCATTGCGAACGGAAAGTCATCAGTAAATTATGCTAGAACAAGCAGATGTCCATGTGAAACAATAATAATAATAATGAATCCCAACCACTTACTCACATCATAATCGCAAAATAATTTGAGAAGGCTCATAGACCTAAGTATAAAAGCCAAATCTTGTAGGTGAAAAGAATAGGACACAAAAAACAACAGCCATTAAAAAAAGAAAAGTTGAAAAATCAGACTTCACCAAAACTTAAAATTTCCATTCAGCATAATCTCCATTAAGAAAATGAATAAGGAAGCCACAGACTGGGGGAAAATATTCACAAAACATATATCTGACAAAAGACTCAATTCCAGTAGACAAAAAAATAATTTAATGGGAAAAGGATATGAGCACTCTGCAAAAGAAATACAAATGGCCAGTCAGCATGTGAAAAAGTGCTTAACACCCAAAAGTCTTTAGAAAAATGCAAATTAAAACCAAAATGAGATATTGCTACTCATCTAACCAAATAACTGAAATTAAAAAGACTGGCGACATCAACTGTTGGGAGGATGTTAAAAGTAGAAGTCTCAAGGGCGCCTGGGTGGCTCGGTTGGTTAAGCAGCCTTAGCTTAAGCAGCCGGATCTTGGTTTCTGCTCAGGTCACGATCTCATTGGTCATGGGATTGAGCCCTGTGCTGGGTTCCACACTCAGTGGGGAGTCTGCTTCTCTCCCTCTGTCCACCCTCCACCTCCCCCCGCAAATGTGTGTGTGCCCATGCTCTCTGTGAGGCAAAAGGTAAAAAAATAAATCTTTAAAAAAAAGTAGATGATTCAAACACCACTGGTGAGAGTACGAGAATGGTATAATACTCTGGAAAACAACCTAATAGTTTCTTATTAAACGAATCATATATCCAGTCTATGATCTAAAAATTGCACTTCTAGATAGTCATCTACGAGAAATGAAAACGTGTCTACAAAAAGTCTTAAAGAGTATTCACATATTACAACTCGTCAAGATGCAAATGAATAAACCGTGGCATAAATATGACAGCGGAATCAAAATATTCAATAGGAAGATTAGAAGACAAAGGAAATACCCCAGAACTTAGAACTGAGGAAAAAAGACAGTAAAATGAAAAACAAATACTAGATAATCAAGTAGCACAATACAACCAATAAGATTTCCAGGAAAGTAGAGGAAAACATCCAAAGAGAAATTTAATTAAAAAAATTCTTAGAATCGAAAAACATCCAAGTTTATGTTGAAAAGGTCCATAGGGCCTAGCACAATGAAATAAAAAAGACATATTACAAGGCACACATCCTGCAAATTTAAAAATACCAGGTATAAATGTAAAATTCTAAAATCTACTAGAAAGAGAAACACTCAAGAGCAAGAATGATACTGGTCTTTTTAACAACACTGGAAGCTAGAGGACCATGACAATACCTTCAAAAGCCTGCTGAAAGAAATGTTTTCCAACTCAGAATTTTATATTCAGCCCGATAATAAATCAAAAGTAAACAGAAGAAAACAATACATTTTCAGGCATTCGGAATCGCAAAAAAATTACTGCTCTGGACACCTTTGCAGGAAATTTCTGTAGCGTGTGCTTAAAAAAAAAAAAGAGTAAAGGAATAAAGACATAAGTTCTAATAAAACAGAAAAGCAAAGGAAATTCCTGGAATGACTGCAAAGACAAGTCCGGCACAGCTGTGGAGCAGGGAGAGGGAAGCAAGCACCGTTTGGAGCAGAAGGGAATACTGAGGGAGTTGGGAGGAGGGATAAATCATCTGATTAAGTGTGATGTGGGGAAACTTTGTACAGAGTTTTGGGACAGAATGAAATGACTCAGTCAAACATACAAAGAAAACTAAGGCAATGAGATGTTGTAATTATTTACTCTAGGGGGAAAAAGTTGTAGGAAAAAGGGGAACATAATTATAGCACACTCTGGCTCAGGAGTAACTAAATTTTACAGTCACAATAATGAAAAGACAGTGTGTGTTAAACCAAAACGCTACATTGGGATGCTAAGGGATAAGGGCATAAAAGTACTAATTTCTCTTCTACCATAAGACAAATGATTAGTACACCTGAAACTAATATGTTCTGTCAATTATATCTCATAAAAGACAAATGATAATGTTTAAAATTTCCACATACGCATACTATTAAAAATATGGAAGTATGTGCTATTAACAGATACATTCATAAGGTTGTAAAGATAATCAGCTTTGAAATTATTTCCTTCATTGATAACTGCATCAAGTAATGTCTTCTAGCTTATAATTAAGCAATACAAAACTGCTGAGACTGTGTACTTTGTCATAGTTTTACTCAGACAAGCACGCTTTCGCATACTTATTCCCAGAAAGGTATCAAATTTATGAGAAGATGCTTTGTGCTGTAAAATGCTTCAGGACAAAGAGACGAGAGGCAAATACTGAAAAACAGATAAGGGAAAGGAGTTTTTAAAGTGAGACACGTAGTTTGGCTGCAAATCTGAATCATCTAGGCAGTGACACCCAGGCCACCCTGCCCCATTCTGATCTAATTGGTCTGAGATGGGGCCATGGGCTTATTATTCTAATATGTAACAAAGATTGAGTGATCTGAGTATCTCTGGATTAGCTGCATTATAGTGGTGAAAATGGAAAATGCTGAGATTGTCAGTTAATTTTGTTGATCTAGAAAGTAAAAAATACAGAACTAAAGGATCAGTCTGATGACATTATTCCCCAGCTTAAAAAAATAACATACAATGAGCAATCTCTTCAACGGGTCTGTACAGTTTAATGTCTTAGTCGGTTGACACACAAGGCCCTCTGTGATCGCATTCCAGGGGCTACCTCTCCAACCTCAACCCCTCTAACTCCCCCCACAGGCCAACTAAGATACAGCCAAACTAAACTATTTTCAGCTTCCTTCAATGTACCCAAGTATTTGATTCCTCTTCCATTTGCATATTATTAGTCCTTCAGCCTAAAATAATATGCCCCTTTTACTCAGTCTCCTTCGCATGCCCAGTAAACTCCCACTTACAGTAAAGTACAAGTATACCTTTTTCGGTAAAGTCTTCCAGGAACCACGTGAGAAAAATTAATCACTTGCTTCTTGGTGATCATCACCACACTTTCCTACCTGTTAAAAAATTTACCATCCTGCATTTTTCCCCACCCTTCTCATTTGCTGATCTTTGAGTACTTTGGGAGTAACTATGTTATATTTTGTTTGCTTTTCATCTTTGTATCTCCTATGCCTAACTGAAGACTGGTGATGGCCTTTGATTAAATGTTAGTTGCATGAATGAGGATAAAATGATCGGATAACCACTGGCTCTAAATTTTCAACAGGAAAGTTAAAGGAAAAGAAAAATTCTAAATAGTAGGGGCGATTCAGGAGGCCTGAGCAATTATGGGACTTTAAGCAGCCCGTGAATGTTTTTCTTCATCTCCTACACCCTCTGTTCCCTTGTAGTCTGATTAAGGAAATTAAGAAAGGCTTAATAATAATAATAAAAAGAAAAAGAAGAAAATAAAACAACAGTAATAAAACTAGAGAAAAGAGGAGTTGTATAGGTAACACAAGGACAAAGACTTTGGTAATGTTTTGTTTCTTAAACTATGGGAAAAGATAAGCAGATGATAATTGTGTTAATCTTTATACTTTTTAACGTGTTAAAATACTGCTCTACATATAGTAGTGAACTCATGTAACAAGGACTAGAAAATAAAAACTGCTGAAAAAGCATGTATTAAATGTATACATATCCTCAAGAACTTAAACTGACCACTCTGAAATCACCTGACGTGTGGTATCTATGGTAATTGCATATATACATATGATTACATATACACACATATTTGTATATGTGTATACATACATCTGTATTTATAACTTTGGAAAAGACTATTTTAGCGTTCTTATCTACAGAACAAATGAACTAAAGCCATTTCATTTTCTTCACGGCTTCTCAAATCCAGGGGAAAAAATACCACACGGGCAGTTAACAATTGGTAGCATCATAAAACACTGGTTTATATTACGTCGGGTATTAAATGGAAAACGAAACTGAATTTAAAATGTAGACCTAATTACTAAGAAAGCATTCTGTTCAAAGAATGCCTAAAACTTTATCTATTGCCAGGCCCTTTTTCGTCTGTGTATTTTCTCTCTTCAGAAGACATCACATCGCATTCTCTGACTCAGAACAGGTTTTACAACTTCTTGGCCCTTTGGACTTCCAACTTGCAAATGTCTCATAACCTGTTCTAGACTAATTAAGGACACGCAATCTCCTATAGAGAACCAAAAGCATTCAGTTCTCTAATACCTAAGAAAGGAATAAAGGGTTTAGGATGCAGATTTCCGGAAACTCGTGCATCTCACAGGACAACTCATTCCCGAGTCTGAGGGAGCCGGCGAAATCAGAGAGAACGTGAAGGCGCACTGGCTTAAAGAACAGCGTAGAAAAAAAGCAGCACTAGTAATAATAATTTCAAAAAAAAAAAGTTGATAGGTTTCTGGGCGGACACTTATCTTGGGGCAAGCCACAGGATGCTTAATTAGAGACAGACCCTCAAAATACCTCCAGGTATCACTAGGTGCTTTCCGCTTTGCTTCGCTAAAATCCAAAAATTCTTAGTTTGGACTCTGGGATCCCAAATGCCTCCTCTTTCCACTCCTCGTTTCTCCCACACATCCAGTCTCTCCTGCACCTTCTCCCAGCCTAAAATACTGAGTTTCTACCCGCCCCCTCGAGAAAATCACTTCTCTGCGTCTCAGAACATTTGTGTCCACCGACAGCCCTGCCTCCGGCTGTCCGCTAAGGCAACCGGACCCTCCTCCTTGGAGTCGAGCCGTTGCGCAGCTCCATCCTTCTCACCTTGGTTACAGAAGAGGCTCCACAGTTTAGCGAAGATCAGCCCCATCATGAGCACCTGGGCGGGCCGCGGGATTCCTCAGCAGCAGGTGCCGCTGTGCCGGGCCCCCCACCACGGCGCTGGCTGTAGGGAACCGAGGAGAAGCCTACTGAGACCGCGCCGCGAGGGCTCTAGCTGGCCGAGAAGCCTCGATCGGCCGCTCAGCTACCAGTCAGAAGACACCGCGCCGAGTCCCTACCGGAGAGTCCTTTGTTTCGAGCCAACTGAGCCCAACGCCGACCCGTAGTCCCCTCGGTCTGAACCCACCTACCCACCAGCGCTTCATCCAGCCCCAAGCCCCGCCTCCGCTCCGCCTCCCCTCCCGAGTCCCGACCACCCATCGCCGGAAGGACGGGGCCTGACGTCGGCACGCTTACGTTAACCCACGCTTTCGACGTGGCGTTTCCTCCGGCTTCACTTCCGGTGGGCGGGCTCCAAATTGCTCCGCTGAGTGGGAGGTTTTGGGTACGTGGGAGTCGGGGAGTTTCCCTCCGTTAGAGTTTGTACTGGTCGCTGTTTGCAAGCGTTTGCCAGGTTCCGGTTCTCGAGTCTCTGTTGTTGGGCAGGTGCGCACCTGTCCTCTTAACGTAGGGGCAACTGCAGTTCCTCCCACCGAATAGCGGCCGTTTGCTACCCTGTTACTGCACGGAAGTAAGCGGTGTTTCTCTCTCACTACTGTCACCCCTGTCCAGGCAGGCGTGGGGTTCTGCGGTGATTCGAGATAGAATTGATCGGGAGACGATCCATGGAATGCTGGTGGCCACAGAGTTCAGTTATGTGATTAATTTAAAGCCCCCCAGTTTTGCCATGCATTTGGAATTGTCAAGGAGCCCAAGTACACGAAACAAAATAACTTCCTTTAACTGAAATGGAATCCCAGTAATCTCTCCAGTTCAACAAAGTAGAGGGGAAAGCGTGCTGTACGTAGAGCAAAGAAACTGAAATTGCAAGGAAAAAGGTCGGATTAGGGAACTTTAAAAAATACGTATCTAATATTCCTTAGAAGGAACTGTTGTGAACTAAGATAATACCTGTAAGAACTGGCTGCGGCTGGAATTGATTCATTACTCAGTTAACCTTTTAAATCAAAAAGCTAATCCCCTACCTGTTTCCGTTCAACTTTATAATTTTTTAATTTTTTTGAGGATAGTTGACACAATGTTACATTGGTTTCAGGTATACAACATAGTGAGTCAACATCTCTATCTTATGCCATGCTCCCCATAAGTGTAGCTACCATCTGTCGTGGTACAATGCTATTACACAATTCCACTTTGTTCTTCATGTTAGGTTCCAACAAATTGAAAAGTTTCACAGCCTGAGATGAAGCCTAATTCCCAGTTAAGGAGAAAACTTAATTAAAAAGCTATGGACTTTGGTCAGGTGGTAGATTTTAACCCAGGTGGAGGGGACTTTTAACATGCCAAACTATTTCGTTACCTATGCAAAGAGAAGTGAAGTGTATGACTTATGAAGTACTCCCAGTATTAAGATTCAAAGACCCTTTAAGACTTCTATATGGTATAATGTGCTCCAACTTTCTGACATTAAAGAGAAGTTATAACCTCCCACATAGAGGAAAAGGTATGAACTGAGCCTATGTAAAGTAGTTTCAGGACCATGAATTGGCTCAAATATTGATGATTTTGTGTTTGTGTAAACAGAGGCTTGAAGGGACATTTCTAGTCCTAGTTTCATTATTAATAAAAAGTTATTCCATAAATAGTTATGGAATCTAAAGTTTCCATAACTTAGATTCAACTGTTAGACATATATATAAACCACATTCTACTTTTTCTGGCTTTCAGATTTCCAATGAACAGTTTCTGAAAGAAAGCAGTTTTTTACAGAGTTTTGAAGCCAAAAAATTACATATTTCTTGAATATTTTTATGATGGTGTAATGATACTTTAGAAAGTAAATTTGAAGTATTTTCCCTTTTAATTAAGTGGCATGAATATATTTGAGCAGGACTGTTTATATTTCTATTGATTCTACTCTTTCAAAATATCCAAAACATTTTTTTTTTTGAAAAAATTAATCTCTATACCCAACGTTGGGCTCTAACTCACAACTCTGATATCAAGAGTTGCATGCTCTGCCAACTGAGCTAGCCGGGTGCCCCAAAGTGTTTGAAACTTTTATGTTGAAGAATTGTTCTAATTTTTATCATCTTTTCTGTAATTTACCTGACAACGGGACTGCTGTAATATTTTTAAAATATTTTTTCACATTAGAAAGTGTTGTTTGTAGATTTAGGAATTTGAAATTTTTACTAACTGGAAGGAAAGAAAACTAGTCACAACTAAAAAAAAAGATTAACAAAATATAGTTGTGAATTACCTAAAAAGAAATCATACTAATATACCATAATTATCTTTTAGAAAAGATACACTTTAGTTCATTTTGTACATTTGTATTACACATAGTAGGAACACTTGTCAATTTAATCAAATTAGAGAATTTTGAGTAATATACTTTTTAAATATAGCACTTAAAACATAACACCTTTATTGATTTTTTTCTGAAAACCTCCCTTTAAAATTTTTTTAAAACTAATTTCAAAAGATCCAAAGAAGGAAACACTGTTCTATGAAACGTTACTATTTGAATATAAATTATTTCGAATTCGTGAAATAAGAAAAAAAGTCATAGAAAAGGTATGTAATACTGTTGTTAGGATTAGAACTTATTTTCTGAAGTATTAATTGGAAATAACTTCAATTAAAACAGAATGCTGGTAGTCTTTCTCTCCAACAAATTTTAAGACAAAGATAAAAGTACTGTACTTAGAGCAAAACAAAGAAATTAAAATTTCAAGGAAAAATGAAACATTGAACAACTAGGAAATTAAAAACAAACTATATTCTTTAGAAGGAATTCATTATGAACTAACTTCAGATAATACTTAGAAGAATTGGCAGGAATTGAATTCAGTTTACTACTCTGTTAGCTAAGATAAATTGCATGCATGGCTTGAACCAAGAGTCCAGGAGTCCAGGGATAGTATGTTCTGCCAACTAGGAATGAAATTTACTCTTTAAAAACAACTCTCCTACACACTTAAGCTTATGTCCGATTTGACTTTAGTCTCCAGATGAGCAGAGAATGATAGATTCCCAGATTTCCTAGACTTTTTTCCCTGATCCCCTCATACCTTCTTCATGAAAGTAAATATTTTGGAATATGTTTGTTTTTTGATAAGGTTAAGCTTTGGAGAACCACAGACTTAAAATTGTAAGATTAAAAAAAAACATTATAAGATTATATCTAAGATTTTTTTGCTCCCCCACATTGGGGGCCATATCACCCCACTGAGAAAATACAACCTGAATGACCCTTACATGGATGTATTCCTATAGGAATCTTTCTTTGCTTAGACAATATGCACTATGCCAACTTCAGATTCATAATATGCTTTTCTTGGACCCAACCCAGGAACACCAAGAAGCATCTTCGTCAACATAACTGTCACTACAATAGTGTCTAGACAAGAATAGTCTAATTGTGCTCAGCACTCTTCACGTGTGCTTAACTAGTGAACTAATTTCCAGCAAATACATGTTTTATCAGCATTTTCTTTCTCTAGTTCACATAGATGCCCATCCATCTATCTATCTAGTCATTTAACGTTTAAGTGCCTATTACTTGTTAAGGCAATGGGTGTTCAGTGATGAGATGAAGTCTATTCTCATGGAATTTACAATCTAGTCCAACTTGTTCCTTCTTCTCCCTTATCTCCTAAATACAGATTCCAACCATCATTGGTGCCATGGTCACAATGTTGAGGCTGCAAAAATTCCTTTGGAAATGCCTGATGTAGGCATTTTCCTAATCACTTTTATTTTTTTTTAAGATTTATTTATTTGAGAGTGGGAGGGAGAGAGCCTGTGCACATGCAGAGTGGGGAGGAGCAGGGGGATAGGGAAAGGAAGTCTAAGACAGACTCTGGACTGAGGGCAGAGCCCAATGCAGGGCTCAATCTGGTCGCTGAGATGAGGACCTGAGCAGAAAGCAAGAGTCGGAGGTTTAATGGACCACGCCACCTAGGTCCCCCTGGACATTTTCTTAATCACTTTTAGATGATTTAGCTATGGAAGCATCCTATCAACTTACTGAAGAAGTAAGCTACGATGTAAAGAGTTGGTATTTAGAAGGCAGGGGCTGTGGTCTTTATTCTCACTTTCTAACGAACTATGAGGCCACAGAGTTATTTCAGCTCTGGGAGTCTTGTTTTACTCTTTCATAAAAGGGAACCACATTACAGGGTTGTTATGTGGCTGTAAGTTAAAATATCTTAAACAGAACCTGTTTGGCGTATCATAGAAAGTAATTATTACACATTTTAAACATTTCTGTGTGAGACTTAGAAAAAGACTTTAAAAATCTTTAACTATAGTTATGTGTAAATGGCCACAGCTGCAAAAACAAACAAAAATATAAGGCAAGGAGGCAATTCTTTGTAGTTTCCTATTCAATCATAAAATGTCCGACTTTCATTAGGCATCTTGTCCTTTTGAATCTTTTCCTTCATCTGTAACATATAAATTATGCCAAAGGTCTCAGAGCCTTAAAGTATAACTCAGCTGTGTTACAGGTAACCGCTAGCCTCGTTTAACTAATTATAAATACTATACGTGGGTTTTTAAGTTTTAACCGATAATTCATGGATATTAACACACCATTAACCCAGCTTTCAAAACTCTGAATAATGGCGTTCATTCACAGCTGAAGTCTGATCAGTACGCCTCCGAGAGATAAAATAATTTTGAAGTCAAAGGGTGGCTTATAGCTTCAAATAAACTCTGGCTTCCTTCTTTTGTTGGAGGACAACTAGCAGGTAACTAATTGGATCTCCAATTTATTCAGACCAGCAAAGCCTTCGATTTCACCCACACCGTTTCCTCATTTCCCCAGGCACCCACCCCAGGCGCTGGATCAGGAGGATCACCCAGGCCGCCGCCCCTTCCTCCTGAGAGGCCCAGAAAACCACCTGCACGTGGAGGAGCCGCCAAAAGAGCTCGGAAACTCCGAAGACCTGACGTACGACAATTTGCGGTTGCGGATTGGGGAACCGGGGAGGGTGGGACGCGTCGCCGGAAGTGACGCAAGCCGGAAGCGGCTTTCTGCAGAGAAATAGGGGGCGCGGTTTTGAAATGAGGTCTGAAGGCTGAATGTGAGTGAACGGAAGCCGGTCTCTTTTCCAGGCCAGTTCGCAACGGATTAGCTTGTCTTTTTTTTCCCCCCTGTATATTCTCTGCAACGTGAGGGACATGGCCTCACAGTAATTTCCGTGAGCGTCTCTAAAGGACCAAGGACGTGTGTGGTGGAGGCGAGGAAGCCGCTCTAAACTGGCCACGCTCGAGAAAGCGTGGATGTACCTCCGCAATCCCGAATATAACTTGGAAAGAGCGGCGCGTTTTTCCTGGCCATCTGGTGGTCCCGGCACGCGTGGGTGGCTGCTCATTGCCAAGACGCTGCTCACTGTTAATTCGGAAAGAGAAAAAAAGCCACCGTTTTCCAGCATTTTTCTTGAGGAGAACCAACACAGTAGGAAAAATGTCTGTTTTCCCTAAAATATCTTTGAGACTTGAGGTTGAAAAGTATCTTAAAGAGGGTTTTATGAATAAGGAGGTAGGTCAAATAAACCTGTTAGAGGATATTTGCAAAAATTCAGATGTTTACACACGCTGGAAAAATAGGGGGAAAAAAGCCTACAGCGAGACCCAATCTTTACACCGTTGTTTCTTCTCGTTTTTTCGAAAGTAAAAACTGCCAGTATCTTCCCGCGGGTATTTAATGTTTCGAGATAAGAGGTGAATGAGGTCTACGTTTCAACACTTAGGAATGTAAAAGAAGGGAAGGGAAAAGAGAGGTTATGTGCGTGGCAGTAGGCATGGCACGGAAGGGGTTACAAGAATGAATGGAAAAAGATACCTGTTCTCGAGAATTTAAGTCCAGACACCCGCGTTCTTAGAGCGCTTGCTGTGGCATCAGGTGAAAAGGATACTATAATGCGTTAATGCCTCTTAAATGCCGTTAGTTGTGCTGGGTGATTTGCAAACCTTTACACCTTAATATTAGCAGTCTCTCTCTCTCTCTCTCTCTCTCTCTCTCTCTCTCTCTTTTTTTTTTTTTTGGTAGAGATTTCTTTTCCATTTTAATAGGTGAGAGAACTGAGGGTCCAAAAGCTGACCCAAATTGACTATCAAGTAATAGGACTGAAATCTGAAGCTGAGGAGCTCAGGTACAATGAAAAAAAAAAAAAAACAGAATTGGAGTGCCAGGTCCTTGATTTGTGTCCCTGTGCTTTGAGTAAATTATTTCATACCGTTTAACCTTAATTTCCTTTTCTGTGAAAACTGAGGATGTTAAAAATATTTACAAGGTTGCTTTAAAATATTAATCATAAGTGCAAGCAACTGGCATCGTTCTGGCACGCAAGTCCTCAACCAATATTCATTCCATGTGCTATTGGCAGCGCCTAACACAGAACTCCTCAGTGACTGTTGTCTTTGATTGCCAAGCTCGTGCTCTTTACATTTTACTGTCCTGCCTCTAGGTAACTTTGTATTTTCTAAATCTTTGCTTTTCTATTCAAAGTAAAGCCTAGGACTTAATTGTTGTTCATGAATGAGGATATTACTGAAGCTATGACTTTTTAGATTTTATTTCTGCATTTCATTTTCAAAGATTATATTAAGGGATTAGAGAGTATGGAAAGAGAAAATACCTTCTCTTGATTTCAAAGAATTAAAAATATAAGGAGCATATTAAGAGAAATAGAGGCATTCAGCAATTTTCCCCACAATTTTTAAAATGGTAAATATTGTGTTATAAAAGAAGATCCAAATGTCTGTCTTTGACACCATTTCTGCCTCAAACTCACTAAACGATTTTACAAAAAAAAAAAAAAAATAGCCATTCCTTTGTAACAGTACTGGAAGCAAAGGTATATTCAGTTTTAATAAAAACAAACCAAACTTGAGAAAGTACTAAAACTTTGAGGCTGGTGGATTACTAGGCTGGCAGGTGGTTTATGAAGATGCTGTGAGGCAGGGTACAAAGATGACAAAAATGGGAAAATATGTGTCTCATAAAGCTTCAGCTAATCACAGGGGGACTTGGTTTTTTGTCTTTAAACCTCCATTTCTGACAGGTTATCTTTGCTGCCTTTTTGGATGATATTTGTTACATTTAAAAATACCGTATTAAAAAGATGTGGATATTCTTTGGATGACAGTATCAATATTACTTATTCAAATACAGGTGTTTTAAAAGGCTGCTAATGAATTTGTTGACATGAGGCTAGCAAGTAAATAGCTCTACAAAATCACGTATTTGATACATTATAAGTAGAATAAAATCATGAATTTATATGAATAAGCATCGCAAACATTAATATGTTCAAAATGTTAATGATGCTTTGAAGTTGAGGCAATGTTTTTTTTTTTTCAAGCCCTTTATGTTGGGCATTTTGTTAGGTGTTTATTACCACAATTAAACCCCAAAACCCTGTGAAGTATTACATTCTGCTAGTGTTATTAATAAACAATACAGCAAAATGAAATGGAACTGAACAGTTGCTGAAAGATGTTTCATTAGTCAGAACAAATGTGTGTACATAATCTGCTTAATATTTTTAGTTAGTTCTCATAGTGACATTGGAACATTAACTTGTTTTTCTCTTTTCAGATTGTATCTGCTTTTGGGAAACAAGCAGCAGAAAGGAAATTTGAAACTCTGTTAAATCACTTGTCACATCCTCCATCATTCACAACTGTCAGGGTAAATACACATCTAGCCTCAGTGCAACATGTGAAAGATCTGTTGTTTGATGAACTTCAGAAGGTATGTACAAATTTTCTATGTCACTATGTCCATAATTGCATTTCTACAATCTGTGTCATGTTGCTCCCCACTAAAATCCCATGAACTTAAAATAGTATTCCAATTTTACATATAAGGAAATAGAAGATCATGAATATTAAGTTGTTCAAGTGGTAATGGTAGAAGTAATGTTAGAACTTGAACCTAGGGGCTCCTGGGTGGCTCAGTTGTTAAGCGTCTGCCTTCGGCTGAGGGCGTGATCCCAGAGTTCTGGGATCGAGCCCCACATTGGGCTCCCTGCTCCGCTGGGAGCCTGCTTCCTCCTCTCCCACTCCCCCTGCTTGTGTTCCCTCTCTCGCTGGCTGTCTCTCTCTCTCTCTGTCAAATAAATAAAATCTTAAAAAAAAAAATTAGTAATTTAAAATTTCATCTAGCTGGTGAGGATGGGGAGAAACTGGAACCTTTATACATTACAGGTGGGAATGTCAATGGTTTGGCTTTGGAAGACAGTTTAGCAGTCTCATGGGGTACCTGGGTGGCTCAGTCATTAAGCGTCTGCCTTCGGCTCAGGGTGTGATCCCGGAGTTCTGGGATCAAGCCCCACATCAGGCTCCTCTGCTGGGAGCCTGCTTCTTCCTTTCCCACTCCCCCTGCTTGTGTTCCCTGTCTCGCTGGCTGTCTTTCTCTGTCAAATAAATAAATAAAATCTAAAAAAAAAAAAAAAAAAAAAGACAGTTTGGCAGTCTCTTAAAAAGTTAAACATAAACTTATTGTACAACTCAGAAATTCCACTCCTAGGTATATACCCAAGAGAAGTGAAAACATATGTCCTTACAAATGCTTGAACATGAGTGTTCGTAGCCGCATAGTTTATAGTAGCCAAGAGAGAGATGCTGTTCCAATGTCAACTGGTGAATAGAAAAATAAAATGTATATTCATAGAGTGGAATACTGTTCAGCAATAAAAGTAATGAACTGATACATGCTGCAACATTGGTGAACCTCAAAAACACTATTATAGTAAATGAAAGAAACCAGACACGAAACACTATATATTGTATGATTCCATTTGTCTGAAGTATCTGGAAAAGGCAAATTGATAAAGAAAGGTTGCCTGGGGTTGGAGCTGGGAACAGGGATCGATTGCAGATGGACATGAGCAATCTGTGTGTGGTGCTGAAAATGGTCGAAAACTGGGTCGTGGCGATGGTTGCACAATTTCTTTAGACTTACTAGAAATCATAGAATTGTGCATTTAAAATGGGTGCATTTTATGGTATGAAAATTAAACCTCAATAAGGCAGTTTTAAACAAGGCATGGGGCAGAAACAATAAGCAGGTGATGTGGTTAATTTTTTAAACTAAAAAAGTTGCATTTTATGAAAGTTATGCATGTGGATGGTTTTATGAAAGTTTTAATTCAGTATCATTTTAACATCTAATAGAAAAGGAGAGAAGGAAACCTTGGCTTGAGAAGGATTGATCTCTGTGTAAAATATTTCTGTAGTGTAAAGGAAATAGTACCAATAAAACAAAACAAAAACAAAAGACAGAATTCATTATCCTTCTTTTGGAAGGATCAGTTTGCCACAGCCTGGATGCTGTAAGGCCATCAAACAGTGTGGGAAAGAGAAGTAAACAAGGAGTTTACACTTCAGATTTTTTTTTTTTTTTGGAAGAAAGGTCCAGCCCTTCAGTGCAGTGGGGCCACATTGCACTTTAGCTTTTCTTTTTCTTTTCTTTTCTATTTTTTTTTTTAAAGATTTTATTTATTTGAGAGAGAGAGAGCGTGCACACATGAGCAGGGTGGAGGGGCAGAGGGAGAAGGAGAAGCAGGCTCCCTGCTGAGCAGAGAACCTGATGTGGGGCTTGATCCCAGGACCCTGGGATCATGACCTGAGCCGAAGGCAGCCGCTTAACTGAGCCACCCAGGCACCCCTACATTTCGGATTTCTTAGTAGCCATCTATTAGGTAAGGTTGGTCTGAAATCTCCTTTGCCTGGAAGAAGCAAAAGTTAGGAGAGCTGTTGACTTGGTAGAAATATAGATTGCTAAAATACAAATTTTTTCTCTTATCAACTGGAAATAAATTGATTTTAAGAGTTTTTCTAGGTAGTGTGTGGATACCACAGGGCAATGGAAATACCTATTATTGTTACTATTCTTTCATGTAGTATGTGAAAATTCATGATTTAAAATCCCTAGCCTACATGGCAGAGACTTGTTCTGAAATACTTGCATGTTGCTCTCTCTCAGACTATAGTATCTTTGCTATCCATTCCACTGTTCTGCTTTTTATTCTGATGAGTGCATTGCCCAGTTATTTTCTGCCTGCAACAGTGGTGTGCTGGTACATTATCGAAAATCCCACTTTCTGGGAAAAACAACCCTTTGTAGCATTTGCTGATTTCAGTGGTGTAAATATTCCCACTGTGGTCAATTTCAGGCTAGCAGTGTGACACTGAAATTGGGCAGAGATGCGCATAATTGGTTCTTCTGAGACTGTGTGAGCTGGCCTTGCACCTATACTCCTGATTATGCACCCATTTCCAGTGTGAAAACCAAGTATGATAGAGGATACTGAAAATCCTGAACTTTTGCCAAAAAGCATTTATTTCCCTCAGAAAAACTGACAGGGCATTCAGTACTGGTGGTGTATAATAAATAGTATTTAGTAATCTCAATCCTTAATGTCCTATTCAGAACGTTTCCTTAAAAGAGTGTTATATGCAATTCTATATTAGATACATGTTTTCAAAATAAGTCACCTAAGGTAAATATGGATTGTCTTTATAAAGCCAAACTGTAAACAAAATTGAACCTTATAAAGAAATTGAGATACTTCAGGATAAAATACAGACAAAACATAGTTGTTTTGAAATCTTTGTTTTTTTATAGTATTATGTGGAATAAAGTGAGAATATCCTAAACCAAACCTCATGCTCTGCTAGGTAATGACAATGAAAAGACCTGTAAATTGAAATTTATCTGTTATATTGATGGCTTCATAATTCTGTTTATTTTTAACAGCAGTTTAATGGATTAAATGTTCCTATTCTTCAACATCCAGACCTTCAGGATGTCTTACTTATTCCTGTTATTGGACCTAGGTTTGTAACTATTATATTTTCAAATTAAATTCTTCTAAAAATTTGTCACAGGTTTTTTCTTACTATTTGGTGATAATACTAAGTTTCTCTGTTATTAGCAACTTCATATAGACAGACAATTCACAAATTCATAAATGCAACTGCATATTCTATCATGGAAGATATTACAAAAGACTAGGAATGGGCCCAGATACCTTGAAAATAATGCATTTTAGGTCCATTGGTGCAGTGATTGGTGGCTTTTCCTCCTACTTAGTAAGAAACTTCATATGGTTACTTATATGTATTAAGAGATTCCATGGCTAATTTAAAACTTTTTTTGTGCTGCCACAAAAATATAAAACAGCATATTTCCTACTTTCATAGTTGATGTGTTTGTAAAATTTTATTCATTAATTCAGTTATTTTAAATTACTATGTATGTTCTATGAGTGTAACAGGCATTGTTCTCATTTGTGTATTTGGAAGGCATATGTTTGAAAATTGGGGGGAAAAGCTTTCATATTTAATGGGAGTTCAATTCCCAAGGAATATTTTTAAATCCCTAATTATGGTTTAATTTTTTTTATGCTGCGAAGAATTATAATAAATACAAAAATGCTCATTTTGCTAAAGCTTGAAAGTAATTTAGTGGTCATTAGTAAAGCAGTGGTTCAGTAAATTATGGTTTATTGTGCAGTGAAATATTATATGGGCTTTAATGGGAGAGAATTATATGTACCAATAAGAGAAGATAGTCACAATTAAGTATCGAAAGGAAACTGCCAGATATAGGATAATTACACTTTTTTTTGCAATTACAAAAAATACACATTTATGTATATTTACTTATATATAGAAAAAGTTCAAAGGCTATAACATACCCAACTATTAATAGAGGTTAATTTTGAGTGGTTAACTCTGAAGAGGTTGGATTGGGAGAAAAGGGGTAAGAGATTTTCATTTGTAACATTTCTATGTTATTTTTACTATAAGCTTGTATTACTTTTGCAATTAAAAAAAAGATTTTGCGAGTTCCTTATTTTGTTTCTTAAGATGAAATTTGTAGACAGTGAAATGGAAAGATCTTAAGTGTACCATTTGCTGAGTTTCCTCAAATTTGTACAACTGTGTCGCCAAGACTCACCCCAATCAAGGTAGAAAGATGTCCATAATTCTCCCTGATTCTGTATAATGTATTTCATTCTTTTTATTTTGTTTGTTTGTTTATTTATTAAAAGATTTTTATTTGAGAGAGAGAGCACACGATTGGGGCGTGGGGCAGAGGGAGAGGAAGAAGCAGGCTCCCCACTGAGCCGGGAGCCAGGCTCTGGACTCAATCCCAGGCCCCTGGGATCATGACCTGAACCAAAGGCAGACACTTAACCGAATGAGCCTCCCAGGCACCCCTATTTCATTCTTTTAGATATCTGCATACTTTTAACACATTTTTTCATCCCTCTATTGATGGACATTTAATTTTTTCCTGTTTTTCATTATTACCAACAGTGAATATTCTAAGGATGTTTCTTTGTGGACCTGCGTAAACCTGTCTACAGGATGAACTGGTACAACATGGAATCATTGGTTCATTGGTCTATGCATATTTTAGTTTGAGACATATTGCATTCTAAAAAGTTTTACCAGCTAATGTTTCTAGCAATATATGAGAGATTCTCAATCTTTCATTCTTGCTAATATTGGCCATGCTACCTCTTTTAAAGTATTTAGGTGATTTAACTTTAATTATTTTCTGAATTTAGTACCCTTTCATCCTATTCTTTGTAGTGATCTTAGACACTCATTAGAATGTTAGTGAACTATAAAACACAAATAATGGGTTATGACAGGAAGGTATTCAAAAATCATTTAGGATTATAGATTCACATACCTACCTCTCATTTCTAAAAGGAGCAAATCAATTCTTGTTTTTAAAACTCATTATCACTATTATTTTATGACTTTCCACTATGAAAAATGAGGAAGTTCTTACACTTAAATTTTATCCCGTAAAACCTCCGCCAGCCAATTTTTATTTACTGTGTTAGTTCTTTAAGCATTGCACAGGCTTATAACGTTGTTATTCTAGAAGCTTATAACGTTGTTATTCAAAAATTCAAATGGATGCTGTGCTTACTTTGAGTCCTAATGGTTCATTCCTGAGTTCTTTGTCTCGATTACTCTCTTGGTTGGTGAGTATAGTCATTTATCAGGTCTGCAGCACCTGTTTCCCCATCTCCAAAGTAAGTGTTCTCATCTCCAAACTGTTTACTTTCTTGCTTAAGAATTGCCTGTTGCCTTTATATTTAAACAATAGATTGGCTGATTATAGTACTTTCAGGTCCCATGTTATTTCCCTTAGCACTTTGTAGACATTGCTTTCACAATGTCATGGCATCAAGTGTTGTTGTGAAAAAAATCAGAGGCCAAAAATCAGAGGCCCCTGCCAGCAGCATCTTAGTTTTCGCTTGGAGATCTACAAATCCTCCATCACTGAACTTTAGAAACTGGGCTAGGATAGATCTTGATAGATAGAAAACTGGGCTAGGATAGATCTTTTTACCCTTCTCTCTTGCTTTTTAATGAAACAGTGGAACTTGTTATTTACAAGTCAGCCAATAGTTCTGTGAATATTTTCCTGTATTCTCTATAAGAACACTAGGGGGCGCCTGGGTGGCTCAGTTGGTTAAGTGTCTGCCTCCAGCTCAAGTCTGGGTTCAAGCCAGGTGAGCCCCCTGTTGGATTCCCTGCTCAGCGGGCAGTCTGCTTCTTCTCCCTTTGCTCTTCCCCCTGCTCCTGCACTCACGTGCGCTCTCTCTCTTTCTCTCTCAAATGAATAAATAAAATCTTAAAAAAATACCCCACTAGGACTATAGGTTGGATTGGTGATTGACTAGATGGACTCAAAGGACTCATCATGTAGTTGTGCTCGTGGTGAAGATTTATTACAGGAAAGGACACAAAAACAAAATCTACAAAGGGAAGGGTGCTTGGGGCAAAATCTGGAGGAAGCCAGGCACAAGCTTCCAAGGGACCTCTCCCCCACGGAGTTACTAGGACGTGCTTAATTCCTCTGGCAACGAATTGTGACAAGAGTAAAATAGTTGCCTAGGAGGGAAGCTCTTCAGAGACACAGTGGCCAAGTTTTCTATCAGATCCTGGTCATGTTGGCACCCTCTGCCCGGCATGTACCAAAATTTCAGGCTCCCAAAAGGAAAACAGGTGCTCAGAACAAAGCACATTGCTTGTACAAACATTTAGAAACAATAATCTACTCTTCTCATTACGGAAGGTTTTCAATCAGTGCTGGGAACTGTTTCCCAGTCACGTTTGCAGATGCCAGCCAAGGGCTGACCTTGCAAGCAGGCCTTTCTAAAAATAGCAGTCTCAAGCCTGTTGTGTTCTCTCTTACCTCCGAGGCTTTCTTATCGTTTATTTCCCAGTTTGCTACTTTCTGTTTTTAATCTAGTTTTTGTTATACCCCATGTTTGAGTTTTTCCTTTTTAGTTATTTTTGAAAATACAAAAACCTATTTGAAATTTTTTTCCTTGAGTTTTTGTTCGGTTGTTTTTTTTTTGTTGTTGTTGTTTGTTTTTTGTTTTGCTACTACCTATGTAGGTCCCGTGTTGAGCTAATCCTTTCTGCTTCTATAATTCACTGAATGGAAACTGTTGCATTCACATAGCTTCTTCTAGTCTGCCGTTTGCTCAAAAGTGACATAGAATGGGGTAAAGTGTGTCCCTAGACAACTAAACAGATGTGTTTTTCAAAAATGCTTTCAACAAGTTTTCCCTAATGGCACATTTCTAGTCCTGGTGAGCAGAGCTGATAAAGACTGAGGCTCTCTGAAGGGTTCCAGCTCTTAGCTCTTTTTTTGCATGGGGCTTTAATTATTATTTCTGCTTAGTTAAGTCTGGTGAGGAACACCAAACGTGGTTGCTATTTCCCTCCCCTTAGCTACCCCTAGTAAGTTTATCCAGATTTATCAGGGAAAGCGTAGATGCCTGCTTCGCCACTGCTGACAGTCCTGTTCCTCTTTCAGCTTTCTCTGCTGTGAATGGGACACTAACAAGACCTTCTCAGATTCTCATTTCTCAACCTGAACCCCCAGTCTGGGTTCTAAGTAATATTTGATTAGGCCTCCGGGAGCTTTTGCTTTTCAGAGACATTCATACCCTGTTGAAGAACTAGGTTGGATCCATATTTCTCTGTGTGAGACAATTCTTTCTCCTCAGTGGGAATATAGAGGTTTCTTAGTTTTATTATAAATGGCATGTCCTTCTCAGATCATTGTTTCTTTCTTCATTTCTGCAGACTTCAGAAAAAGAAATACACTCTTAGTCTTTTACTTATCTTTTACTGGAAACCCAATATCATATAATTATTTAAAATATCAAAATATAGGTTAAACTGAATTTGTAGATAATGAACAATTTTAAAAGTAATTTCTCACCATAAATTCTGGTTCCCTCAGTTTACTTAATATGATACTTAATATACTGATTAAATATATTTTAATGTTTAAGGTTTTATCCTTGGTAATATAATGAGATTGAACATAAGGTTGTAGTGTTGAATTTGATGGTATCAATGTCAACTGTATTGAAAAACTTAGGAGAAAATTGAGTGCCAGGCTTCTCTTGTTATGAGTGTTTTTTAACATTCTACCCAAGCGTCATTTTCTAAAGACTGAATTTACATTAGTAGAATTTTTTAGGTCAACATTCAGTTCATAATTTTTAAGGATCTCTACATTTTTTTTTTTTTTGTTAGCACACCTCCCTTTTTGGCAAAAGTCTCAAAAAAATATTTTTAACAGGTCAGAAAATTTTCTTTTTTTCCTTCACAATGAATAACTAATCCAGTAGCATAACTCTTGAGATCCAAATAAGGCTGGATTCGCCTCTCTCGCCCTGCTTGATTTCCATCTTTCATAGTTGTCTTGCTAGTATCAGCACTTTAATATTTCAATTGCCGTTTGTGTATATGAAATAATATGGTAAATGCAATAGAATATTCAAGTAATTGCACAAAAATGGATGATTAAGTACAGATGGCAATCCTGAAAAAGAAATATTTGTTGGTATGCAATAATATACAACATCTTAAAATTATAATCATTATCTCCTATTTGGTATAGAGTTGGTAATATGTGCAGTTAAATGCCAAATGGAGGGGTCCCTGGGTGGTTCAGTCAGTTATGCATCTGCCTTTGGCTGGGGTCATGATCCCAGGGTTCTGAGATTGAGCTCCTTATCAGGTTCCCTGCTCAGCAGGGAGTCTGCTTCTCCCTCTCCCTCTGTCCTGCCCCTGCTTGTGCTCTCTCTCTCACGCTGTTTCAAATAAATAAATAAAATCTTGTAAACTTATCCATTTGTTTTTTTTATTTATATATATATTTTAGTGGGACATTCTCATAATCTCACTCTTTAATTCATAGACACCTGACTTTTAAACCTATTTTACTAATTTTTTCTTAATCTGAGTACCTTCATACTATTTTCCCTCCTATCTGTATTACTCTACTATCAGAAAATCCTTTCTTTAATGTTGTTGATTCACTTCTTTATTTATAAATATTGCAATAAAAAATTAAGGTTTTAGCATGTTTTGTGGCCCTGCATCAACTCTTACATTTCCTTTCATCTTCGCTGCTTCCAACTTTCCCCTTCAGCAAAGCTGAATTACACCTTGATACTTGCATATATGGCATCTTATGTTTTTATACAATTAGTCCTAGTGTTGAGGGATCCCCAAGACCACTCCCTGGCTTGATGACTCTAGGATGACTCATAGGATTCAGCATATAGTAGTACTTGTAACTATGATTTATTACAGTGAAGTGATCTGAAGCAGAATCAGCAAAGGGAGGGGGCACATGGGAAAAAGTACAGGGAAAACCAGTTGAAAGCTTACAGAATTCTCTTCCAATGGAGTCACACAGGAAACACTTAATTCCCTCAGGAACAGGTTTGACAACATGTAAGATGTTGCCAACCAGGGAAATTCTTTAGCGACTCGGTGTCCAGGATTTTTATTAGGGTCTGGTCATGTAGGCACTCCCTGCCTGGTACATGCCCACATTCTGGCCTCTCAGAAGGAAAGTCATTGTTGGCCATAAGCCATACTATTTGTACAGATGATTTAAGCATAGTGAGCTATTCTAATCAGTTAATAGTGGGTGTCCTTCTGAAATCTAAGTTCCCACATGGCAGCCAAGGACCAACCTTACAACCATGCTGTCCAAAGAAAGGATAGTAATTCAAAATTGGTATGTTAACTCTTTAGTCTGTCTTTCTGTCCTCTCCATGAAATGGTTATTCCCATAAAAACAGTCTGTTTAAAACTACAAGGTTCCATTTGCCAAGACATTTTTTGAATTGGTGCTATGTCTAAGACCCAAGGGTGTCACAAAGGTGAATGAAATGCAGTTGATTCATTTAAAAACGCGAAACCTTTGTATGAGTCAGACTGTTAGAAGTGCTACGGTGAAGGTATCAATGAAGTACCATCAGGGCACAGAATAGGAAGGACTCAGTGAAAGGAAGTTGGTAAAGATTTTCTTCAAGTAGATATTATTTCCGTTGAGCCTTGAAGGTGATTAGACATTAGGCTGCTGGGATAAAATGGTCAAGGGTATGTGAGTGGAGAGAAAGCAAAAGTATGGGGGCATGAAAATGTAAGGTGGCTCATGTCAAAGTGATCAAGTTTGGCTGCTTAGTCGCTTTTTCAGAGAAGGTGGTGAAACGTGAGGTTGAAGAAGTTGGGAGAGGCCAGCTGTGAAATGTAAGGTTTTTTTGGTTTGTTTTCTGGTTTTGTTTGTTTGTTTGTTTTTTTAACTAAGAAATGTTTAATTTCTTGCTTAGAATATAGGAGCCAAAGAATACTGATAGTAGCATAAAGCTATTTTTCCAACCGTTGGCGATCATGATCCATTAGTAGGTTGTAAAATCAATTTAATTAGTCTTTTCTTTCAGCATTTTTTTAAAAGATGGGATATTTCATAATGTGTCATATTGCAGTGCACATACTGAGGGTGTTTCTTGAAACATTTGATATAAGGGTATAAATGTATGTGTATATACACATACATACATACATACATACAAACGTTTCCTGAGTTGTGATATTAAGTGCATTTCTGTGGGTTACAGTCAAAGTTTGAAAAAAAATTTAAAAGATAAATTATAAGACTGGAAACAAATTAGGAAATCATTTCAGAGTGTCTTA
The DNA here is from genome assembly GCF_017311325.1 of Ursus maritimus. Taxonomy (NCBI): domain Eukaryota; kingdom Metazoa; phylum Chordata; class Mammalia; order Carnivora; family Ursidae; genus Ursus; species Ursus maritimus. The sequence continues at coordinate 16,449,388 of NW_024425675.1, forward strand.
TTTCCAACAATATGGTAACCTAGATACCTGAAAATGTTTCTGCTACATACACCTAGGAATACTAAATAAAAAATAAGGTAGGCCATAAAATGCACAACTGAGTAATTGAGAATGTAAGTGAGATATTCAGGGGTTAGAATGAAGAGTAACTGAAAACAGAGCAGTAATCATGTGAGCTGATATTTGAGGGTTGGGAGATGTGGGAGAGGAGGTGGTTGGTCTTCTAAATGTAGGGGTTTTCCTTTTAATGTAGGAAATAACAGGTTATGAACACTAGGAGGTGAGAAATATCCAGCAGTCAGTGCAAGACAATAATTAAGGAGTTGGATCTCTCATCTTTTTAAAAAATTTTATTTATTTACTAGAGAGAGATGGCATGCACAGTTGGGTGGGGGGCAGAGTCAGAGGGAGAAGCAGGCTCCCCGCTGAGCAGGGAGCCCGATGCGGGACTTGGTCCCAGGACCCCGAGAACATGACCTGAGCTGAAGGCAGCCACTTAACCCACTGAGCCATCCAGGCACCCTTGGATCTTCTTGTCTTACTCAGGGTCTGGGTTGAGGAAACAAATCTGTGAATGTGGAACTGTGGTTCCATACCTCATAAAGTTTTGGAATCTAAATTCATGCTACCCAAGTGGTCTTGAAACCTGCAATCTGGGAAATTAATATAAAAATTTGATCCCAAGCCAATTCCTGAGGTGCTTGGCAAAAGCCAGGCAAAACCACTTTTGAGAGGCACACATTCAATCCAGGCCATTCTCTTGGTTGAAAGCTGCAGGAGAATTCAAACCACCATGAGTGAGAACAGCATAGGCCACAAATTGAAGGATCAAATTTCCCCCCACACTTCAGCAGATTAGAGCTGTCTGGTAGAGACTTTAAAATCAATGTTATTAAAGTGATTAAAAACAAAAGCAGAATCTAAAGCATGAAGATCCTAAGAGGAAAAGAGTAGAATTGAAAGAATGTCTAGAAATAAAAACACCATCCTTAAAATAAAAAAAAAAAACCATTCAATGAGCTAAATTGTAAATCAGACCCAACTGATGGAGAATTATTGAAGTAAAAGGCCCATAGGAAATTATCTGGAATGCAGCAGAGATTGATAAAGAAATAAAAATGTGAGGTTGAGTCCAGTCAAAAATAGAATGAAAAGATACTTCATATTTCTAATGAGTTGCAAATGTAGAGAATAGAAATAATGAGAGACAATATTCAGAAGTGTAATGACTAAGAATTTTCCAGAATTGATGACAGATTTAAGAAGTACAGTGAGTCTGGGGGCACCTACTTGGCACAGTCCATTGAGCATCCGACTTTTGTTTTCAGCTCAGGTTGTGGTCTCGGGGTTGTGGGATCAAGCCCCGCATTGGGCTCCAAGCTCAGCACCGAGTCTGCTTGGGACTCACCCCCCCTCCTAGTGCCCCCCCCCAAATAAATAAAATCTTTTAAAAAAAGAAGTACAATGAGTCTAAAGCCAAAGGTAAAAATAATTCCATGTCTACTTCAGAATGAAACTGCGGAACACCAAAACAGTTGAAGGTAAAAAAGGCAAGAAGCTATTTCAGTAATCAAGTTAGGAGCTGATATATGCCTGATGTTGGAGGATGGGTCCAGAAGACCTGTTAGAGAATTAGAGGTGGCATGATTTGGTAACACTACGAGTGTTGAATTTGAGGGTTTAGGAGGAAGCGATGTAAAATGATGTTGAGGCTTCCAGTTTACATTATTGAGGCAGATGACAACACTTAGTTCAAGATTGGCAACAGAAAGATGGAAAGATTTGGGATGTGCCAAGGATGGAGGATCAGGGAAGAGTAACATTGTTTAAGACTTGTTGAGTTTGAAGTAACCACAAGAAACCTACACACCGCTACGTGCAGGTGATTAGAAATACCAATTCAGAGTCTGGAAGGGCCGAACATGAGAATACATGGGTCATTTTTGTAAGTCGTTACTGAAAGCCTGAGATTGATTGCCAAGAGTAGAATGCAAGGTGAGAAGAGATGCAGCATGTTTTGGAACATGGGGGAATGGACCTCTTTAAGAGTAGATAGGTAATGAGCGGTGAGAACCTGGGAAGCAAAGGAGTGGTATAAAACTGAGAGGCTCAGTGAGATTTGACCATCTGGAGATTGTGGAAGAAAGGATATATTCCGTTCCCGCAGCAAGGAGTTGTGACAACACATGTGGGAGGTTGCCAACACGGACATGCATGAGAGACTCAGTGCTTAAGGTCTTTATTCAGGACTGATCACGGAGGCAACCCCTGACTTTTGAAAAAGTCTTTTCTGTGTATTAGAAGTGATATCCAGATGTTAGTGGTCTGAGGAATGAACGGAAGGTGAGAAATTGGAAAACACTCACAAAAAGTTGGATAGTAAAGGAAGAGGAAAAGACATCTTCTTCTGGTTTAAAATATGAATAGTTGACCACGCAGCAATATACCATTTTAGAAACGCTTCTGAATTCCTTGTGTATTGTCTGTTTTAGTCTTTGAAGATAAGGACTTTATTTTTCTTCCCTTCTAATGCTGTTATGGAAACAGCAGTGCTCTTTAAATGATTAAGCAGTTTTTGGTGCTACTTTATTGCCTTCTACCAAATAGACCTCTTTCTTTTCTTTTCTCGAGTGTGCCCCATCTCTCTCTCTAAACTACTTCCTCTATATTTATCCTTCTTTTTTTCAGCTTGCTTTTTCTTATTTACTCATTCGTGGCATTATCTTGGAACAGTCAGGGATAGAGGTTATTTAGATCGAAACATTAAAAAGTTTGGTAGGGGTTGGAAGTGTATTACTCTGTTAAAATTGCTCATCTTACATCCCTAGGAAGAATATAAAAAAACAACATTGTGAAGCAATTGTTGGAGCACAATGTGGCCATGCAGTGTTAAGAGGAGCCCACGTCTATGTTCCAGGAATTGTGTCCGCTTCAAAGTGTAAGTATAATGTTTCAGCCTCTCTGTACAAGAAAAGATTCTTTAAAATCTGTATACATTATCAAGTGGAAAATGTATTAAGCTATCATTCAGATGTATTTCAAATTTACTTTTATCAGATATTTTCCAAGTTTTACATTTGGGATAGCCAGAAAGAGATTTATCTGATATGGTTTAACAAACTGGGCATCCAAATATGGTTTTTTGCCAGTTTTTTTCTTTCCGTAAAAGAGCGTGTTAGATGATGTTTATAGGATCATTACTGATTAATAGAGTGTAAGATGTCAGTGAAATTTTATTTTGTATTCTTAACTCCATTGCCCTCAGACTTCTGTTGTCATTTGTGAGGTAACCGTCAGAACTTGGGGTCTTAATATTGGAATAAAAGCCAATATTCTTAATTTACTCACTCAGTTGATGACATATGCTTAATAAGTTAGTCACTGTGGTTCAGTCTTAATTTATTGGGCTTGAAATCAAGACACATGGGTTTTGATCTATTGGGAAGTTGTTCAGTCTGGACTTCAGTTATGTTATCTGTGAAATAAATAATTTGACCTACATCAGGGTGTGCTGAACTACTGCCCACTGGCCAGGTCTGGCCCATGTCTGTTTTTGCGTGGCTCACAGCTGAAAATCGTTTTTCCATTTTTAAAAGGTTGTTTAAAAAAAAAATACAAAGAAGAATATGCCAAGAGACTTTGTGTGGCTCATGAAGCCTAAGGAATTCACTTGCCCTTTATAGGAACAGTTCATTGACCTCTGATCTATGTGATTTGAACAGTCCTTCTAGCTCTAGTTGATAGACTGCTCATTACTGCTATCAAGTTAATGGGCTAGAAAAATTTATGACAGGCTAGTCTAGGAACATGAAAGTGGAATCGAGTCACCCAATTATTAAAGTCGCTGGGATTGGTTACTGAAAATAATTTAATGAAATGGCTACAAAACCTAGATTTAATCAGCCATAAGAATCAACTTCATATGCTGTGTAGTTACAAGGTGTTCTGAGTATATACATATATATACATAGGTACATCTATATATGTATACAAACATTCATGTATATACACACATGCACACACGTGTATATGAATGAATGTACTTATCATTAAAATCTCTGTCTTAATTGCTATAATAGGAAACCAAAGAAATAAAAACAGCGTTATGTGATTTAGAAACATTTCTTTGAGGGATTTTAGTGTACATTTTTGATGAATCTTTTTAAAGGATTCTTAGAACTTTGAGGATTGAGCCAAAGATACCAAAATTTATATGAAGTTGTTTAGGGAATGTTAGGTTTGGAAAAAATAATTTAAATAGTAGATAGCCTTCATTTTCTGCTTAGCTAAAGAGTTCCAGCTTGGATAGGATGTTTTGAAGACTTGTATTTTTTTTTCTCCTAGAAAAAAAAAGTCTCCAGTTAGATATATTGTTATGGAACATTTAAAAGTAAAACGTTGTATTTTCTGTAAGGGGATATTTTGAGGTAATGAATCAGTTTAGACCTCTTTATGCCCACTATTGATGCCGTTAAATGTCCCTAGTCTAGCTTAAAGAATTTTCACTGTTCTTCTGCCAAAATATAGTCTAATTAGTATAATCTGAATTTTCTTCTTTCTTAGTTATGAAAGCTGGAGATCTTATTTCTGTATACTCAGATATTAAAGGCAAATGTAAGAAAGGAGCCAAAGAATTTGATGGAACAAAAGTATTTCTTGGAAATGGGATTTCTGAACTAAGCCGCAAAGAAATCTTCAGTGGGCTACCTGAACTGAAGTATGTCATCAGGTGTTTTGGGGAAATATGCATTCTTTTTGGTGGTTCAAGGAAAATAAAAACAATGTAAAAAAATATATCTGGTTACATTATAAAAATATTTTTTTGGTATAAATTTGACTGAAAAATAATTGTTCAATGCATATTTCCATGTTTTTTTGAAAAATTGCTTTTGGGTAAAAGAGTAAATGCTTAGATTAAAGGGCCCACCTACATAAGTGGGTAGTCATGTTGTAATTGTCCGTTTCAGTTTTCCTTTTGAATTTTATTGATTTGAAAATTTTTGCATCTTTTGGGGAACAGTACTCATCTTGATAAAGGATGAATTATGTGACCTATCCAGAACTCTTTAAACAGTCTAATTTTGTGAAACGAAAAGCTTATGATTTTAACATAAATTAAAAAGAAAAGTTTTTATTAAAAAAAAATTTACCAGAAAGCCAGCAATCACGTGGCTACTCGTGGTCAAGAATTAATACTTGGATCTGGGGTGCCTGGGTAGCTCAGTCGGTTGAGTGTCCAACTCTTGATTTCAGCTCAGGTGGTGATCTCATGGTCGTGGAATCGGTCCGATTCCACAAGCGCTCTCTCTCAAATAAATCTTAAAAAAAAAAAAAAAAAGAATTAGCATTTGGATTTACTCAAACCAAATTTAAAAAGTTTTAAATCATCTTGGGTTGCTACTGACTCTAACTAAATTAAATGAGTGGGCAAGCCAGAGTCATTTTGCTTCGTATTTTCAGCCTGTTTAAGGAGTTCTGTGGACAGCTCCATTACTCCACAGTTGACAGCTGATGTAGACATGCCGAAAACTGAATTTATCAGTGCAGAGCTGGACTACCTACCTGATTCCTGGAACAGTTTTCATGTCTCAGCAATCTGGGTTTATAGTTGAAATCAATTCTTCTGAAGAAAAAGATTATTGGATTAACTCTAGATAGCAGTACTTTCCAAATGGCCAAGAGCAAGGATTTTATTCTCCTTAGAAGACTTTATAAAGATAAAGCATATATATGTTGTGTTTATCTTTGGGTCTCTAATAGAAAATTGACATTTTGATTTCCTCCTTTCGGTCTATTATTAGTGATACACTTTTCATCCTCTCTTTTTTGTGTGACTGGCTTAATTTTTTTTTTTTTTTACTGAATTATAATTGATGTATTGTATTTCAGGTATACAACACAGTGATTCAATATTCATATGCATTAGAAAATGGTCACCACAATAAGGCATTACCATCTGTGGTTATACAGAGTTGTTACAATATTATTAACTATATTCCCTGTAGTGTACCTTACATCCCCGTGTTTTATTGATAACTTATTTCATCTAGTTTTTAACTTATTTAATCCCCATAACTGAATCCCCGTAACTCATTTATAACTGGAAAGTTAATCTTTTTCACCTTCTTCATTACCCTTACCCCCTTCTCTGGCAACCATCAGATCTCTGTGTCTATGTTTCTGTTGTTTGTTCATTTGTTTTTTAGATTCCACATACAAGTGAAATCATACAGTATTTGTCTTTATCTGTCTGACTTATTTCACTTAGCATAATACCCTCTGGGGCTATGTTGTCATGAATGGCAAGATTTCATTCTTTTTTTATGACTGAGTAATAATCCCCTGGGGGTGTGTGTGTGTGTGTGTGTGTGTGTGCACGCGCACGCATGTGTACAATATTTTTTTGTAGCTCTATACTTTCAGTCTGTGTTTGTCTTTGGATCTGAAGTGAATCTCTTGTAGTCAGCTTATAGATGGGTCTTGTTTTTTATTCATTCATTCATGCTATGTGTTTTGCTTGGATCGTTTAGTCCACTTTCATGTAAAGTAATTATTGATATGTGTGTACTTATTGCCATTTTGTTATTTGTTTTCTGATTGTTTTTGTAATTCTTTGTTCTTTTCTTAGGATTTGATTATTTTAGTGTTATGCTTGGATTACTTCCTCTTTATTTTTTATGTACCTATTATAGGTTTTCAGTTTGTGGTAACCATGAGATCTGTCTATAGATACCTATGTATGTAACAGTCTATTTCACGGTGGTAGTTGCTTAAATTTGAACACATTCCAAAACATTGCTCCCCTCCCTGTAGCATTTTATGTTCATGCCATCATATTTTACATGTTTTTATTTTCTGTATTCCTTAACTAATTATTATAGAGTTGATTTGACTACTTCTATCTTTTAACCTTCCGACTACCTTTGTAAGTGGTTGATACCTTTTTTATATACCTTTACTATATATTTGCCTTTACCAGTGAGATTTTTATCTTTCATATATTTTATTTCCAGTTATGGCCTTTTCCTTTTTGCTTATAGAAGTCTGTTTAATAGTACAAAGCTAGTTCAGGAGTGATGAACTCCATTAACTTTTGCTTCTCTGGGAAACTCTTTATCTCCCCCTTCAATTGTGAATGATAACCTTGCTGAGTATTCTGGATTGTAAGCACTCTGAACGTATCGTGCCATTCATTCTCTTCTGGCCTGCAAAGTTTGTGCTAAGAAATCAGCAGATAGCCTTATGGGGGTTCCCTTAAATGTAACTAATTTTTATTTCTGCTGTTTTTAAGAGTTTGTTTTTAATTTCTGACATTTTGATTATGATGTATCTTGGTGTGGGTCTCTTTGGGTTCATCGTTTTGGGGATTCTCTTTTTCTTTGATCTGGGCATCTGTTTCCTTTGCCAAATGAGGGAAGTTTTCATTTATTATTTCTCAGATTTTCTGCCTCGTTCTCTCTCTTTTTTCTTTCCTTCTTTCTTTCTTTTCTCTCTCTCTTTTTCCCCCCGTTGGGGACTCCTGTAAAGGGGATGTTAGTGCACCTGATGTTAGCTTACAGGTCCCCTAAACTATCCTCATTTTTAAAATTCCTTTTTCCTTTTGTTGTTCAGTTTGGGTGATTTTTACTGCCTTGTTTTCCAGATCACTGCCCTGTTCTTCTGTATTACTAATCTGCTGTTTATTCCCTGGAGTGTATTTTTATTTCTCTTATTCTTCAGCTCTGATTGGAACTTTTTTGTATTTTCTTTTTGTTGAAGTTCTCACTGTGTTTATCCATTTTTCTCCCGAGTTTGATGAGCAATGTTACGGCTATTACTTTGGACTTTTTATTGGATAAACTGTTTATTTCCATTTTGTTTAGTTCTTTTTCTGATGTTTTGTGTTCTTCTTTTGTTTGGAACGTATTCTTCTGTTTCCTTATTATGCCTGACTCTGTGTTTCTGTGTATTAGGTAGTTCATCTACATCTCCTGGTGTTGAAGGAGTGGCTTTACGTAAGAGATGACCTGTAGGGCCCCGTAGTGCAATTCTGTTACCCTGGTACCCAGACACAGGTTCCTCAGGGGTGTTCCCTGAGTGGGCTATGTGTGTCCTCCTCTTGTGGCAGCCCCTTGACAGCTGCAGGTGCACTCTTGGTGAGGCTGGCTTCCCTCTCCTCCTGGTTGGCTGGAGGCCTATTCCTGATGACTACAGGTGTGCTGGTGGGTGGAGGCCTATAGACTGCAAGGCTCTGCTGAGGGGCAGGATTGTATGGGGCTCTCAGTGGGGTGTGCACCCTGGCATTAGCATTTTGGAGAGAGGATTTCAAAATGGTGTCTGTCAGCTCCAGCATCAGCAGGGCAGAACAAGATAGCAAAAATGGCTATCACCAGTGTCTTACTCCTCAGGAAGAGCCCCCCCCCCCTTCAGCAGGTGCTCCAAGATTAGTAAGTAGGCCTACTTCACCTATGGTCTGTGTGCTTTTTGATCTGGCTTTTGATCTTTTTTGATCTTTTTGATGTGGTTTTTGATCTGATTTGAAACCATTTGTACTGGTTTCTGGGTTGAGTTTGTGTGCAAACCCTTTGTGAGTGGGGTTTCCATTCCTTCCAGTTTTGTAGTTTTCCTGGACATACTCCCTGTTGGTTTTTAAGGCCAGATGTTTTGGAAGCTCATCTCTTCAGGCATTATCTAACGGTTGTTGGATGTGGAGTTTGAGTCTCTTCTCAAGGAGGTAACATTCCTTTGAGGTCTGTTCTGACAGTGGAATGATGCTCCAAGGGTGTGGTTTTGTCCTTAGCAAGACTGTATCTTTGCCTCTTCTACTCGTCTTGGTGCTATCCCTTGTTGTGAGGGCTCTGTTCATCCCGTTTCTAGGTCCCATTCAGTTTGTTGTTTGTGGGAGGAGGTGATCTCAGGATCTTATTATTCTGCCATCTTGAACCCTCTTCCACTCATCATTCTCTTATATTATTCAGTGTAGTAGTTCTAGTAACTTTGCTGACAGACTTTTCTGAGTAATGTTTGTTGGTAGGAGTAGCAGGCAGCCATCTTTCAGAAAACTGTTGATTTTTTTTTAACTCAGCTTTTAAACTCAGCGTTCAGTTAATGCTGCTATAATTTCTTTCTCTGCCTATGGGAGGAAAACCATGCTTCCGTAACAAATGCTATACATATATCATGTATGTTTCTTACTATAAAATTTTAGAACTGTGTCTACTAGTGGTACTTTGTTATTCAGCTAGTAAATTTGCACCCTTTGTTTTCTTGAATTACAGTGTAGTTCAGTCATAGACTTCATAGAAATAGATTAATTTATTAACCAGCCTGTTTATCTTATGAGATCTGGTTCTTTGCATTATTATATGGAGATACATATTACAAAAACAGTTTTATTTTTTATTTTTTTAAAGATTTTATTTATTTATTTATAGAGAGCACAAGCACGAGCAGGGGGAGTGGCCGGCAGAGGGAGAGGGAGAAGCAGACTCCCTGCTTAGCAGAGAGCCTGATGCAGAACTTGATCCCAGGACCCTAGGATCATGACCTGAGCTGAAGGGAGATGCTTAACCGACTACCCAGATGCCCCTACATGTTTCTTTTAAAACTGTTTTTGTGGGGTGCCTGGGTGACTTAGTCGGTCAAGTGTCAGCCTTTGGCTCAAGTCATGATCCCGGGGTCCTGGGATAGAGCCCTGCATCGGGCTCCTTGCTCAGTGGGAAGTCTGCTTCTCCCTCTCCCTCCACCTCTCCCCCTGCTCATGCTCTCTCTCAAATAAATAAAAATAAAATCTTTAAAGATAAATAAATAAAATAAAATTTGCCTAATTAAAAAAAAGTAGTCAGAAAGAAAGAAATGTAATCCCATACTGGAACATTAATTGGTTTAAATTATTCTTTGTCGAGTTGTTTTAAGTTAAATACTGTAAAGATGGACTAATTGTGCTGTGGTCAGAAGGAGACAGTCAAAGAAATAGCAGAACTTGAAGCACTAGGTAGGAACCAGATTAGAAAGGCAGGCATATAATTGTTAACATTTGAGTATTTTTCAGAGGACTATTGTCCTGCAAGTCAGAAAGTCATTTAAGTTATGAAAGAGTGAGCAGGTCATGGAATTCAAGGTGTCCAATAATGGGTCCAGACTGGGCAGGGGGTGACGTGTTGATCAAGGTCAGTGCGCCAATTGTCTCAACAAATGACTGATTTTGAGGCTGTGACTTTTCAGAAGGTTTCTTTGTATTTTTTCTGTTTGGGCAGGAACTATGTGGTAAATGGTTAGATTTGATCCTGGCTGGAGCAAGGACCAAAGACTAACTAATTAACTAACTCTGATTTAACTCTGATTAAAAGTACAGATTCAGACATATCAAGTGGTAAACAAACGAGTGAGGATAAAAGGGATGGGAGGAGGGAGACAGGAGTTAATGTTTGTTGTATGACAAAGGGTGTTAGAACCAAGTGGACACTGTAGTCATAACCACTGGTTGCAGTCCGCGAATATCTACAGAAATTATTTCACTCTAAAGAGCAGCGTAAACTTATCCTGTTGTGGCATAATAATAATTTGGTCTTTGGGTTTCTGGCACACAGCTCCCCAAATCCTTGGAATCTCTGCAGTGATGAGTGTCTTTTGTATGCTAATGAGGTGACTGGTAGCTGGGGGTCCTTAGATAGCTTCTAGAAGGCACTTGCCAGAGGAACCAACCTTGTAGTTAGAAGGGTGGAACTTGCAGCTCTATCCCTGGGCCTCCAGGGAGAGGAGAGGCCCTGGAAATTCAGTTCCTATCCAGTGGTCAGTGATTTAATCAATCATGCCTATGTACTGAAACCTCCGTAAAGACCCCTAGGTGGTGGGGTTCAGAGAGCTTCCTGGTTGGTGAACACATCTAGGCGCGGGGAGGGTGGTGATCCATACACCTCTCCCTTCTCCTGTGCATCTCTTCCCTTTGGCCATTTCTGAGTTGTATCCTCCATAGTAAACCAGTACTAGTTAGTGTTGTTCTGGGTTCTGTGAGTTATTCTAGTGAATTTTCAAACCTGAGGAGGGAGAGCAGTGTGGAAACCCTCAAATTTATAGCCCGTTGGTCAGAAGTACAGATGGCAACCTGGGATGTGTAGCTGGCGTCTGGAGCGACACCGGTCTTGTTGGAACCAACTGTTGAGCCTGTGGCATCTCATAATAACCCCCAGCAGGTCATGCCGGGACTGAACTGGAGTGAGGGACACCCAGCTGGTGCAATAGAAAACCCCACCCGTTGGTGTCAGGAGTATTGTGGGTAAAATGAGCCCACCTACCTACATCAAGCCGAGTACAAACCATCCACATAGATGCTTCCCTGCCAACATGGGCTCAGCAGCTCTGAGCTTGTCTAGCTAGTGGACCTGAGGAGTGTGTTCTCGTTCTCCCTGCTTAGACTCTAGTCCTTGTACTCCTGTACCTGGTTTAAATCCAGATTCTTAATCTTGCCTTTATTATTAGAGTGCACTTTTTCTGTGCCCGTCTAATCCCTGGGACATGCTGTTGGTTTCCCTTTGTCTTGCTCTCTGTGGTGTGGCCTGATACACCAGGCCATGTTTGGCTTTCTCCAACAGTATTTGTGTGCTTTCTCTTGCCTCTGATGGCCTCTTGACAGCTTCTCTCAGAAGGCGATATTTGTCCTGATGAATCATCGTCCACCATGTTCTCTCCTGCGGCCTGGCCCTTCCTGCTCTGATCAGTTCCACTGCCGTTTATAGCATGAGATAAAGGTAGAAAAGCTCACCTTGAGTGTTGTGTCAGTACTGGGCCATTATTCTCTAAAGAGTTGAGTGAGTTGTGTGGCAACTCTGTGGTTGCTTAGCATCAGCATGATGCTGAAGTATATTTTTATTTTTCATACAAGTACCTACCATAGTGCCTTGCAAACTGAAGCATTCAGAAAATGTTTATTGAATTAAAAGCTGTTAACAATGATCATGAATCTGTTACCAGAAAGATTAGAATGAATCAACAAAGACTCAGATGTGAGTCAGAGAAAGAGAACTACCATATGATCTCATATGTGGAATTTAAGAAACAAAACAAATGGACGAAGGAAAAAAAAGACAAACCAAAAACCAGACTCTTAACTATAGAGAATAAACAGATGGTTCCCAGAGGGGAGGTGGGTAGGGGATAGGTGAAATAAGTGAAAGGGAGTAAGAGTACGCTTATCCTGGGGCGCCTACGTAGTGTGGTCCATTAAGCATCTGACTCTTGGTTTTAGCTCAGGTTGTGATCTCAGGGTCATGAGACTGAGCCCCATATCAGGCTCCGCACTCAGTGCTGAGTCTGCTTGTGATTCTCTCCCTTTCCCTCTGACCCACCCTCTCTCATGCATGCATGCTCTCTCTCTCTAAAATAAATAAATCTTTAAACAAAAAAAGAGTGCACTTATCCTGATGAGCCCTGAGTAATAGAAATATTGAATCACGATATTGTACGCCTGAAATTAATAGAACACTGTATATAAAAAACAAAACACTGCATTAAAAGTAAGAATGAATGCATTATGCTAACATAAATAGCATTTTTAATTAAATAGCTATGTTAAAAAAAAAAGACTCATGTTCTTTGCCTTTCTCAGTTTGTTCAAATCTCTGAAGAAACTCCTTTGTGCAAATGAAAAATTTATGTAACTATGCTTTTTAGTTTTCCTGATGACCTTCTGCTATAAGGAGTAAGCATAGACAATTCACAGGAATATCCTAAGTATTGTGGTATTGAGTAAAAGAGGTTTTAAAAAGGCAGAACATCTTATATTTGTTATGCTATGTGGGTATGTTCCTGGAAATGGAGTCTGTATGGACTGTGGCATTTATACAGACTAATGTTAAATTTTTCTGCTTTTCAGAGGTATAGGCATAAGAATGACAGAACCGGTATATCTCAGCCCCTCATTTGACAATGTACTGCCCAGCTACTTATTTTTACAGGCAAGTATTTGTCAGAGTAAAATATTTAATGATATTGAAACATAACTTCAATGAGTCATTTCAAATCTAAGGTTTCTATTACCATATTTTTTTGTGATTTATTTTTCTGATCTACCTTTTGTTAAGCAGTAAAGACCAAAAAACAAAAAACCCCCCCCAAAAAACAAAAAAACCACTTTGTACATATTCTCTTCTTTTTCTCAACTGATTTTAAAGTTTTTTTAAACCTTCTGTTGCCCAAAAATGGTTTAATTGCTTATTAGCCTCTACTGTTTTTTCTTGAAAAATAGTTTAGAAAATACATTACTTTAAAAAAATGCATTACTGGGGCACCTGGGTGGCTCAGTCAGTTAAGCATCTGCCACTGGCTCAGGTCGTGATTCTGGGGTCCTGGGATCAAGCCCCATGTCAGGCTCCCTGCTCTGTGGGGAGTCCGCTTCTCCCTCTTCCCCCACCTTGTGTGTGCTCTCTCTTTCTCACACATACACAAATAAATAAAGTCTTTTAAAAAAATGCTTTACTCTGGGATATTATTCTATCTTACTTAAGGCAAACTGTTATTCTAGAGTAGCAGACCTTGTATCATCAAAACTAATAACGACTTGATGGTATAATATAACTTATTGCAGTCTAACTTATTGCTGTAGATATTTGAATTGTCCAATCTCATATTTCTAGGTGCCAATCAGAAATAGTAAGATTGTTTTACATTTTACTTTTCTCCTACAGAAATGGGGTAGTGGCAGGGAGATAGGAAGCCCATATGTCTTTGAGTGGCATTAGCAGCATAAAACTAGAATTCTTAAGTGGGTGTTAAATGGTGAGGCACCTGAAATTGCAAAATTTTGTACATTTTCTTAGAAAAAAATCCAAGACTTTGTTATATTTCTAAAAGGGCTTTCACCTTCAAAATATTGAGAACCACTGAATTGAGGGGGAAAAAATGTGCTTTTTTTTTTTTTTTTTTTTTTACTAAATTGAAGGGGAGATGCATTGTGCATGTGCATGTGTGTGTCTCGTGTGTGAACGCCCTATGAGATCATAGGCTACTCTAGAAAACTGTGAATTTCCTGACACTAGTATGTTTACAGAAAACCTGTTCTTGGCAAAGGATGCTATACTGGATTACCTCCAAAAATTTCTTTATGTTCTCTGATTCTGAATTTTAAAAGGATTTAGAATCATTGATAATTGATTTTTTTTTCTTTATAGAATTTGCCATCTGCTGTAGTAACTCATGTTCTGAATCCTCAACCTGGAGAGAAGATTCTAGATTTGTGTGCAGCACCTGGAGGCAAAACAACACACATTGCAGCATTAATGCGTGATCAGGTGAGACTGTCTTCACAGCAAAAACTCCTGTCAACAAATTACATGTTTCAGTGTTGAAGGTGGAACTACACATAACTTATGAAACATTATATAGACATTTATAATCTGAATTATTTCAGATTCAGCCAAAGTGAAGACTGCTCAATGATGGCATTGATCACATGTTGAGTTCAGTAGATAATTATCATTTGTGAGGACTATCTGAAGATCTTCTTGAATCCCAGATTTATTGATACATTTGTGGAGTAGAAGTCTTCATAAAATTACATTTAAATACAACATTTAAGGTTTTTTGTATTCTTAATTGTAAGACTCAACACTTTTTAAACTATAAATTCTGCCACTAAAACTTAATTTAACAGCACATTACTGAAGTATCAATATATACATTGATACATATATGTACATTATGATACATATACATCAAACACATTTTCTTGAGAGTCATAAAAACCTTATAATCTGGCTTAATTATAATGCCTGTCTCATTGTCACAAAATATAGTAAGTCTTGGATAACTTTATTTCAGATTTTACTGCTTTTTCCTGCATATATGTATTTGACAATATATTTCCTTTCATTGTGGGTTAATCTGTGTTCAAAACTCAGTGTGACCTTGTAACCATTCTGTACTGAGCCTGAGATTCTTCAGCTCAAGAAGAATAGGGCCAGTTGATGATATCTTTCTTCTTATTTCAAATTCCATAAAATTACATGGTTCCTGAAATGCTTAGACATACTAGTATCTTCACCTACTTTACTCTGGAGGCAGATTTTAACTGGTTGGTTGATTAAACAGACAGTTAGTGCTTACATATGCCAAGTACTGGGGATGCAGCAATAAACCACTGGGACCAAAAATGTCTTCGTCATGTAGCTTCCCTTCTAGTTAAGAGGAGACAGATAATAAACTAAATGAATACAAGTTACGGCATGTAGGATTGTGGTAAGGGTGGTGGTGAGCAAGAGAGGAAAGGAAGGGGCAATCGGGGGTATTGAGGGGCGTGAGTCTGCAGTTTTAGGAGGGTGGTGAGAAATGCACCCTGTGAAGTGGTTTTTGAGGAAAGTCTTGGAGGTGATGAGCAGCATGGAAGTCTCTGGAGTGCATGTTTTCACTAGAGACAAAGCAAGTGTGGGTGCTCTGAGGCTGGAGGGCACCTGCCCTGTTTGAGGAACCTCTGCCGTTTGCTGAGAGAGATGGAGTGAGGAGGGCAGGAGGAGGAAGAGAAACCAGAGAGAGGGAGGCCCCAGGGGAGGGTGTTTAGGTCGAGCTGTTGGCAGGGTCTGACAGGATGTTAGCTAGCTGTGCTTGAGTGATGGGAAGTCACAGAAGAGTGACATAAGCCTCTATACTATTTCAAGTATCCTTTTGGCTGCTGCCTTGAGAACAGGCTGGAAGAGGGCAAGGGTGACTGGTTTAAATTCAGGGAAGCATCGTGGAGGTGGCAGGGAGTTCTGGAGATGTGTTTAAGGTGGAGTTGTAAGGAGTTGCCAATGCACTGGATGTGGGCTATGGATATGGGAGAGTAATCCAGGGTGACTCCTACAGATTTTGGGTAGGGGTGACTGTGGGAGGAGCAAGTTCTGCAGGGAAAGGTCAGAAAGTTAGTTTTGGAGATAGTAACTGAAGTGCCCATTAGACTTGCAAAGGGTGATGTTGAGCAGGCAATTGGATATTGGAGCCTAGAGTTCAGGACAGAGGTATAGACTGGAAATAAAAATATGGATCGGAAGTGTAAATATATATAAAATAGAAATTTGCAAGTGATCAGCATATAGATAATACTTAAAGCTATAGAACTGGCGTGGGTGGCAATAGAGAGTAGAAGAGGCCGGAAAACTGAGCCGCACGGGTACTGTGTGCCAACATTCAGAGGTTGGGGAAAGGAGAAGGAATGGCCAGCGATGTCAGCGGAAAACCAGAGGAGTAGTATGACACCCCGGAAACAATGGAACGAAAGGGATTGAAAGACAGCGGAGAGATCAGATGTGTCAGATGTTCTTGGTGGTCCACGTAAAGTGAGGACTGAGAACTTTCAGTGCACTTAGCACCAGGTTGGTGATGGGCAGCCTTACCATAAACAGTTTTGGTGAGTGGAAATGCTTGCTTGCATTGAGAATGAGAGGAATACAAGAAAGTGAATCAAGACAGCTCCTTTGGTGGTGGGAGGGGGAGGTATTTGTACAGGAATGCAGTGAAATGGGGCAGTAGTTGGAGGTGAACTCAGGGAGCACTTTATTTTAAGATGAGAGGAGTGATCATGTTTGTGTGCTAATGAGAGATCCATTAAAAGGGGAAATTGCTAACACCGGAGGGAGCAGGGAAGATTGCTGGAACAGTGTCTTTGAGGAGGTGAGATATGATACAGTTGGATGCACAAGTGGCTTTAGATGGTAGCGTGCGGCAGTTTATCCATGGAAATCGGAGGGGAGGCGGAGTACACGGGTGCAGATATTGGTGGGCTGGTCAATGTGGTAAGAGACAGGAAGTTCTCTTCTGCTTGTTTGAGTTTTCTCAGTGAAACAGGAAGCAAGGCCATCCTATGAGAATGGGGATTGATTGGGAAGGAGGTGGTAAGAGCTAGGAGGTACGAAACGTTAATCTAGGAAAATGGAAGTGAGAATGGGCTATGGACACGTCCTGGGAATTTCAGTTTGCACTATGGGCTCCATGAATACAATGGTCATGAGTTTAAGGTAAGATTTATTGGGATAGTGATGGGCTTTTTTTAGCTGCCTGGGGGTAGATGTGAAGTTGACGGAGAATTGGATTTAACCACAGCAACATTTTTGTCGTGCTTATATCTGAGACACAGAAGCATGTGTATAAGAGAGTAATGTGATGGAACATGGAATCTCAACTGGGTGAAGAGCGTAGCAAGGACAGTGAAAGACTGAGGGCAGTGGATCCATTCGTATTTTTCTAAGTTAGCTCAGATTTATACAGTGGTAGGAATTCTTAGGCACTTAGGAAACTCGGCAGTTGTTTTCATGGTACTCATTTATAGATGAGGAAAAATTGCCTACTTGAAGTGTAAGACTTTCTGGTGTAGAAATACACTTCTGTGAGGCTTAACAGAGCCCTTCTGCTCTGATTCACTTGATAGAAGATGTAATATCTGTGTGCTCACTCCGCAGAGTGCCAGATGTTGGACTTTACCAGATGATCGATCATTTTTTATCTATATTTGATGGTTTTTAGGATGGTCAAGTGATTTATAAGCAAGCTTGGACAGAAAATAATACTGTGTCAAGGTGAAATTGTAGCTTTTCCCTTTCGTTAGTGCAAATCATTTTATCCAAAGACTTCTGATGAAAATTCACATTACTTGCATATTAGTATTTGATGCTATTACAATTTCTGAAATATTCACTATGTCCCAAGCAGGGGGATAACGCGCGTGCACACAAACACATGTAAATAAATAAATAAATAAATTTGTATTTTCAATAAATATATTAAAGGGTTAAAACCTATCTCTGCACTATATGTGTATCTACATACACTATAAATAGGCAATGTATATATGTTCTGTGTGTGTGCATGTATATATGCACCCTGTATATATGTACCCTACACACACACACACGCGCGTGCACACACACACGTGGTAGCACTCAGTGAGTGGCTTTAAAGTAACAAAGGAAGGAAAAGATATTTGTTGTTAAGGTTTTGGGGTATTATACTCTTGGTTCATTAGAGGAGATGTACTTTCCTGTTTACTTATACTCTTCTTTGTCCCAAAGGAATTTAAGGTGGTAACAGCAAAAACCTTAAGGAAAAATGCATTAAATACCACCAGTGCATAAAACGGCAGAACACGAAATAGAAGGATTCATTTTATGGAGGTGTGGTGTTTAATGCAAGTCAATTTTCAGTTTACCTGAAATCCTTAATTATGGTGTGCTTTGAAGAAGTGATAATAATCTGCCCTTAATTTAAGGTATATGATATTTATTGTGTTTGCTTAGAAGTATCCAGACATATTTTATTCTCTCCAGTAAGAAATCTTTCCAAAGAGAGTCTGGATATTTTAGGTGTGTCCATGTTCTGTTGTTCGGTTTCATAGTGCTGTATAAAGATGACCACAGAAAGCGTAGCAGCATTGTAATCTATGCGGGTGATGCATTTGTCGTACAAGGATGGTGTCATACAGGGATGTCATACAAGGATGGTGATGTATATAAAAGAAACAAAAGCAAGAAAAGACACTGAAGAGTTAATCTCACCATCTCTGCAATATCATTTCACAGTATATTTAAAAAATCACATGAATGTCACAACGCATTCGTAAAAGAGTGGCCTCATCTTCATTGACTTTAACTTAACCGAAGAGTTGCCATATAAAATTATTTTTGAACTACTTTTTATACCAGTCCATAGCATTTTGCTGTAATATACAGGTCAATATTTTTATGTTATGGTTGTCAGAATTGGCATGAATTTTGTTTACATATACAACTCAGAAAATATTGAGATGAGGATTGATTTTACGGGTAACAGTCATCTGTATCCCAAAGCACTAGAAAGCACACATATCTCAGAACATTAGTTCATATTCTTACAGGTGTGACCAAAGCACATCAGTTGGTGATTTTTTTTTTTTTTAATATTTACCTCCAATAGATATTTTCAGGTTTCTTAGATGGCAAACACTATGGTTTTGAGTTTTGTTAATTAAAAATAGCTGTGTACTATAAGAAAATTAACCTGGCAAGAATGTACTTTTCTATTTTGTATTTATTTATTTTTAAAATTTTTACTTGAATTCCAGTTAGGTAACATCCAGTGTAGTATCACTACAATTTAGTCTTCCATACATCACTCGGTGCTCATCACAAGTGCCCTCCTTAATCCCCATCACCTATTTCACCCATCCCCTCACCCTCCCCCCCTCTGGTAACCAGCAATTTGTTCTCTATAGTGAGGAGTCTGTTTCTTGGTTTGTCTCTAAGAATTTTTTTTTTTTTTTCAAAAGGCTGAGACTTTAAGTATTTTAGTGTAAATTTGATACACATTTGATTAATGAATTCAGCTTTAAAACTAGGGATAGGAGGAAAGTAGGGAAGACTAATTTTTCATCAGTTTTCTTCATTATTAATAGCTTTTATGACTGCTTTGGGTTTACACTTTATGTGTGTTTTGCTTGTTTTTTAGGGAGAAGTAATAGCACTGGATAAAATACCCAACAAAGTAGAAAAAATAAAACAGAATGCTTTATTGTTAGGGCTGAATTCCATCAAGGCGTTTTGCTTTGACGGAACAAAGGCTCTTCAACTCGATATGGTTAAGGATGCTGAAGGTGAGTTAAATTTTATCTTTACAGGCTTCTGTAATTGGCTCTTGGAAACAGATTTTGCTGTCATTGTTCTAGCCCTAAAATATCCATAAGACCTTGAAACTGGCATGGATCTGAGATATTTTGCCATAATAGATACCATTTTGCTTTTCATCTTATCCCAGAACATATATATAGTACCTATATATAGTTATGTCAGATTTTAATAACATCAAATCAAACCCCAAGACTTGGTCAGACTCTTTAGTCTTAATGTATTTGTCTTAATTTCATATTAAATCTCAGAAAGCTTATTAGCCTTTCAAGTTTATGATTCTTGAGCTAATTTTTTTTTCTTCATTTTTCTTGAGAGAATGGGGCTATGGAGCTGGGAAGGAAGGGAAAACTGCCACATATCTTGTTTTGGAGCAAAATGTTGCATTTATTAAGTCCTCTGTTGCTC
The DNA here is from genome assembly GCF_017311325.1 of Ursus maritimus. Classification (NCBI taxonomy): domain Eukaryota; kingdom Metazoa; phylum Chordata; class Mammalia; order Carnivora; family Ursidae; genus Ursus; species Ursus maritimus. The sequence continues at coordinate 16,469,394 of NW_024425675.1, forward strand.
TCTATCTGTGTAGATATGGTTTCATGAAATACTCAAGGAACTTGCATATTTTAATGAATTAATTGCCATTAGTTTCCCCAAAATGTTTATTGGTTAAAGATGCTACTTGAAAAAAGATGATTTTAAAAAGCTGAGGACATGGTTTTGACTCCCCGCCCTTTACAGACCATCTAGTTTTCACATATGTAAGGTCTTGTTCATAAGAATGACTGGTAGCAGTGGACAGCTCAATATAATCCATTACTGTCACTTTACTGAAATTGTTGGTAGGTCACCAAGTTATATATATCATTGAATTAAGTGATCATCCTCAAAAGCATATTAGGCTGAGATTGGGGTGAGAATAATCAAGCTGTGAAGGTAGCCATCTTAGAGTTTGGTCTTCAGTGCTATAGGGAGACATTCATTAATTAACTTGGGATATTCGATCACTGATTTTTCACTCATCCATATCACTTTATTAGCTGATGGTTGTAGGTTGTCATCTTTAGCTCTTTTTTTCATTAAGACCTGTTTCATCACAGATACTTTATGGTACTTTGATTTGGAGTATTAAACCTAGAGTGTCTGGCAGTAGACCCAATCCGTTTGATGGAAAATGCATCAGTAGTAATGTCAACATCAACATATCTTTGGGACTCCTGGAAAGTGAGAAGTTATTTTGTGACACCTGCCTGATGTGTAATAAACCACATGGGAATAAACAAATAAATGAAACACATGGAAGGCTTCTTAGAAAAATATGGATTGTTCTCAGGAGCAAGTTCTGGACTATTATGTATCTTCCTATAGAGGTGGGAATAGGTCAGGTGTAATTGCCTGATTACGTGAGAACAGCACTTCATAGTCAGTTGATTGTTAACCCAGAAGAGTTAGCCAGGAGTTCGCAGGAGATTTATAGTAGCGTATCAGCTAATGGGCTGTATCCGAGAGACCCAAAATACAGTGGTTTAGGAAAGATAGAAGCGTTTTTTGTTTCTTTGTTTGTTTTTGTTTATTTTGGTCCCACCTGACAGAAGTGGGCCTCCAACATGGTAGTTTCATCTCTGGGTCCAAGGCAGATGTGCCAGTTCTTTCAAGGGGAAGGGAAAGGGTATCAGAATCCTTATGAGTTCACATGCCACTGGCCAGGTTAGTCATTGATCAATTTAACTGCAAAGGGGGCTGGAAAATGTTGTCATTAGATGTGTAGCCATGTGCCCAGTTCAAAACATGACTTTAGAAAAAGACGATAATGGGTATTAAAGAACAACTAGCAGTCTGACAAAGACTTTGTATTACTGAAAGTGATAATGGTGATTGTTAAAATTTATAAGATATTTTAAATTTCTATTATTTTAGGGTAGTTGACAGTGTTATTAGTTTCAAGTGTACAGCATAACAATTCTAAAGTTCTGTATATACTCAGTGCTCACCACAGTCACCCTCTGTCACCATAAAATGTTACTATATTATTGAGTATATGCCCTACGCTGTGCTTTTTATCTCTCTGACTTACTCATTGTATAGCTAGAAGTTTGTATCTCTTAATTTCCTTCACATATTTTGCCCATCCCCTTACCTACCTCCCCTCTGGCAACCACCAGTTTGTTGTCTGTATTTATGAGTCTGTTTCTGTTTGTTCACTTATTTTGACATTTGGAGTCCACATATAAGTGAAATTCTATGGTATTTGTCTATGTCTGACTTATTTTACTTAGCATAGTACCCTCTAGGTCTATCCATGTTGTCATGAATGGCAAGATGCCATTCATTTTTGTAGCTGACTAATACTGTGTGTGTCTGTGTATGTGTTTGTGTATACATATCACATCTTCTTTATCCCATCTATCAGTAGACACTTGGGATTGCTTCAGTATATTGGCTACTGAAAGGGGCACCTGGCTGGTTCAGTCTGTAGAGTATGCAGATCTTGATCTCGGGGTTGTAAGTTTGAGCTCAAACTGCCTACTGAAATAATACTGCAATAAACGTAGGGTTGCATATATCTTTTTTGAATTAATGTTTTCATTTTCTTTGAGTAATTATCTGGTTGTAGAATTACCAGATCATATAGTATTTTTATTTTTAATTTTTTGAGGAATCTCAAATAGGTAATACCTCCAGCTTTGTTCTTCTTTTTCAAGATTGCTTTGACTGTTTGGGGTCTTTTGTGGTTTAATATAAATTTTAATACTCTTTGTTCTAGTTCTATGAAAAGCACTGTTGTTTTTTTTGGTAGTGATTGAGTTAAATCTTTAAATTGCTTGGGTAGTATGGGCATTTTAATGGTATTCTTCCCATCCATGAGCATGGTGTATCTTTCCGTATGTTTGTATTGTCTTCAGTTTCTTTCCTTAATGTCTTAGAATTTTCAGAGTATAGGTCTTCCCCTCGTTTAAATTTATTCCTTTGTATTTTTTCTTTTTGGTGCATTTATAAATGGGATTGTTTTCTTAATTTCTCTTCTACTTCATTATTAGTGTACAGAAACACAACAGATTTCTGTATATTAATTTTACATTTTATAACTTTACTGAATCCACTAATTTTAATAGGTTTTTTAACGGTCTTTGGGGTTTTCTATATACAGTATCAAGTCATCTGTAAAGAGTAACAGTTTTATTTCCTCCACCAGTTTGGATGCCTTTTATTTCTTGTCTGATTGCTGTGCCTAGACTTCCAGTACTGTGTTGAATAAAAGTGGTGAGAGTGGACATCTTTGTCTTATTCCTCATCTTAGAGGAAAAGCTTTCAATTTTTCACTATTGAGTATGATATTGGTTGTGCATTGTTTCATGTATGTCCTTTATTATGTCGAGGTATGTTTCTCCTAAACCCACTTTGTTGAGAGTTTTTATCATGAGTGGGTATTGTATTTTGTCAGATGGTTTTTCTGCATGTATTGAGATAATCATATGGTTTTCATCATTCTTGTTAATGCGATGTATCACATTGGTATGTGAATTTTGAACCATCCTTGCATCTGTGGAATAAATTCCACTTGTTTGTGGTGAATGTTCCTTTCATATATTGTTGAATTTGGTTTGCTAATGTTTTGTTGAGGATTTTTGCATCTATCAGGGGTAGTGGCCTGCAGTTTTCTTTTCCTGTAGTGTCTTTGTCTGGTTTTGGTAACAGGCTAATGCTGGCCTCTTAGAATGAATTTGGAAGTTTTTCTTTCCCTTTTATTTTTTGAAACAGTTTGAGAAGAATAGGTATTAACTCTTCTTTCAATATTTGGTAGAATTCACCTTTGAAGCCATCAGGCCCTGGACTTTTGTTTGTTGGGAGTTTTTTGATTACTGATTTAATTTCATTACTAGTAATAAGTCTGTTCAAATATTCTGTTTCTTCCCGATTCAGTTTTGAAAGATTGTATGTTTCTAGGAATTTATCCATTTCTTTTAGGTTGTCCAATTTGTTTCCATGTAATTTTTTTGTAGTGTTCTTATAATCCTTTGTATTTCTGTGCTGTTGGTTATTTCTGTTCTTTCATTTCTGATTTTATTTTTTGAGTTCTCTCTTGATAAGTCTGGCTAAAGGTTTATCAATGTTGTTCATCCTTTCAAAGAACCAGCTCTTGGTTTCATTGATCTTTTCTTTTGTTGTTTTTTTAGTCTCAATTTATTTCCACTCTAATCTTTTTATTGACTTCCTTCTACTAACTTTGGGCTTTGTTCTTTTTTCTCATTCCTTTAGGTGTAAGGTCTGATTGTTTGAGATTTTTCTTATTTCTTAAGGTAGGTCCGTATCACCATAAACTTCTGTCTTAGAACTGTTTTTGCTGTGTTCCCAAAATTTTGGACTGTTGTGTTTCCATTTTCATTTGTCTCCAGGTATTACTTGATTTCCTCTTTGATTTCATCATCGACCCATTTTTGTTTAGTTGCATGTTATATAGCTACCGGGTGTTTGTCTTTTTTCCAGGTTTTTTTTTTTTAAATTCTAGTTTCACATTGTGGTGGTTGGAAAAGATGCTTGATATGATTTTGGTGTTCTTAAATTTGATACTTGTTTTGTGGCCTCACATGTGATCTCTCTTGGAGAATGTGCCACGTGCACTAGAAAAGAAAGTGTGTTTTGCTCGTTTTGGATGGAATGTTCGGTATCTTTTAGGTTTATTTGGTCTATGTGTCATTCAAAGTGACTGTTTCCTTGTTGATTTTCTGTCTGGATAATCTATCAGTTGATGTAATTGAAATTGAGGTGTTAAAGTCCACTACTATTGTATATCCTCCTGTTGGATTGATCCCTTTATTATTATGTAATGCCTTTATTTGTCTCTTATTAGAACTTTGTTTTTAAGTCTGTTTTGTTTGATAGAAGTGTTTCTGCCTGGCTTTGCTTTCTTGTTTGTTTTTGTTTTGTTTTTTTTTGGGTTTTTTTGTTGTTGTTGATGTTGTTTTTTTTGCTTCTGTTTGCATGGAATTTCTTTCCATTCCTTCATTTTCAGTCTCTGTGTCTTTAAGTCTGAAGTGAGTCTTCTATGGACAGCATATAGGTGGGTCTTGATTTTTTATTCATTCAGTCACCTATGTCTTTTAAATGAAGCATTTATTTAAACTTGAAGTAATTGTTGGGGTGCCTGGGTGGCTCAGTCAGTTAAGCATCTGCCTTCACCTTAGGTCATGATGCCAGGGTCCTGTGTTGGGCTCCCTATTTGGGGGAGGGAGTCTGCTTCTCCCTCTGCCCCTCCCCCTGCTCATGCTCTCTCTCTCTTTCTCTCTCTCTGATAAATAAATATGTACTTACTGCCATTTTGTTAATTGCTTTCTGGTTATTTTTGTAGTTCTCTGTTCCTTTCTTTTTTTCTTGCTCACTTCCCTTGTGGTTTGGTTGGTTCTTTTAGTGTTATGCTTGGATTCTTTTCTCTTCTTTGTGTGTGTATCTGTTATAGGTCTTTTATTTGTGGTTATCATGGTGTTCATTTATAACACCCTATTGTGTATAGCAGTCTGTATTAAGTTGGTGGTTAACTTAAGTTCGAACACTGAAAGCACTAAATTTTTACTCCCCTTCATTTCATGTATATGATGTCATATTTTACATCTTTTTATTTTGTGTATTCCTTAAGTTTTGCAGATATACTTGATTTCACAACCATAGTGTTTTAACCTTCATATTGGTTTTAGGAGAAATTAATCTCTATTCACTGTGTGTTTGCTTTTACCAGTGAAGTTTTTTTCTGTCATGATTTTCTTCTAGTTATAGTCTTTTCTTTCCTCTGAAAAAATTCCCTTTAAACAGTTCTTGTAAGGTGGGTTTAGTGGTGATAAATTCCTTTAACTTTTTTTGTCCAGGAAACTCTTTATTTCTCCTTCATTTCTCCTTCAAGATAGCCTTGCTGTTGAAGGGCATCTCGGCTCCTTCCACAGTTTGGCTATTGTGGACAATGCTGCTATGAACATTGGGGTGCATATGGCCCTTCTCTTCACTATGTCTGTATCTTTGGGGTAAATACCCAGTAGTGCAATTGCTGGTCATAGGGTAGCTCTATTTTTAACTTTTTGAGGGACCTCCACACTGTTTTCCAAAGTGTTATATGCAAACAATGAATAATGGAGCACTACATCAATAACTAATGATTTACTGTATGGTGACTAACATATCATAATAAAAAAAAAAAGGAAAAAAAAAGATAGCCTTGCTGGGTAGAGTATTCTTGGTTGTAGGTTTTTCCTTTCAGCACTTTGGGTGGGTTGTTTTTTTTTGTTGTTGTTTTTTTGTTTTTTTGGTTTTGTCTTTTTTAAAAAATTTTATTTATTTGACAGAGAGAGCGAGAGAGCAGAATCAGGGAACAGCAGAGGGAGAGGGAGCCCGATGTGGGGTTCAATCCCAGGACCTGGGATCATGACCTGAGCCACAGGTAGTCCCGTAACCAACTGAGCCACCCAGGCGCCCCCCCACCTTTCAGCACTTTGGATGTATCATTGCCACATTCCTCTGGCCTGCAAAGTTTCTGTTGAAAAATCAACTGATAGCTTAATTGTCAGAGCTCCCAGTGTTAGGCTCTGCTGATTTTCAAAGCCAGGTATCATGAGACTCATCTTCACAGTTTAAGTCCCCAGGGCTCTGGTTGCCAGCTGTGGGATCTGATCCCCTCCTCCATCTTTCCTCTTGTGCTTAGTCTTATCAGGGGTTTAGTCATTGACCTTATCTCTACCCCTCTTACCCTTTTTGATGTGTCCTTCTCTTTATGACTAGGTGTGGAAGATCTGTCAGTCTTCAGATTTTCAGAATGAGTTGTAGAAGTTGTGGTTGTTGGTTTAGTGTCTGTGGGATAAGGTGAACTCAAGATCCTTCTACTCTGCCATTTCCCCCCTCATGTTTTCTAAATTTATTCCTTTTAGTTAATAAATTGCTTCTTTCCTTTTTAAGTTGGAAGGGTTTAAAGTCCTCTGAGTGGATAAATGAGGTGTTTAGTATAAGGTGGTAAGGAGTTGATTCAGTGACTTGGTCACTGTGCACTAATGTCAAGTTGCAGGGTAGTTTTGATTTTTAAACAATTTGTTCTGGGTATGGACTGCTGTTATAACAAAGCAGCCCATCACTCAGTGACTTAAAACAACAATAAGTTTATTATTATTTCTCACAATTTTAGGGATCAACTGGCAACTCAAGTGGTTTTTACTTTCAGTGGCTTATGCAACAGCAGTCACATGGTACCTGAAGGAAGCTTTGTCTACCACATACCTATCTGGAGGTTAATGGTGGCTCTCAGGTGGCACCTATACATGGCCTCTCCGTGTACTAGATTTTCTCAGACCATGTTGGCTGGGTTCTGAAAACAAGTGTCCCAAGAGCCCCAGGCAGAAACTGTATCACCTTTTATGACCGCATCCAAAAGTCGTGTAGCAGCAAGTCTGCTTTTGTCAAGAATAAAGGAGAAGGAACATTAGACCCTATCTGCTGTGGGAAAAGAGTCAATGTCAAATTGAAGGGCAAGTGGGGTGGGAGGTATTGTCATAGCCATCTTTGGAAAAAAGTATAATTTTTTTCACAGTTTTAAATTATTCGTGTGCTTAGCTATAAATTTTTAACTTATATGCACAATAGATTGTTAGCTGGACACAGAAAGAATAAGTACTGACTTGGAAAATGAAAGCACAAAAACAATAATTCTCCCAATTTACTTCAGGGTGATTTTCACCTGTTCTGTAAATTCAGTTAATATGATAAAAAGTTTTACATAGCTTGGCAAGGTGATTTTAATACCAAAAAAACAAAAACAAACCCTAAAAAGAGAAAATATTGTTTGAATATTCAGTTTGAACTCTTTATAAAGAGTTATATTTAGTTTGACTTTCATTTATTGGGAATAAAGATTATCCATACTTTCAATGTTGTGGTTACCTATAAGGAGTAACCCAAATCCAATCTTTTCCCTCATAAATACAATTTATAAAAAGAAACCAGTTGTTTTTTAATATATTACTAGGTAAGTACTAAAAATCATTCCTGAGAGCAGTTTTTATTCTTGATGCCAAAGGAAACATTTTATGTCATATTAGAGATTTTTTGAAAGATTACCCTTTTTCTTACCTAATTTTAAATTATATCCACTGTAGTATTTGTTAAATGGGAAAGAATAGTGGTTTTTCTTCATATAGGATCAATAGTAAAGATTGCTTTAGAATGGAAATTTGTAATCTTTAATAATCTGACCTCACTTGTTCTTTTTAACATCTTTGTTGTGTATCAGTATATATTTCATGTACCACACAATTCACACATTTAAAGTATACAGTTCACTTGTTTTTTTATTCAGAGTTATGCAGCCATCATCACAATCTAATTTTTGAACAATTTCATTACCTTGAAAAGAAACCTCATACTTTTAAAAAAATTTTTTTATTATGTTAGTCACCATACAGTACATCATTAGCTTTTGATGTAGTGTTCCATGATTCATTGTTTGAGTACAACACCCAGTGCTCCATGCAATACGTGCCCTCCTTAATACCCATCACCAGCCTAGCCCATCCCCCCACTCCCCCTCCCCTCTGAAACCCTCAGTTTCTTTCCCAGAGTCCATAGTCTCTCGTAGTTCATTCCCCCTTCTGTTTACCCCCCTTCATTATTCCCTTCCTTCTCCTACCGATCTCCCTGCTATTCCTTATGCTCCACAAATGAGTGAAACCATATAATTGTCTTTCTCTGCTTGACTTATTTCACTTAGCATAATCTCCAGTCCCTTCCATGTTGCTGCAAATGTTGGGTAATCGTTCTTTCTGATGGCTGAGTAATATTCCATTGTATATATGGACCACATCTTCTTAATCCAGTCATCTGTTGAAGGGCATCTCGGCTCCTTCCACAGGAACCTCATACTCTTTAACATTCAACTTCTTATTGCCTTACACTTCCACCCCCCAGGCTTAGTCAACTCTTAATCTGCTTTCTGTCTCTGCAGATTGGGCTGTTCTGGATATTTCATATAAAGGAAATCCTGCAGGATGTGAGCTTTTGTGACTGGTTTCTTTCATTTACTGTACTCTTATTATGGTTTATCTATGTTGTGGTATGTCTCTGTACTTCATTCCTTTTCGTGGATGGACAGTATTCCACTGCACAGATTATTATTTATCCAGTCATCATTTGGTGGACATTTGGGTTGTTTACCCTTTTTTGGCTCTTACGAATAATGTTGCTGTAAACATTTGTGTACAAGTTTCTGTGTGGACATAGATTTCATTTCTCTTGAGCATATACCTGCAAGTCGCATTTCTGGATCATATGGTAACTTGACATTTACCTTTCTGTAGAACCGCCAGTCTGTTTTACAAAGCAGCTGGATCATTTTACATTTTCAGCAGCAGTATATGAAGGTTTCAGTTTCTTCACATCCTCACCAGCATCTGTCCTTTGATTAAAGCCAGCTTAGTAGGTATGGAATTATTTTCCTGGTTTTGATTTGAGTTTCTCTGTTGCAGGTTTCCCTGATGACTAATAATGTTGAGCATGTTTTCATGTTCTCGTTGGACATGTTATATCTCCTTGTCTAGTCAGATCCTTTGCCTGTTTTTAAAATGGGTTGTCTTTTTATGTTTTGAGTTTTAAGAGTTCTTTATATATTCCAGATACAAGTCTTTTATTAGACATAGGATTTATAAATATTTTCTCCCATTCTGTGATTTGTCCATTCACTTTTTTGATGATGTTCTCTGAAACTCAAAAGTTTTTAATTTGTTGTCCCCTTTACCTATTTTTTCTTTTGTTATTTGTTTTGGGGTGTCTATAAGAATTTTATAATTTTAGTTCTTATATCTAGGTCTAGAATCCATTGTGAAATAATTTTTGTTTATGGTGTGATGAAAGAATCAAACTTGATTTTGATTCTTCTTCCCATAGATACTCAGTTGCCCCAGCACCTTTTGCTGAAAGACTGTTTTGCTTTGTTGAATTGTCTTGGTACCCTTGTTGACCATAAATGTAAGGGTTTATTTCTGGACTCTCAGTTCTCTTCCATTGATTGATATTTTTATCTGTAAGTTAGTAAGGATTGTCTGGATTACTATAGCTTTTTAGTAAATTTTGAAATCAGGAAGTGGGTTGTCTTCCAGCTTTGTTCATCTACAAATAAAGATAGGTCTACTGTTTTCTTTCTAATTTGGATGCATTTTGTTTCATTTCTTACCTAGTTGTCCTGCTAGAACCTCTAGTACAATGTTTAAGCGGAAGTGGTAACAGAGGGCATCCATATCTTATTGCTGATCAGTCTTTCAAGTGGTTTAAAACCAGCTAAAGGTTTCTCATAGATAACCTTTATCAGGCTGAGGAATTTCCTGTTATTTCTGTTTTACTGGGTGTTTTTAATCATAAAATAGTGTTGGATTTTGTCAAATGCTTCCTCTGTGTCTATTGAGATGATCTTGTGGTGTTTGACCTTTATTTGATTGAGTTTCAGATGCTAAACAACCTTGGATTCCTGGGATAAATCCTACTTGGTCATAGTGTGTAATTTTTTTCACATGTTGCTAGATCGGGTTTGTTTGTATTTGTGTCCATATTCATAAGAGACACTGGTCTGTAGTTTTCTTTCCTGTGCTGTGTTTGTCGGGTTTTGGTATTAGGGTAATTATGGCTTCATAGGATGAGTTGGGAAGTATTCTTTTTCCTTCTGTTTTTGAAAGAATTTATCAAGAATTATTAATTCTTTTTTAAATGTTTGATAGACTGATCAGTGAAAACATCTGGTTGGGGCTTTTCTTTGTGGAAATTTTAAAAATTATTAATTCAGTCTCTTTACTTACTACAGATTTATTCAGATTTTCTTTCTTCTTAAATCATTTTCAGTAGTTTGTGTTTTGCTGGTAATTTATCCATGTCATCTAAATTATCTGTACAGCTATTCGTAGTATTCCTTTTTAATTATTTTTCTTTCTGTCAGGTCAGTAGTAATGTCCCCTTTTTAATCCCTGATATTAATATTTTGAGTCTTTTCTCTTTTTTTCTTGGTCAGTCTAGCTTAAGTTTTGTTCATTTTGTTGCTCCTTTCAGAGAATTAACTTTTGGTTTTTGTTGATCCTTTCTCTCTTTTTTTTTAATTCTCTGTTTCATTAATTTCTGCTGTAACCTTTATTATTTTCTTCTCTATTTTTTCGTTTGCTTTTCTTTTTCCATTGTCTTAAGATGGAAGGCTGGGTTGTTGATTTGAGATCTTTTTTAGAAACATAGCTGTTTACAGCTGTAATTTTCCCTCTAAGCAGTATCTCACTGTTTCCCATAAGTTTTGGTGTGTTGTGTTTTTATTCATGTCAAATCATTTTATGATTTACCTGTGATTTCTTTGACCCATGGTTATTTTGGGGCATGTTTTTTAACTTCCACATATTTGTGAATTTCCCAAATTTCCTTGTATTCCTAACATATTTTCATTCCATTTTGGTGAAGAACAAATGAATGAGTTCAGCCTTTTTAAAATCTGTGTTTTGTGGCCTCACTTATGTTCTCTCTTAGAGAATGATTCATGTGCACTGGAAAAGAATGTGTGTTCTACCATTGTTGAGTGGAATGTTCTATAGGTAATCTGTTAGGTCTCCTTTATGTTGAAATGTTCTATTTCCTTTTTGATCCTGTGCCTGGTTATTCTTTTTATTATGAAAGTTAGGTATGGAAGTCTCCAACTCATTGCTGAATGGTGTATTTCTCCCTTTAGTTCTCCCAGTTTTTGCTTTTTATATTTGGAGGTTCTTTTGTTAAGTTGGGGCAAGAACAGTTGGGGCTTTGGTATTCTCAGCCTGCTGTGCCTGGGCTAGAGCTGTCCATGTATGAGTGCGGGCTGGGTGGAGGAAGGCAGCCCCAGAGTGTTTTCAGCTGCTCTTAACCTGGAATCGAGCCTTTGCAACATGGGACTTGAGGGGATTAGAAATGCTGGCAGGCCTCTGACTTCCAGTGAATTAACCGTATTTCTTGCCTGGGAGGGTAGGGAGAGAGGCAGCCATGTGTTCCTGGCTGCACCCACGTGAAGTGGATCACTTTTCACTCTGAGCCTCAGGGAAGAGGCTTTTGGGGCAAAGGAAGGAACAGACTGTGGCTCAGATACCACAGATACTCACATTTCTTATATTTTCTTTAATAAGTGTTTCTTCATTTGATGTATATCCTAGACATTTTCTAGAGACTTTAAATGGTTGTTTTTGTCTGTGTTGTAATTTTTACCAGTTCTTTCAGTGGGGAGAAGTTCTGCACGCCTTCATTCCAAAAGTTGTCTCAGTCTCGTTATTTGTATCATAAAATTGCTCCTAAATTCTACAACACCCCAAACTAACGTAGTTTTAGAAGTCACTAAAGGTAGTTGTAAGATTATATAGTAAAAGGTTTGCATAAGTAAAAAGTTGGGTACCTTATACAATGTATAAGTTTTAAATGTTCTTTCCATGGCTTTCTTGTTTCGAACAAGAAAAATTTCTCTTGGACCAGGTACATTTGGGGGTCATTTGGTGATCTTGGTCTGATTTTCGACATGTCTAGAAGATTTTGATAATTTCTCAATTTCTGTATAATTATCCACTACCTTTTATGAAAATGGTACTTATGAAGAACAGTGAGTTCAGTGATGAGGCATTATTGTCCCTACTCCGTCAGGGCCATGGCATATAGTTATGCTCTGTCCAAGGGCACCTGGCTGAGGGATATGTTGAGGGGCTGAATTCCAACCTGTGCTCTGTTTATCATGGTGCAGGACTATGTTAATCCCGAGGTGCAGATACCTTAATCCTAGCTCACACAAAGGTATCTTGCAGGCTGGCAGATATTTTTAAGGAATTTTCAGTGCCTGGGGGGGAATTAAGACATGAACCCTAGGGCACGTGGGTGGCACAGTCATTTAAGTGTCCGACTCTTGTTTTCTGCTCAGCTCATGATCTCAGGATCGGGAGATGGAGCCCCACACTGGGCTCCATGCTCAGCATGAAATCTGCTGGAGATTCTCTCTACCTCTCCTCCTGCCCCTCCCTGCCACGTGCTTATGCTCTCTCTCTCAAATTAATTAATTAAAAAAAATACCATACGTCCAAAAGCTACCAAGTGCTATGGGAACTCGGAAGGATTACTTCTTAGAGGGACAATGGAAAAAGCATTTAGGTGAGGAGGTGGTATTTGTTAGGCGTTGAAAGGGTAGATAGCAGTTGGACAAATGGAAGTGAGTGCAGGGGGCTTCTCAGGTGAATAGAATTAGTAGAAGCATGGAAATAGGAAAGTTCATGACATTTTTGGGTAACAAAGTGGTGATGTGGACTTGTTTGTTTTTAACATTGGTGAATATGGGGGAGTACTGAGAAATGTAGCTGGAGAACAATCTGGATGAGGCCCGATTGTTCATTGTTAATGGTCTGTATTTGTTAGTCTCAGGAGTTTATTCCAGAGATTTAGGAGCTGTGGGAATAGTTTTTGGTTTTGTTTTACTTTGTCAGGGAAATGAATAACTTGTTGAGAGCTGTGTTTTGGGAGAATTTGCCCACAGGATTAAAAAAAAAGTATACAAGGTATTGCAACAGAAACAATTCATTACAAATTTGTACTAAAGAGAGACAATTTAGTATAAATAAGTAGTGTAAGGAATCTGTTAAATAGATGTTGAAGAGCTGGAAAAGCAAAAGGAGATCACTGAGGCACCCTAGATCTAATCACTACAGAGAGCATCTGCTACCCTTGTAGCTCTTCTAATAAGTACGAGAAAGGTAACAGGGGCGCCTGGTGGCTCAGTCAGTTAAGCGTCTGCCTTCGGCCCAGGTCATGATCTCTGGGTCCTGGAATCGAGCCCCTCGTCGGGGGCTCCCTACTCAGTGGGCAGTCTGTTCTCCTTCCGTCTCTCCCCCTGTCGTGCATTCTCTTTCTCTCTCAAATAAATAAAATCTTTTAAAAAAGAGAGATAAAGACGACAGTCTTAGTAGGAAAAGGACAAAACAAAGAATGTGACTATATCAAGAAAAAATACAAATGGCCAATAAAAATAACCATAAAAATAATAATACTTGGATGAAGATTTTGGGAGAATAAGTAAAATCATAATGGAAATGTAAATTGGGATAGTCTTTATAGAGCATTTTTTCAGTATGTATCAAAATCCTTAAAAATAATTGTTTACTTTGAAAAGATATTCTGAGACAGCAGGTAAGAAAGCAAGGATGGTTTTGGATGGAGATGAGTTAAATTGATAAGCGCTCCTGTCTGACAGTTTTGCAATCAGAGAAATGTGGGTTATCTTGGTGTGATATTCAGAACATTGCTGTGGTTACTGTAGACAATCAAATGGGTTCCTATGAAAGCAGCAGTAGTGTCTCGCTTGCAGTTAGATAGCGTAATACATAAGCAGACTGTTCAGTTTCATGACTTTCTCCAGTAACACTTAAATTGGCTCAGAAGTTAGTGGGAAGTTATTCAAGTGAATGCAAAGGGAAACCTGTGGAAGATTGGATGCAAGGAGATACTGACTTACTCCGGAGCATAGCCTTGCTGATGGCCCAGAAGCAAGGAGAGTGAGGAACCTCAGAACCAGTGGATTTGACTAGAACCTAACAGGTACTCTTCCTTTCTGGGGCTGTCTGCAGTAGGGATTGCCAAGAGAAGTGTCAGCTCTCAGGATGGCTAGAATTAATTCCAGGGCCTAGCTCTAATAAACTGTGGCTCCTGACATTGGGGATTCAGCGTCTCATTTGATTAGGCCTTGATTTGCTCTGTGTCAACAGAATAACCCTCAATTATAATAATCACATTTTTAAACATTTTGCATATGTCGGAATTAGTTTTATCAGCTACTTGAAAGGAGAGGTGGTTTTCCTTTGGAGTCTAGATTATGATTTTAAATTCCTGATAATTGCTTCTATCTCAGGAGTTTTCTATTCCAGACCAGTAGGCAGATGGCAAATATGTTTATAATTCTCTTCATAGGAAAACCTCCATTCTTACCAGAATCTTTTGACCGAGTTCTTCTTGATGCACCATGCAGTGGGATGGGACAGAGACCAAACATGGCTTGTTCTTGGACTTTGAAAGAAGTGACATCATATCAGCCTTTACAGAGAAAACTCTTCACTGTGGTATGTGATGATACTTTGATGTGAACGAAAATTGACCTTCGTTGTTTGATGTTTCAAAGACCGAGAATAGTGTTCATAGTAGCATTTTTCACAATAACCAAAGTGTGAAAACAGCCCATCAAGAGGTTCATCAGGAGGCGAAAGGATAAGCAAAATGTGGTGTGTACACAGAATGGAATATTATACAGCCTTACACAGGAATGAAATTCTACAACACGAATGAACTTTGGAAACATTCTGCCAAGTGATAGAAGCCAGACACAGAAAGACAAATATTGTCTGTTTCCATTTATATAATGGAACTAGAATAGGAACATTCATAGAGACAGAAAGTAGAATAGAGGTTACCAGGGCTGGAGGGACAGGAGAATGGGGAATTAGTGATAATGGGTACAGAGTTTGAGTTTGGGAAGATGAACAGTTCTAGTGATGAGTCGTAGTGGTGGTTGCATGATAGTGTGAAAGTACTTAATGCCACTGAACTGTACACTTACAAATGGTTATAATGGCAAATTTTATATTATGTTTATTTGATCACACAAAAAAGGACAGAGAAACCTAGTTTTTAAATACAAGAAGCTTTCATTTATGATCACTCTTTCATTTAAAGGCAGTAGCAGAATTTCCTCACTGAGACATTTAGTGACTTTCCCGCATTGTGCTATATCTTAAAGAAGTCACCGAGCTGTTAACATCATAGTTAAGAGCTGATGTGTAAGGAAGGGGATATAAAATAAATTACTCTTTTTTTATAGGGTTCCTGGATCGTCTTAGCATATGAGAAGTAGGAAGTCCAGGGGAGGGAAACACACTGATAAAAAAGAGAAGGGACTATTCGGTGTAGGATATAGAAGAGCCGTAAAAACTTTGCCAACTTAACTGGCGTCTAGCACGTTTCAGGAGAAGCCCGAATAGAACATTTGAGGATTTCTTTCAGGCTTGCAGAAATGATTCCGTGGATTTCACAGAATGTAGACAGCATTTGACCAAAGATGACTTCTTCATTTCCCCTCGGCCTTGTAATTATAAGTACATAAACTACAGCAATAACGGACGCACTGGAATTATTCAGTCTCCAAAGTTGTCTTTGAGTACATTTCTGCTCATCTGTCTAGTATCTCCTTTTATACACAAAGGATGCGCTGGCAGTAGATTATTTAACTTTTTCTTCTGTACAGTCTTCAAAGAACACATCCTGGAAGCAAACAGGAAAGAAAGGGAGCTTTACTTATAGCTGAAACCCACTTTGACTTGAAAGTAAAATGAGGACACTGTTTTAAGATTTATTTATTTTTTTAGAGAGAGACTGAGAGATCGGGGAGCAGGGGGGAGGGGTGGAGGCAGAAGGAGAAAGAAACTCAAGCAGACTCCATGCTGAGCACAGAGTCCAGTATGGTGCTCGATTTCACAACCCTGAGAGCACAACCTGAGCTGAAACCGAGGGTTAAGATGCTTAACCAACTGCACCAGCCAGGCGCCCCAGGACAGTGTTTTAGAAGACTGGGCTTTTTGGGACACCTGGGTGACTCAGTCAGTTAAGTATCTGCCTTCGGCTCAGGTCATGATCTCAGGGTGCTGGGATCAAGTCCTGCAGGGACTCCTTGCTCAGCAGAGAGCCTGCTTCTCCCTCTGCCTGCCGCCCCCCGCTGCTTGTGCTCATGCCCTCTCTCTCTCTCTCTCTCTCAAATAAATAAAATCTTTTTAAAAAATTTAAAAAGAGTGGGCTTTTCTATTTAGGTCCTAGGAGAAAGAAAATTTTAAAAGGCTACTCAGTAGTAGTTGCAGTGATGGCAACGAAGAGGAACAGCTGACTGTGTACGAGAGAGAATTTAGAATATAGCAGGTTTACCATTTAGCATTGAGAGGTGTTAATTGAGAATGTGGGCTTTATAATCAGACACATCTTGTTTGGAGCTGTGCTTTTTCCAATAAGTGACTTTAGGTACATTGGTTTCCATATATGAGAAATGGGGATTATAAGTCTACCTAATAGGTTCACCTCATTGGCATTAGTAACCATACCTCATGGTTATAAGTAAATTGAGAAAATCCATGTGAAATGCTTAAAACAATAACTGGCACACAGTAACAGTTTAAATTTAATCAGCCTACTCTAGTGAAGAAAGCACAAATGTTTACTGTATATAATAAAAATATACTGTATGTAGTAGATATGGTATACTATATATTATATAGTTTATTCCATACTTCTATATACTGTATAGCATATAGTATATATATGTGTGTCTGTATATATGTATGTGTGTATATATGTACATAATAGTGTGTAATAGTATACTATGTATAGTATATATTTTAAAGATTTTCTTTAAAATGTTTTTAAATATCTGGGAGTTTGAAAAGATAAACTCTTAGTTATTTGGGAAAAATTCATTTTCTTATAATACCTATTTCCTGATTCATTTATTTACTGGACAAATATTCATTGAGCACCTAACCATAATGTAATATATGCTATTCTGGGTGCTGTCAATATAATAGTGAAAAAAATAATCCCTGCCTTACTCATGGAGGGTCTGTTCTAATTGGGGAGAGAAATAAGCAAATAGATGAATAAGTTATTACATATAGTAACAGAGCAGTAATCCCATGGAGCAGACTAAAGAAGGGAGGATAGGAGTGCTGGATTTGAATGGCTGCAGTGTTACCTGGGACAGTCAGGTGCTGGAAAGGTGGCAGAGACACAACGATAAGAAGACTGTGAAGAAGCAGTGTGGAGAATTAGAGTTTCCAAGCTTGTGTGCTGCTCCCGAAGTGGGAGTGTGCCGTGTGGGTTCTGGAACAGCAGAGACCAGTGTTGCTGAAGCAGAGTGAGCAAGATGTGTGAGGTAAGGTCAGAGGGGAAGCCAGAGGCCTGCTCTGGGTAAGGCTTGGAAAGCCACTGTAAGGACTTGGGCTTTGACTCCGAGTTATAAGTCAGGGCATTTGAAGAATTTTGAGCAGAGAAGTGACAAGTTTTTAAAACACCGCTCGGGCAGCTGTATGGAGAAGAGAGGTTATGGGAGGGCAGACAAGGACTCAGAGGGATGAAGAAGGAGGCTGCAGTAATCCAGGCTAAAGACAGTGGGGCTTGGACCTGGATGATAGCAGTGGAAGGAGCCAAATTCTGGATAGATTTTAAAGGTAGAGCCAATGGAATGTGCTAATGGTTGGGGAGTGTGTGTGAGAGAGAGAGGCATAAAAGATAATGTCAGGCTCGGGGCCTGAAAATAGCACATCTCTAATAGGTTTCAGAGGGAAGATAGGCATTCACTTTGGGACATGTTGAATTTGATAGCAGACGTATGGAGAAGGCAAGTGAATATGGGAGTACAGAGTTCAGAAAGGAGTATAGCTTAAAAAGTGTACATGTGTGAGTTCGGGGCATAAAAAGTGGTATCTAAAGCAGTGAAACTGAATGATTATATTTAGGAAAGTCTCGGTTTAAATGGACTATAACAGCTCCAAGATAGCGAAATGCACCTTGTCTGGAACTCTCTCATTAGAGAACGAGTCTTGGTCATACAGAACATTTATCCCCAACACTTGAAAGGTATCCTGTCGATTTAAGATCCCGTCACATGTTGGTTTTGCCTTGTGGTACACAGTCTGCTCGTGTTTCTGTAGGCAGTTGAGCTGCTGAGGCCGGGGGGCGTGCTGGTGTATAGCACGTGCACCATCACGCTGGCAGAAAACGAAGAACAGGTTGCCTGGGCCCTCAGAACATTTCCTTACCTTCAGCTTCAGCCCCAGGTAAGAATAATTTCCTGTTTTCTCTGTGTAATCTGACAAATTACAGAAACTCTAGTGTGGGGATAAACACAAGGTTGTTATAGGAAGAACTATGTCAAGCAAAACTTCTGAAACAAATACTGCAGTAAACAAGAATGCTTCTCTAATGAGATCCATTGCAGACTGCCCATAGAGAATATCCACATCCTAACAAAGTTTGACCCTGTTTTGGTTCCTTGCCATTGTGTTTAAATGCCACAGAGCTCAGGGGACTCGGGTTAACATGCTTCTTTCTCTTGTGGCTCTTATGTTACTCAGAACTTTTTCTCCTAAAAAGTTTCTTTTCCCCTCCTACTCCTAGATTTTGCTGGTATGGAGTATGTTGAGCATTTTTTCTCAAGTTGCATCAAGGCTGGGATATAAGCAAACTAGTTCAGGAATGGTTCAGGAATATTGCTTCTTTATGGTTTCTGACATAAACTACGTAACATTTAAAAAGCTTTCTTACACTTTTTTTCACCTGTCTTGGTTTTTATCAAAAGTATATTATGACTATATTTTTAATCCATGCTGTTTGAGACGAAGTTTAAATCTGTAATAATGCTCACATTCAGTTAGATACATTGAACATCTCACTTCAGTACCCTCCTGTACAGAATTCTAGCTAGGTAATTGGAATATATGGATAAAAAGCAATCCAGAGATGGTTTCTAGGCTCAGAAAGTAAGGTAATTGCATTGTGGAGGAAAGAAAGACTTCAGAATTCACTTGAGTTTTGTGTGTGTGTGTGTGTGTGTGTGTGTGTGTACATATGCATATACACTCAATATATACCAAAAAGAGATGGAAATTCCCCCTCCCATAGATTAATAAACAGTAGGTTTTTAAAGAATAAGCATTAAACATGACATTTATGCAGTGGTGACTTGATTTAGGATTATGGATCTTGTGCAGTCGTGGTTCACACATATTACTCAATTTCTTGATTCTGTATTCTAAACTGATTGACACAGCCTTAATGTATCTCTTTCTAACATTTGTTCTAATACATTCAAAAACAACAATAGAAATCTTTTATCATCTGATTGGTATGCGTCAGAGAAAGGCACCTTTAGGTGCTGAAGGAACTCCCGTCAGCTTTGGGGAGTGTGATAAAAAAACTGAATTTTCTTTTCTTGCTGTTATTGATAATAATCCACTTACTGAGTGACCACCATATGCCAGGCAGACTGCTACCTTATTAAATAAAGTCTTAGCACTGAGTATTTTATCTGTTTTGTAGCTGAGAAAACAGAGGTGAAGTTGCTTGCTTAAGATCACACAGCGGAAACGTGGCAAAGCGGCGGTACTTGATGAGTGTGTGGGTCGTAAGAGATAGTCATCAGGTGACCACATATTACTACCCAGAAAAACTGCCTGTCCATTCCACAAAGCTATCATTTGTCTGTTTTTGGAATTGGTGGTACTTATACCTCAGTTTTGTCTTTTAACTTAAGTTGTATGCAGGCACACTTACCAACGAGAGGATGTTCACGTTTTCTCATTTTCTCCAAACAGGAACCACAGATTGGAGGAGAAGGAATGATGGGAGCTGGCCTAGCATTTGAACAATTGAAACAGCTGCAGCGATTTGATCCATCTGTTGTGCCGTTACGGGACACTGACATTGATTCTCTCAGAGATGCCAGAGTAGAAGACATGATTTGGCTGGCAAATAAGGATTGTATAGGTTTTTTTATTGCAAAATTCATAAAATGCAAAAGCACATAGAAGGATCCTTAGAAATGAAAATTCTAAATGTTCGCTGTATGGTTTTTCTTCTTCTTTTTTTTTTTTAACCCAGCTGTTGTCAGGTCTGGTAAATGATGACATAGTTGTTAAGGAAACAGAAAAGGCTGTCAGTGGTTGCACCAGGGACCAAGAGATTTGATCAAGAGACTCTTATTTCATGGAGGAAGTAGTTAGGGGTGGTATGAGATTATATTTTGTGTTTTTAAATAAATTTTTTCTTAAGGATTTAGCATAGTATAAAGAAAAGGAGATGCCTATAGCTATCTGGAGTGTATTTTCATTTGGGGTTTTGTGTTTTAATGTGTAAAGAATGTAAGTCATTTTTAATGTTAAAATTTGTGATTGTAAGAAATAAAATGAGCAATATTTAATTTGGTAAAAAAAAAAGTTATTTGTCCTTGAGTCATAAAGTAGTTCCCTAAGAATACAGGGTATGAGAACTATAATGTTTTCCGTGTACCCATAACCAAGCTGAGCATTTTATCAGAGTTTTTCTGTTTACTATTTGATAAATCAACTTTTTTTTTCTTTTAAGATTTATTTGAGAGAGAGAGAGACCACGGGAGGGGCAGAGGGAGAATCTCAAGCAGACTCCTTGGTGAGCGCAGAGCCGGACACTGGGCTTGATCTCACCACCCTGAGGGCACGACCTGAGCCGAAACCAAGAGTTGGATGCTTAACCAACTGGGCCACTCAAGCGCCCCTGAATCAACTCTTTCAAATGAAGTCTAGACCGTGTTTACTTTTTTTTCCATGCTTTTAAACTAAAACCTAAAACAAATATTTTCTTTACTCTGTACATGAAAATTGTGAGAATATTCCACAATTTGGGTACCTTTCATCATCCCTCAGAACACCTATTATACCAGTTAATGTGATATGACTGGGGAGACAGAAAAAACCAGCTTCTGGTAGCTGGGAACTGGCTTGGCACTTACAGCTATACCTTGGTGTTCTCCTCTTGAACATAAACAAATTCACTGAACACCAACATCAGACAAAGCAATTGTGAATATGGAGATCAAGACAAAAAAAGACCACTTCATAATCAAGTCTGGAATCCGACAAAAACACAAACATTCCCTTAACTGCAAAGGTGACCAAACATCCCACTGTTAACAGCCAATAGTGACTACTTTTATTAAAAATTAATTATAACCTTAGGCTTGCTTCATCCTGCTGCTTTTTAGATAAGACATATTAAAATACTCAATACCTAGCCCAGTTTAAAGGCTGTCTCATACAGTGTTAAATAAATTTAAATGTTTTAACTTCCATTCGGATCACCCCAGAGTTTCTCAGCCTTAGATATATAAGGTGGACAATTGGGAACATTTGCCCTAATAGTTTCTTTCTTTTCCCTCCTAGGTTTGTGTTCGGAATTTCTTCTGTTGTGTCCATCAAGATGGCAAGGTCTCTTGAATCAGGTAAGATCTTCAGCAGGCCTCTTCTTTGAAGAAGGCTTTCTTGAACATCCTTCTCTGAGGTTGGCTTAGGCATTTCTGTCTTTCCATACACCCCTAGGACCCACTTGTGCCCTCCTGGCACTTAACACACTCATTCTTAGTTTAATAGGCATGTTCCTTTCCCCTCCGTCCCCCCAGGCTTGGGAAAGTTTTGGAGGCAGGAACCCTGTCTTTTCTCCCACTGCTTTAGAGCAGATCATCAATACATGCTTATTGAATGAGGGGCAAGATATTTCAACTATGTGACTGACTTCTTCATATCCCTCATTCTGCCTTTTATCCAGTAGATGTCATTGGACTAAAGAGAAGCACTGTTTACCTGTGTAATTCCATTTCTAGGGCTCTGCACATTTCTCCAAACTTTAAGTATGTTTTAAAAAATCCATGTCTTCTCATGCTCTCCGCCAAGCCTTATGTGCTCAGCTGGGACGAAGATTGGAGATAGGGAGACCAGCAGTAGACACGTATGTAAACTGTTAATACTGACAAATAGCAAAATACAAGCAATGCAGGCAAAACAAAAGAAAAATATTTGCATATTAACAGGAGGACAAAGAATATCGTTAAAAATGTTGGCTTTGACAAAGACCTTTTCAGTGGGTTTCTTTCCTTCAAAAAATAGGGCAAATTGGAAAATAAAACACATTCAATCTTAAGGGACACAAAGTTAAAAAGTAGAATAAAAAAGGGAGAAAATCTGGGAAGCGTGGAGAAGAATATTTTAGGGTTAACTTAGATATTTCTGAGAAACAAAAAAAAATTTTTTAATTTAATAGTGAGTACATTTTACTTCAAAATCCTGTGCCACATTTTAAATAGTAAGATGAAGTACAAATACAGCCAGATTTCACTAACTGGCCAGAGTCATCTAGTTACCTATTTTCCCTGACCGTGTGTGACTCTTGACATACTATTATAAGAGTTTCCAAGACTAGCAGCAGTATCACTGAGCAAAGGGGGGATAAGGGTAAAGATTTAAATTTGTCATCAAGATGGATCTTCATTTTAAAAATGAAGGAAGAATTAAAAAATCTGAATCAAGAATTGCCACACATGAGAATTAAGGTGGGAGAAAGACTGTTCCTATTTAAAAGATCTTTACCTTCTGTAAATGAGCATTTTATCAGACATAACGGGAACCTCACTAAAGTAACCTCAGGAATTAGCATTGCCCTTAAGAAAGATGCTCCACTGTGGGAAGCGTTGTTGAAAATTTGACTGACATATTCTCAACTATAAGAATCATTCCTAAAATGGCAATTAATACTACTAATAAACAGTGCAGAAAGCCAGCTCTTTATTTGTTTTATATGAATGACTTTAAACCATATTTGTTGAACAGTTCAGTGTAGCTGACAGTGAATGTTTAACAGGAATGCATAGCAGACCATGTTAAAAATGTGGCATTGTCCCAAAGTACAATATGACTAAGACATCCTACATTTAGCAGCACCTTTTTGTAACAGTAACTTAAAGGAGCAGTAGAGAAAGAGCATAGGAAAAACTGAAATGGGTTTGACAATAAAACACAGAACTATTAAGAACATTTCCATTTCCAGCATTTTCTAGATTGACTACAAAGATCATGATTCTACAACTGAGTAGGTTAAGGTTAAGCCTTTGCTGAGTGAAAAGACTAATTTTACATTCCACAAGTCAGTAAAATCTCCCATGGCCCGTGGGATTATGTCTTCATTTACAAATTTAGTACACACTGTTCACACACATGCCTGCTATACAGTGTTCGCGTACAGGTGCTCAGTGTCAAATCCTGCAGTATAGTTTTTTGAGGAATACTCTGATTTGGACTGGTATGTTTCACAGTAAAGTGAAAAATGAAGAATCCAGGTACAAAATTTTAAAACTGGAATCTGTTAGCATGACTCTTTGAAAGGGATTAGTGGTAGCAGCAAGTAAGATAAATACCAGTTATACCTCAAGAGTTTTAAATATCCCAAAGTCATTAGTTGGGATGAAAGTTTCAGAAATATTTTATACAAGTAACTTTAACTGGAATATGGTTTCCCAATGATATGAATATTTTACATCAAAAACGTATATATTATGACTGTTTTTATATTCAATAAATAAATTTGTCAACAGTACAGAGCTAATTAACAAAAATTAATTCTGAGGAAAATGTTCCTTATATTAGCTGATAAAACCCTTCAAATGTAACTCATTTTAAAAACTGAGTTTCTTGCAGGGGAAGGGAAATAAGGAGTTAAACGTGAAACAGTTTTACTTAGAAAGGTCCCTGAATATTTGGCAAGAACCTGGGATAATCAAAGAAGCAAAACAAAAATAGATGAACTTATTTAACAAAATAATAATTTCATCATGTACAGATCTGAAGTTAGGCAATTATAGCTAGGCATTTTCCAGGGACAAACTTCAGGTGCTAGGTACTTGCACACTAATACTGTCTTACCTGTCCAGTCGTAACTGGACAAAAGGTACACATAAGCGACACGGAGAAGGTTGTCTTAGCCTTAGCGTGACCACACTGTGAACTGCTTACAGCTGTATCACTGAGGCATGGAGAATAGTATCTTCTGGGTTCCCCTTCAGAGTAGATGTCTAATGGAGGAAGATTTTCTTAACGTTTTGTTCACTTCAAGTCAGTCACCTCATTTTGCCCTGATTACTTCTGAAGAGCAGAAACTTTGGTTATAAGAAGCACTTCTAGGTTTTGACGGACAGCGAAACTGTTGGAGCTGGTGGCGGGGAATGGAACGAAGGGGGAAACTGAAGGGAGAGAAACAACAGGAACGATAGGCAAGGTTAGAAAAGGAGGTGGGAGAAGTTAGAAAAATTTATTTTCCCACGAAATAATTCTACAAGCTGTGTAAACATTTCTTACTAAAACAAATACTCAAACACACAAAGATTGTACATTTCCAGTGAAACACTCACAGTTAAAAATTGCCTGTATTTTTACTCTCTAGGAGCAAAAACAAGGAGCCAGCAGATGAATGCCTTCCTAGTCACCTTTGGCAGCAAGCTTCCTCACATTCCCTGACTGCTCAATGGATTCTTAAAGCAACACATCGCACAATTAAATACAAAGCCAGGTGGGTAGAATTCTAGGTATCGGTCTCGAGTCTTCAGCACTCAGCTCCATCTCAGTCACTCTTACACACTCGTACACACAGACACACTTGCATACAGAGGTCCGGCTCGTATACTCCAGTGCAGTGACATAAGACACTAGCTACTAAGAATGTGTTTGTCACGATCAGTGTGAACTGCATGGATTAGAACAACCTTTGGAGTTTGGTTATATTTACCATAATTTATGGTCAAAATTATAAACTTACAAGGTTGGTAAAACATTCAGAAATCAAACCTTTTCAAGTCAGGCAATCACACGTATTTACAGTATGTACAGACTTTCTACTAGAATGGGGATAGGTGTCTAGACGATATTACAAATTTCCTGAAGGTGGGCATTTCTAGTCCCTGTAATTCATAAAGCAAATCTGCTGACTTGGCATTAAGACTCTAAAATAGTGTGATCAAACTGATATATATATATGTATATATATATTATATATAATTATAAGAAGGTGTTTGCAGAAATAACATTTACAAACTATACAGTACACAGTACTAGTACATAGAAAATAGATTCTAACTTTATGATCCCCTTTGTGTAAGGCAAGACTGAATCTGTCCCCAAATTTAGTCAGCCAGAGGTACAAGCAAGAAACAGTGGTCCATGGTTAAATGAATATGCAAATCAGGTGCCTATGCATTAAAAATCTCGAGAATCAAGAAATTCCACTTTTTATCTGGGCCAGTTCTGGCTTGCTGGATACATTAACTACATTTTTGAAAACATCAACTATGTTTCTTAAAATACTAATGCCACCTGGATGGCAACAGATTTTGTTCAAGTGGCAGCGATCCCAACAAACAGTTTTTGAAAAGTCCAGTATACAACCGGAGGACTGCAGCCATACCAGGCGAATTTATAGAGCACTTACAAAAGAAAAAAAAAGTATATTAATACTCTCTATCAATCATGCTATTGCTATTCAAGCAACAGCAATACAAAGGATACAAGACAGATCACGTATGACTGCAATGTAGACCCCCAAGACTGAGTCTGAAGGTGGTGGTATACAAGACTTAAAAAAAAAAGAAACACAAAAGGGCAAAAGTCACTGGCGGATGTAAACATCCCTGTTCCACTCCCCAGCCTCGTTCCGTTTTTTGGAGATGCCTTCTCCGTCCTTGTCACAATAGCGATCCTTGGATTTATGCCGGCTCCGTTGTTTGTTGCACTCGTTGTGGTCCTGCTCTCGGTCCAGGTCCCGGGAACGGTGCCGAGACTCCCTGTGCCTGTGCTCACTGCTCCCGTGGGGCTCATCTCGGTGGTTATGGTCACGGTGGGGGGCATAGTGGTCCACGTGTTCGTGGGAGTAATCTTCCTTCGGCTCCACGTAGGCAGAGTCTCGACTCTCCTGGGTTTCCGAGTCAAATGTCTCCTGCCTGGAGAGGCCTCGACTCGTCCCGCTGCGATGGCTGTGGTGCTGGGCGGAGGAGGAGGACCGGTGCTGGGACTTCTTGATGGGTTCGGGGCAGGCTGCTTCTTCAGCTTGGGAGGCAGACCGGGCAGGAGCGGAGCGTTCAGTCCTCTGATCCCCTTGAGAACCCTGGCGGGGAAGGGAGCAAACACAGGGTGTGTAAAGAACTAACATGTCATGAAAGCAAGGCTGACCTTTCAAGGGTTTATTCCCTTGGAAGTTTCTAAAATGAAATCTAATCTTGCTTAGTTACTTCTTTTGGATAACATCTGGTGGCATTTACAAGGTTTGTACTATAGTATATCAGACTTTTTTTTCCCCCCTTAATGAATAAATGAAGGGGGGAGGGCATCCTTTTATATGTATGTTCTTCTGGGGTTCAAGCCAGATACAGGTCCCTAAGAGGTCTCCACACACAAGTGTACATTTCACTACCTCTACTTGAATACTGGTGGGAACATTAAAAATGCTTATGATGTTGACTTTGGCTTACGGATGAAGGGGAAGAAATAAAATGTCAGATGCTTACATAGTACTTGGTATGAGGGAAGTCCTATCCTAAGACAGTCTTCTGTATTATTTCAATAATGCAGCAGCCCTATTGCCATTAGTCTTCCTGAGGCAAGGGGCAGGTAAGCAACTTCTCAAACCTTAGATGCCTAGTAAAAGGTAGAGCTGGAACTTGAACCCAGGCAGTCTGATTCCATGGTTGTGCTGCTGACAGTGTAGAAAAATGCTGTCCTTGTCTTACAGGACATGTAGTTAGGGAGTTTATAGTATGATTGTTTACACAGTTTTTCTTATGGGTACACAACTCATGACTCAATGTTTGTCTCAGTTTGGACAGAACTGCTCTTCTGGAACAGGCGCTGTGCTGGGTAATGGCTTGGATCCCAGCCAGGTGGCCGAAGGCAGCCTAGTTTCTAGAGCTTAAGAGCGAGCGCCTCTTACCTGTGAATTAGAGGCTTGAGTGGGGCTACTGGGCAGAGTCGAAGTGGCTAAAGTGCGGCTAAGGAGAGGGTTGGGGAGACGGCTGCTGGGAGGGTGGGTGGCCTTCCAGTAGGCCTCCAGATAGTCGGCAAGGTGCTCGCAAGCATCCTCGAGCTGGTTCTCGTCCAGGATCACATCAAACAGCTCCTGCAGAGGCAAACATTTCCGATGACACACCTACACCAGCCCAGCACTGAGTGCGTTTCACCCACACTCAGAAAAAGGGACTCATGAGCTGCCCACTTTGTATTTGCTCCTGTGCTCCTGCTTTCTCCTTTTCAAACTGGCTGCATGTCCTGTTGAGTCAGATTGTGTCTGTCTACCCAGATCATTGCTGACAACCCTGGATGCTTAACCAAGAGCAATGAGCAGAAAATGAAAGGTGTAATGGTAATTGTTTAGGACATACTAGAAAAGAGAGGTAGAAAAAAGTATAATCTGAATAGTACAGGAAGAGGCCTGGTTTTGACACAGAGACTATGAAAAAAGTCTTGGAAATTACTGAGGCAAGATGAGGACATGAAATTTGGCAGAAAAAAAGCTGAAACCACTAATGATGTGACAGGGTCCAAACTTCAAAATATGCCAAGTGATAAAAAATATTGTAATTCTTACAGCTTCTGATATACCTACCTATGAAAACAAAAACTTAGCGGTTATCTACAGTCCCAGAGTGTGATATGTGGAGGAGGAATGTGTTCAGGTTTCAGAAGTGAGGTAACTGATGGTGTAGATTTTTTTCTTTTTTTACCATGGTCTCAAATCAATTTCTCAGTTATTAAGAACCAATAACTATTAGGAGCAAATAATAAATCCCAAACAGATCCATTTTATAAACCAAATTTTTGAAACCATCATTCTGTTTCATTTAGGATACTAATTAGGTATTAACAAAGCGAGGTCACCACTGAACGCCCTGGAACTTTTTGTAACCCGTGATCTAGACAAGTGCCCATGGGAAGAGGTAGTACAGGTCACTTCTTGGGAATGAAGACCATGGCTCAATGGGGAGAATTCTCTCCCCTGACACCCGTTTACCTGTCTGGTTTTTGTTTGTTTGCTTTCTAAATATAATGCCAGGTCTGATGTCTTCGGGCGGATTATACTGTACATACAGATGACTTACCGGGGGACACTGAGCCAGTTTATCAGCTGCTACCATCTGGACATTGAGGTGTTTAGCTTGAGATTTCCCTCGAGATTTTATTAACCTTTGTAAAACCTGTGAAAGATAAGATTTAACAGAAGAATATCTGCACTCAGGTGAGGAACAAGGTTTGTTATTCATTCTAGGGCCTTTTTACATATAGCACAAATGGTTTATAATAGATTAAGCTATAAAATATATAAGATTATCTGCAAAATTAACATGTTAACATAAATCTCAGTTGCAAGCTTTAAAAAAGACTTTCAAAAAAGATAACTAGCATGGAGCTTATTCTGACTCTTACCTTTTTTTTTACCAAACTTGTCTCATGACTCCTTTATGTTTAAAAAAATTGAGAGCCAGAGCTTTTGTTTATGTGAAGTACAATGTTTACCATAGTAGAAACTACAACTGAAAAAATTAAATATTCATTTAAAAAAGAATGACAAACCTGTTACATTTTATTTTTGTTAAAGAATCTGCATTTTTTACAAATTTCTCTAATATGCTTGGCTTCATAAACAAAGTCTCCTAGCTACATTTACATTTAAACTGCTACAGTGTCTTGTTTTGGTTGAAATAATGTGAAGAAATCCATCCTTCTACAGATAGGTAATTCAGAAGAGGAATATTTTAGTAGCCTTTTCAGGAACTGTAGATATATTGTTCTTTGATATTACACTAAACTCAACAAGTGGTAGTTTCTTAAAGACTAGTTGCCATGTGAAAGCTTAAACCCTATTAATGAACTTTTCTTACTGCTAAATTACATTGCATTGGTTTGTCTTGAAATTTGAATGGATCTTTTATTATGCATGCTTTGTAACGTCATTCATTGATCATCTGGAAAATAATGGTTCGTTGCCGCACTTCTTATGCAATATTAAAACAACATTTGCTGTTACCATTGATCTCATCAGAAAAGGCTATCTGAGAAGCTTTTAAGCTCTTAGGTGGACACAAATTTTCTGAAATTTTAATTTTTGTTTGAAAGCTTGAATTTTATCACTGGTGACAAATGAGACAATATCTGTCAAATAACCAAGTCTTAATAAACATGTCAGTTTTTCTTTCAAATAAAAATGGTATTCTGTGAAAAAAGAGGCTACTTGAGTTTATAACTTGAATAGTCACTGTGTGTCCTCAAGATGATAACTGGTAAAAATAAGTGCTTCAATTATTCAAGTTTCATTACACAGGATATTGAAAGGCTTGTATTTAAGAGTCAAAATTTAGTAACATTAATAAATGATACTACTTTGGACATGCTTCATTGAAACCAGATGGTAGTGGTGTTAACTGTGAGCACTGTCTGTTACCACAGTCTCGATTCATGGACACTAGCAGTTTTACCCACCATTGCTTTTGCACCCTCAGTGCAAATGTCAAAACAGTGAAAAAGGAGAATAACGTCTTAGTATTATTATGGAAATAATGTTGACCTCATGGACTGACTCTCTAGAAATCTCTCAGAACCTTCCCCCAGGAAACCATGGACCACACTTTGGGAATCGCTGTTCTAAGACATGAAACTAATAATCACACTTTGCTTACTTGAATCTTAAAGACTCTTGACTACTCTGTCTCTTCAAACTCTTTATGATGATAGAGATGTAGCTTGTTTTAATACATAAACAATTGTAATGAAGTTTGATTAGAGAGCAAACAGTAACAACCCTACTTACCTTAGGAGAGGAAATCTTTACATAGACTATAATAGGGGCCAAAGAAGTTTTACTGAGTTGAGCTGGATGATTAATAGTATCCGCATCAAGGACTACCAGTTGCAGTGTTCTTGCAAGTTCAAAAATCCTTTCGATTTCACTCTGAACTTCCGCTGTAAAAGGTTAAGCAGAGTTCAATTACTTAAAGTATTTTTAAACTAAATTGAAATAAAAATGGTACAGTGTTTCTTCAACAGGAAGGGAAGTAGGGCAGCCAATAGGTCAATGTTTACAGGCAATCGAGGTGATAAAAGGTATCCTTTGGGAAGAGCTATTTCTCCACAGAACCTTAGAATTGAGGGAATGCTCTCAACCAGCTATAAAATTTGCTTCCAGTATAACACTCTTTGTGCTATAAAACTTCACTCTGTGAAATCATTTCATAAAGATGTGTAAAATAGAAAATTTAAGACTATCTTTAACATGTGTGTTTCTGACCATGCTACCATTGCAACTATCACCCCGTTTCTTTTCACTGCATCAGCTTAATCTGTGTTTATACTGTCACCTATTGGTATGCTTTCTGGATATGATAATCTAGATATACTTATTAGCAAGCTGAAATCCAACATAAAATAGGAGGGACGTTAATAGTATCTGTAACAAACTTGTCCAAAACCACACTTCCCATAGTTTCTGCCAACAGGACGATGGTCCTGCAGTATTCATTTTTTAAAAGGGTAGTTATACATTAGAGGCAGCACTACAGAAATCCAAACTGTAAGAGTCATAGAAAACTTAACTAAAAATATGCTTGAACACCAAGAAAATTTCAGTCTATCCACTCCATGATCCCTCTAGAATCTAAAACAGGACTGTCCAATAGAATGTTCTGTGATGATGGAAACAGTCTGTATCAGTGCCGTCCAGTACGATAGCTGTGAGGCACAGCTGGGTCCAAGTACCTGAACTGTAGTTAGTGTGAGTGAGCAGCTCAATTTTTAAGCTGAAATAAAAGTTTTAAATAGCCAAAAGCTACTGTACTAGGCAGCACAGGTCTATAAAGGCCTAACACGTAGCTTGTGGCGTCCTCTACCATCATGAAGGGCAGACTCCATGAGACTCCTAGACCTAGAGAAGGACTTTTAATTCCTCTTATGCATTTAGACCCATGCAGAAAATTGCTGGAGATAATTTCAACTAGTATATTACTGCAGAAAAGACAAGTCACTAATCCTCTGCCTCACAATATGTTATGACTAGAGTCCTTTCAGTTACCGAGATGTCTTTAAAATCTGGGCTGGTAGCTTTAATATAATTATTTGGTTACATGCCGCTCATGACAGTCTTGCAGAAAGAAAAACCAAAAACAAGCTGATTAAGTTTCTGGATCTACCAGTTGAACAGACAAATACATAAACTATACCAGTATAATGCAGTTAGAAAACTTCAGACTATGGAAACCCTATGGATAAGTAACCCAGTCTCTTCAAGCAAGAAATCATAATGGGGGAAAAAAAAGACATATGGAAAACTACAGATTAAGAAATTTACAGACCTATGAACCAATCATTATGGACTTTGCATCCTGATTCAAAAAATATTAATTTATGTATACTTATAATACATAAACGAGTAAAATGATGTATATATAAAATTATATATGACAGTTGGGAAGTGATGCATGGCTGAAGAGACATCTAATGATACTAGAGATGTATTGTTAATATATGATAATGGCATTGCAGTTTAAATAGAGTCCCTAATCTTTAAAAATACATAGTGAAATATTTACAGATAAAATCATGGGATGTCTGGGATTTGCTTCAAAATAATCCAGAGACAGCTGGGGGAGAAGGGTGGGGGGTGCTGAAATGAAATAAGACTGGCCACGAATGTTGAAAGTGGGTGGTGAATAGCTGAGGTTATACTTTTTACTTCCCTATATATTTGAATTTCCTTTAAACACACTTCTAAAAATAAAAATAGTATATTCTGATTTTTTCATAATAGTGTTCTAAACATTACGAATATTATTTAGATAGTCTGTGTTGATCTTTAAATTTTTATTTCAATTATCGCCTTGTGTGGCTTTGTTCCCTACTAATGCCTTCATGGCCACTGACCCCCCAGCAATCAAGTTCCAATCTAAATATTATTGTAAGCATTATGAAATTAGATCAGCCCACAGCTAACATCCTACTTAATGGTGAGGCTGAAAGCTTTTTCTTGGAGATCAGAAACAAGACAAAGATACCCACTCTTGCCACTTCTATCCAACATATTATTGGAAGTCGTAGCCGGAGCAATTAGGCAAAAAACAAAAGGCGTCCAAATTGGAAAGGAAGAGGTAAAACTGCCACTATTTGCAGATGACATTATTGTAAACCCTAAAGACTCCACCCAAAACTGTTAGAATAAATAAATCCAGTAAAGTTGCAAGACAAAAAATCAGTATATAAACATACATTATTGTATTTCTACATACTAAAAATAAACTATCAGAATGAGTAAGAAAACAATCCCATTTACAACTGCACCAAAAAGAAGAACATACTGAGGATTAAATGTAACCAAGGGGGTAAAAGACCTTCACGCTGAAAACCCCAAGACAGTGATGAAAGTAACTGAAGCAAATACAAATAAATGGAGAGAGATTCCATGCTTATGGACTTGAATACTGTTAAAATTCCCCTACTACCCAAAGCAATCTAGATTCAGTGCAATCCCTGTCAAAATCCAAATGGCTTTTCCACGGAAACAGAACAATCCTAAAATTTGTGTGGAACTACAAAAGACCCTGACAAGCCAGCTTAAATCTTAAGAGAAAACAACAAAGCCGGAAGCATCATGCTTCCTGATTTCAAACTATATCAGGATACTGTAGTAAAACTGTGTGGTATTGGCATAAAAACACACACATAAATCAATGGAACAGAATAGAGAGCCCAGAAATAAACTGGTCAATTTAGGACCGGGGAGCCAAGAACTTACAGCGGGGAAAGTATAGTCTGTTGGGAAAACTAGACAGCTACGTGCAAAAGAATGAAATGGGACCACTATCTTACACCATATACAAAAATCAACTCAAAATGCGTTAAAGACTTACATGTCAGACCTGAAACCATAAAACTCCTAGAAGAAAACATAAGTGGTAAGCTACTTGACATCAATTTTGTTGATGGTTTTTTGGATTTGACACCAAAAGCAAACACAACTAAAGCCAAAATTAACAAATGAGAGTACCTTAAACTAAAAGCTTCTGCACAGCAAAAGAGACTATCAACGAAATGAAAAGGCAGCCTACCAAATAGGAGAAAATATTTGTGAATCATATGTCTGATGTTCAAAATACAGAACTCATCAAACTGAACAGAGAAAACCGTCTGATTTAAAAAATGGGCAGAAGGTCTAAATAGACATTTTCCCAAAGAAAACATACAGGTACCCAACAGACACATGAAGAGAGAGTCAACATCAATAATCATCAGAGAAATGCAAAGGCACAATGACCTATCACTTCATACTTGTTAGAAAAGCTAGTATCGAAAAGACAAGAAATGGAGAAAAAGGAATCATTGTGTACTGTTGGTGGGAATGCACACGGGTGCAGCCTTTGTAGAGGGCAGTATGGATTTTTCCTCAAAAAATTAAAAATAAAATTTTTATTTTTGTGATCAGTAATTCCACTACTGGGTATTTGCCCAAAGAAAACAAAAACACTAACTTGGAAAGATATATGCATCTCTGTGTTTCCTGCAGCATTATTTATGATAGCCGTAATATGGAAGCAACCCGAGTGTCCAATGACATGAATGGATAACAAAGATGTCATATATATATATATATATAGTGGACTATTACTCAGCCATAAAAAATGAGATCTTGCCATTTGCAACAACATGGATGGACCTAGAGGGTATAACACTAAGTAGAATAAGCAGGGAAACACAATTAACATGATTTCTTATGTGGAATTTAAGAAACAGAGGAGCAAAGAAAGAGACCCCCCCCTCCCCCAAAGACTTATAAATACACAGAACAAACTGGTGGTTGCAGGGTGGGGGGGCAGGAAAGTGTGAAACAGATAAAGGGGATTAAGAGTACTGAGAAACGTACAGAACTCCTGAGTCACTATACTGTACACCCGAAACCAGTATAACCCTGTATGTTATACGTCAATAAAAAAAGGGAGAGAGGTGAGAAATATATCTGTACTAGAGATTTTCCTTTGACAGAGTCCATCATGCTCAGAATTTCTTTCAAAAAACAAATGCCAAAGACTTCCTTGGCATTCTTTCCTGAAAGTGAAAAGTGGTCTTAAAGTCAGTTTGGTCCATCAGAGTCGTCCTACCCAGTGAAAGGATGCACACTCCGCATCTTGAAGATGGGCAGGCCTTACTCGTCTGTCCACATCCTACAGTCTCCTACCCACGGAGTTAAAATGGGCACCGGTAAAATGAATAACATTTTTGTCAGTGCTTTATATCTGGTAGCTAAAAGCAATACTCAGGAACAATCATGTTTTCTCCAAGACAAGAAAGAAGAGAAAGAAGTTTCTGTAGTTAGTGTAGAAGTTTCTGTAATTGAACAATACTTGTAAAAGCAGAGTGAGGAGATTACTTTCATTGTGTTATAGGATATCTAAGTGGCCAGTTAATAAAATTGTGATATTGTTCTAGTATCAGTTATTGAATGATAACTGCAGTACCATTTTCAGAATCACTAAGCACGAAACTCTAATTCTGACAAGTGCCTTATTTGTCCCCAAAAAGGAAATCTCTAAAGCCTTCTCTAAGCACCTTTTCCTTTCCCCAAGCCCAGTAAGTTCTGCCTCTGTGCTCCCGACTCCGTGGCACCAAACTGGCTTGGGGCAGAAATAGTCTTCATCACTTCATAGAGCTATGTGACCCTTGGGTAACATGCTTAACTTCTTAGAGCCTAAGTATTCTTTTCTGGAAAATGGAAATAAGAATTAAATGAACCAACACGCAACCATCTATTACAGTGTCTGGCCCGTGGTAAGTAATACATGTCAAGTACTGTTGACCCTGGAGCAACATGGGTTTGGACTGTGCTGGTCCCTCATACGCAGATCTTTTCCATAAGTACAGTACAGCACTGTCGCTGTATTTTCTCTAGCTCACTTTATTCTAAGAATACAGTACATAGTGTATCTAACATCCGAAATCTGCTAATCCACTGTTCATGTTATCAGTAAGGCTTAGGGTCAGCAGTAGGCTATTCATAGGTCAGTTTTTGGGGAGTTGAAAGTTATACCTGGATTTTCAGTGTGGAGGTTGGTGCCTCTAACCCCCGTCATTCAGGGGTCAACTGTATTGCTTTGTACCAACTTCTATTAACAATTATCCCACTGAATTTCAATGACAGGATCGAAAATGTTCCCAACAGGCAGTGAACCGACAGAACAATACATAATTGGTTCTATTCCTTCCCTCACCATACAGTGCCTGGTACATAGGTGGCACTCAAATTCTGTTGAAAGAATGAGTTAATTAAATAACGAACTTATCACCAAAATATATGTAGACAAAGTGAACTACCCCCTTTGGGTAGAGAGATTGCTAGAGCTGGGCCATCAGTTAAATGTTGTGGAACAAAGAGTGTGCTAATTTCTCGAGACAGCTACACCGGTAATAGGTCAAAAGGAGGAAAGAAATTAGATTCAACAGATCAACTAGTCCCATAAATTCCACGTTCATCTGCAAGGCTAATTTTATAGCCTTCTATCATCAGCCCTTCACTCTCCATTCTTCCCAAGAGAAGGCAGATGGTCAAGTAAATGCAATCAGCATCACTGCCAGATGGCACTGCCCAATGGAAAAAAAATCTGGACTGCTAGTCAAGACCCCCAGCGTCCAGTCCTCGTTTTATACCTTAGTATAAAGCTTAACTACACAGAGCTGTTCATTTCCTGTGGTTCTCAGATTTTTTTTTAAAGATTTTATTTTTTTATTTATTTGAGAGAACGCACACACACACAAACAAGGGAAGAGAGGGAGAAGCAGACTCCCCGCTTGCTCAGCCTGACATAGGCCTCGATCCTAGGACCCTGGGATCCTGACCTGAGCCGAAGGCAGCCGCTTACCTGACTGAGCCACCCAGGCGCCCCTGGTCCTCAGATTCTTTACTGTACAGTGATGGGCTTGAACAAGGTTGGTAGTCCTCACATTTTAGCATACGGCAGAATCACCCGGCGGGCTCGTTAAACTATAGGGCCCCACCTCTAGAGTTTCTGGTTCAGTAGGACAGGCGGGGGTCTAAGAACTGTCATTCCTGACTAATGTCGCATGATGCTGACGCTGCTGCTTTGGAGAACACACTTCAAGAACCACTGAACTGAATGCTCTCAGGTGTGTCATCCGGTTCTAAAGTCCATGGTGCTATGACGTAAGTGATGAACTTTGCATAGTTGAAACTTTTATTGAGATAATTATAAATTCACACGCAGTCGTAAGAAGAACACAGAGATCCCTTGTACCATTTACCCAGTTTTCCCCAATGGAAACATCCTGCAAAACTACCGTGCAATAGCACAACCAAAATATTGCTATGATCCACCAATCCCATTCGGATTTCTCCAGTTTTCCTGTACTCCCAGCATGTAGGTCTATTTAGCCGTTCAGAATTTTATCCTATGTGTTGGTTCATGTATGCAGCACTACCGTTAAGAGACGGAACAGTTCCAGCACAGAAGTGGCAAAATACATGATCCAAGCTAGCTCTTCGATTGGGTTAAAAATACTCACCAGGTTGGAAACACTGTTATCTATCCGCCCGTGTTGCTAATACACAAAGTAAAAGCCCTTCCTTACTCCCTGCTTGCCAGCAGCAGCAACGGTCGCCATGTGCACAGCTAAATCTACCTTTGCTTCCTTAACTCTCCTGTATTTGCTCAATATTTTCCCACCTTCAGCACACAGTTTTTACTCTCGTGGGGTACACACAGACATTACACTCACATACCTGTGTACAAATGTATGCAAAGATGTCCCATATTTCCCTAAATTGATTGGTCTCTGGGAACGTGGTTGGGGTAAAACCGAACCATACTTTTGAAGAAGTTGGGCAGTTTGAAGAAACCCCAAGGTGACTCCTCTTAGCAGAATATCATTATCTAAATATATTACTTTTAAAAGTTTGGACTTGGAATTGGCAAATAACTGGGTACCCACACCCATAACTATTTACATTCAAGTAATGTTTTTATTTCTAAGAGTGTAATGTTATTTACATTCCCTACGTTGTTTTTTTTTTTTAAAGATTTTACTTATTTATTCAACAGAGATAGAGACAGCCAGCGAGAGAGGGAACACAAGCAGGGGGAGTGGGAGAGGAAGAAGCAGGCTCCTAGCGGAGGAGTCTGATGCGGAGCTCGATCCCATAACGCCGGGATCACGCCCTGAGCCGAAGGCAGATGCTTAACCGCTGTGCCACCCAGGCGCCCCTACATTCCCTACGTTTGAATAGCTAATTTGGATAATCTTAAATTGTGATGCTTGACCAGTATTACAATGGAGACATAAGGTTAGAACTTTTATGAGTCTCACGAGTACAAATAAAGCCACGTATCTGTGCAGAGAAGTCCTGTTCCACCAAAAACAGCACAGAAGATGTCGTTAAAGCTTCAAATTTTTCAGGGTATTCTTTTCCTTCCTATCATACAGCGGTCCATCAGCATAACGAACTCCAAAGGCAACATACTATACTTTTGCTTATATAACAAAGGTTTTCTAAAGCAAAGTTTTACCTATCAAATTATATCTTTACTGGACCATTCATCCTTTTGTAAAAGAAACAAATGCTGAAATTGATCTCATCTATTAGATTTGAGGTAGATCTTCTGAAATTTCACCTCTACTAAATACAGAAGAATCTTAAGGTATAGCAAATACACATATACTCTCATACCTGGAGTGTTCAAGTACTGTTAGACCAAAAACATGTTTCCTATACAACAGAGTCCACAGAACACGCATAACTTGTTACTCAACACGTTGTACTGACACAGAAGGGGCATCACCTGACCACTGTCCTGTCTGTTGTCATGGCCTGTTTCCTAGTGCTGCCATAAAAAATAAAAATCTTCCGGGGCGCCTGGGTGGCGCAGTCGTTAAGCATCTGCCTTCGGCTCAGGGCGTGATCCCAACGTTCTGGGATCAAGTCCCACATCGGGCTCCTCCGCTGGGAGCCTGCTTCTTCCTCTCCCACTCCCCTGCTCTGTTCCCTCTCTCGCTGGCTGTCTCTCTGTCACATAAATAAATAAAATCTTTAAAAAAATAAATAAATAAATAAAATAAAATAAAATAAAAATCTTCCTCCTTACAGAGGAAACTATCCCTGTCTTTCCCTGGGAGCCGACTCCATATTTGCTAGTTCAGTGTTCACGGAGACTTTAGAGAATGTAAGTGAATACTGAGAACTGACTGCATCTTAGCCCTGTCCTCTGTGCCAAGTTCCAGGGCTGTCCGTACAAGTGATTGCCTGCGGGGTATCTCGATGCGCCGTTAACACTGCAGATTCACCGCGTGCACAAATGTGACTGCCATCTTCCTTCTCCCCCTACCCTGCCCACTCCCTCCAGCTCCTCATCCTGAACCCCTTTTCCCCAGAATAACACCATCAGTGTCCCAGTCCCTGAAAGCAAAACCTGAGAGAGCATGCTGGAGTTGGCTGCTTCACGTTCCACAGATTGCCAATACCTGACTCTCTCATCTCTGGCTTCCTTTCATCCTCCTCATTCCCTGTGCCACTGTCTTGTTTCAGTCCTCTCTTAACCTCTACCTTCAATGATGGCAACAGCCTATGAAATGACCTCCCTGCCCAATTCTTGCCCCATCTCCACCCCACGGCTATAGGGTTTCTCCTACAGGCACCAGTTTTATTCATTTCTGCACAGAGTACAATATTTCTCCCTGAATCTGCTTCAACACAGTCCGAATTTTTCCCTGACTTGTTGGCTCTTGCCCCTTTCCATTCTCTTCTCCACAATGCTGTCAGCGATCCTCCTAAAACACAAGTCCTGTCGTGTCATATTCCTGCTTTCCTCCACTTTTCCACCACATCCACAATAAAAGCCCAATGAAGCCCTACGTGATCAGGCACAGTCTCTCTCCCCTCCTGGTCATTCCACATCGGTTACACTGGCTTCCCCGCTAGCCCTTAAACATATCACGCACATTCCTGCCACAGGGCCCTTGCACCTTCAGTTCCCTCTGCCCAAAACAGTCTTTTCACAGGTAGCTGTAAGGCTGAAGAATTCATAACAAATCATTCCGCTAAAATGTCCTGTCCTCAAAGGCTCCCATCTTCTCCATGTAAAATCACACTCTTCTCAGTTTACTCTCTACCCCTTGGCCCGCTTTTTCTTCCCAGACTCCTCATCCACTGACGCCTACATCTATTAGCTTTTGTCCATGTGTTCCCTATGAAACAAAAACTAGGAGAGACAGGACTTTTGTGTCCATGTCCCCAGCACTTAGACAATGCCTAGCATATGGTTGGTACTCAAGTATTTGTTAAGTGGATGAATAAATGCCTAAAATCTATACATGGTTCTATAATGCCTTAAGGATAAGCCCCAAATTCCTTAGCCTCTCTCCTCTGTTTCTTTGGTGTCATCTCCCTTTACCCTCTGTTTCAGACCATACACTCACAGCTAAGGTAAAGAACCTGTTTTTTCCAGAAGCCTCTTGTTACTCAGTTTTAAGTCGCCAACACCCTCTTCACCTCTTTTCCCTTTTGTCTGGCCTAAACCCTATTGTGCTTCAAGACTCAGCTCAGGCTTAGCTCCTTGGAAGAGTCTTTCTCGGTGGCCTACACCCTCCTGCAGCGCTAGGTCTCTGGCAACCAGTTCAGTGCACGCCCACTGAGCTCACCACCTTCTATTTCAATGGGTTGTTAACTCCTCGGTCTTAGGCTACACCCAGCTGCTCGTGGGCAGTGCCTTCATCTCATTCATCTTTTTATTCCCGGGCTTCAGCAGGACACCAGTGTCTCGTAGAGGCTCAATAAAGTATATGAAGTGGAACAGTCATTTAAAAATAATATAGAGCTGGTAGTTACAAAAAGCCTTGGCCGTCTAAACAAATTAATATGCTACCGATGTAACTTACGAGTCTAAACAATCGACACTGTTGATGAGGTGAATCAATGAAATGAACATTTTGTAACAGTTTCTGTGAACCCATATAGAAGGGTCACAGATGATAAGAATAAGAAAAGAAATTATCAGCAAAATGAAGTGTAGTCAGTGAGGCTTTGCTGGGTGAGGGAAAAAACTGAGTTTTATAAGGTATTCTACACATTACTAACAGATTAAAGTTTAATTTTAAAAGTTTCTCTATGATTTATATAATATGCTCCAGAGTAAACGAAAAACTTTTATGTTAAAGACCAGTCTTCCAAAGGACTTATCTATTTAACATACAAATGGGAAAAAAAAATGAACTAAGATCAAAGATCTCAAACAACTCTCAAAAAAATTATAACAGAAACCTAACAACCCAGTAAGTTACTCTGTAACCTAAAACTCCAAGCACATGCCCCCGAGAAGGAAGAGCTGCCAAAGGGTGTCATTTGAACCAATCAATACATGTTAATAACCAGTATCCAAACACGACCCTGTAAACATGGTAACTAAAGCCTCTATATTGTTTTGACAAATAAAACAGAAATGTTGGTATCAATTAAAAATGACCAGGAATTGACTTCATTTTTTTATCTCAACACCCCCCGCCCCTTACCCACACTATCCTGAGTATGACATAATCACTGGATACAATTCTGTTCCTGAGGGTCTTTGGATAATAGCCATCCTTGATGGACAACATGCGGTGTTTAATCCTTACAATAATTCTACAGGGAAGTTACTATTATGGCTCTCTTTTGTTGTTGCTTAGATGAGGAAACGAGGCACTACAGAGGTCAGTGAGCTTGCTCCTGGTAACACCGATGCAAAGCCAGGAGTTTTTAGAGTCTGTACACAGCAAAGCTCGCACTAATGAGAAGAAAATAACAACAACAAAACACCACAACCAGAACATTAATGCTGACAGCCAGTGGCATATTTCACTTGAAACTATCATAACAAATCTTTCCATAGCATGAAATTACAAAGACAGGAGCACCAGCCCCTGGCAGCCTGGGTCCATTTCTTCTCTGCTCCGTGACACATGGAATTACCATCTAGTGAGGATCTCAGGGGCAGCCTCGGGAGAGAAAGGCTTAAATAGCCTACGCCCAGGTCTACTGCACAGACTTACCTAAGCTCGACCGCGTGTTGGATCTTTCTATGATTGCATGCTTGCTGGGATTGTTTAACACTGAGCGCTTGGCGAGCGAGATGTCAGCCGTGACCCTCGTGATGGATATCCTGTTGGGGAAAAAGTAACAGAAGACCCTGAGGTTATTAGTTGAATACAAGGGGCCAGAAGTACATTCCTCAAACTCACCTAAGTTTGAAATAAATAGTGAACAGTATTTTCAAATGAAAAATATTAGGACACTGAAATCATTCATTTTTGCTTATCCCGCACCTCCTTACTTGGCATATATCGTTTGCTTACCAAGCACTAAGCATTGTAGCTGGATTATCTCAGTAAATTATCCCCAAAACTCTGGCAGAGAGGCTTCTTATAATCCTACTTTTGCTGATGAAGAAAAGGAGCCCAAGTAGGTTATTTATCCAAGGCTATAGATGTCTAAAAGGTGGAGCTGGGGCTTGAACCCAGACGCCCGAAAACCTGTATTCTTAGCCCCTGCACTGGAAGTGTGGTGCTGTGACAGGCACAAAGAATGAGTAAGAACAAGACAAACATGGTCTTCCCTCAGAGAGAGAAGAGTCTAGTGGAAGAGGGGCAATAAATAAAATTAACTGGTAAGATAACAAGCTCAAGACGGCTGTTGTGGAGAAGACAGGGTGTTGTGTCAGGTAGTAAGGAGTCAGGGGGGTCATTTTAGGTACGGCAGACATGAGAGCACCACAATTTGGAAGCTGGAAACCGTAAAATGACTTAGACCAGAGATAGCCAAATATCCAAGTAACAGGAAAAGCTGTGGGGTAAAACAGGCCTCACAATACCTTTGAAGACGGCAAAAGGGAGACCAAAAACAGGTTCGGCGAAAAGTGTTTCAGAGTTAGAGCCCTCCACCTCCCCTCTACTATATGAAGTTGGCAGGCGATGCTCCTTTCCAGGCTGATAGAAGATTGCGGGTTTATTCTCGACCATAACATGCAGGGCCTAGGACCAGGGGACCCTCGGCAGAGTGAGGACAGGGACACGAGACGGAAAAGAAAGGATTCTAAATGGTGAGCCCCCAGCCTCTTCCCCGTCTTAGAATTTTGACAGCCAGGCTTACGTCCTCCAGGGATCAGAATGGAAGCCCCTACCCTGGGACACCTGACTGCCAAAGGCAAAAAGACTCCAAAACAGTAACACCGGTGGTTTCCTAGGACGTGGTCCAGTGAGGCTGTCCTATAGGAAAGCACAAAGCTGACAAGCTCCACCTATAAGCGCAGCGTTTCCAAGCGGTTATGAGATGCCCCATTCTTAAATTAGAGCATCACCGTGTTCACTGAGCATCTCAGGAAAACCTCTGATGTGAGAGCCCAAAAATCAGAAGAGTCAACAAATCAATAATACGGCTCACTCCCGCACAACGTGGGGGTGAGAGGCACCGACGTCCTGTGTAGTCAAAAACCCACACAGAGCTTCTGGCTTATCTACAGTAGCTACTGCTGACTGGAAGCCCCGCCAATCACCTAAACAGCCTATTAACCCATATCCTGTATGTTACATATATTATGTACTGTATTCTTACAATAATACCGAAGTTTCTCGTAATTTTTCCAGTATTTCTAGGTGGTTCACCGGCAAGACTTTTCAAATGGTCACAGTCCTCCCCCAAATTTTCTATTTATTGAAAAAAATCCTTCTAGAAAAGGAGCCGCACAGTTCAAAGCCCTGTTCAAGGGTCAGCTGTGTTCAAAGTTGAAAGCTAAGACATTATTATATCCGTGAAACCGTAACAAATTTCTATTTAGAAACTCAGAATGAGTTTTTGGGAATTAAAAAGGACAGTAGAAAGAAAAATTCAAAAGAAGAGAGCTGGGATATAGAGTTAAGAAACTCTAAAGGGTAAAACAAAAAGAGAGAAAGCAGAAGGAAAAGTATACTTCCAAATAACAAGAACTCCAAAAACAAAGAGAGTAAAGAAAAAACAAACAAACAAAAAAAACAAATAAACAAAAAAAGTCCAGAATTAAGAGTCTTTGATTTTCTGAATCGACAAAGTCCGGCACAGAGGTCAAGAGTTTTTGCCAGGACGTAGTCTTACAAATTTCATGACACAGGAGACAAAACAAAAAGACAGGTCCCACGCCGAGGGTCAGAAATGGAAGTGTTCTGTACTTCTCAACACTGGAAGCCAGAAGAGAATGGGGCAGAAAGTTTCCAAAATCCTAAGGGGGAAGTTATTTCAGTCAGAACTTACAGCCATTTTAACGCTCAATGCAGTGGGAGGGTTGATGAAAGACACTTTTAGACATTCAGGGCCTCAAATAGTTACGTACTTTTCTAAGGGAAACTATGGAGGATGCCGTGAACGGAAATGATGGTAAAATCCTAGATCAACGGGTCTATGGAAAGGGGATCGGACCCCAGAGGAAGGCGAAAGGAATCCCCAGAATCATGGTGCAGTATGTCCCAGAATGACAAATGTGCACCCATCAAAGAGAGAAACCATCCAGACCGGGGGTGGCCGGAACACTCCCCAAGGTTCCAGAAGACAAAGGTGAGTGACGACAGGACGCGTGTCAGTATACCGTGAGGAGGTTCAGACAGCTGGGCAGTTCAGGGCTGAATTCGTGCCAAACACACAGGAAGTTAAACAAGCGGAAAAAGTCAGATGACCTCATGGAAGACACAGAAGACCAAGCCATGACGGTGGATAGCATGGCTCCCTTGAATATTAACCACAGAGTCATAGTACATACTAAGAAATGGAGCGGCTGAAATTAGGATGTAACTGTTGGGAGACTGAGGGCTGAGATGGGTGCGGGATGGGAGAGACAGGAAGAGTATGCATGAGAGCTAACTATTCTGCAAGGTGGGAAGTCAACAGGTAAGGCCTAACACCGAAAACTCATGTCGCGAATCAAGATGTGCGTTAGAGGCAAGGAGTAAATAACCAAAGATACAGCTCAAACAGTTCAGAGCGCTTGCCGTCTGAAGAGCAGGGCATTTGGTAACGTGTGAGAAGGGACCCTGGCTTTTGCAAAGAAATCTGTTTATATTCCTTAGAATTCATTCTTTCTGGGGTAGAGTTCCATGAATTCGGACCAATTCATAGAATTCTCTATCTGTAACCACAGTCATGGTAGAAAATAGTTGCATTCTCTCCCCCCTCCCCCCCGAATGCCCTTGGGCTGCCCCCTTTGTTGTCAGTCCTCCCCTCTTCCCTACCCCTGGCACCCACAGAGCTGCTTTTTGTCCCTTAAGCTTTCCCTTTTCCAGAATATTACTGCAGCCTTTTGAATGGAGCTGCTGTCACTTTTCATAATGGATTTGAGATTCATCCATATTGTTGTACAAACGTTTCCATGTCTTCTGATTGCTAGTGGGGCTGCTGCTTTTAAAAAATAAACATATGATTTTTGAGCTTTTTGTACTTGGATGAAAATTTTATTTAACACGTTAAAAGCAATAACCAGAAAAGAGACACTAAAACATCCATTTAAGTACAGTTTCATTATTATTTCAAAATGCACTGACAAGTGAAATCAGGCTTATAGGTGAAACGCCCAATGCTTGGTAATTAAGATGTTTTTCTTTAGGGGCGCCTGGGGGGCTCGGTTGGTTAAGCATCTGACTCTTGGTTTCTGCTCAGGTTGACATCTCAGAGTCCTGAGATCAAGCCCCATGTGGGGCCCCATGATCTGCACGGAGACCGCTTGGGTCTCTCTCCTTCCCTCTCCCTCTGCCCCCCGCACCCCCAAAATAAATAAATAAATATTTTTAAAAAATGTTTGTATTTATTTGGGGGTGGGCTTAGTCGCTAGGGTGGTACAGTCTGGTGGTACCACCAGCTTTAAAGGAGGTAACAGTAT
This sequence comes from Ursus maritimus, assembly GCF_017311325.1. NCBI lineage: Eukaryota > Metazoa > Chordata > Mammalia > Carnivora > Ursidae > Ursus > Ursus maritimus. The sequence goes on from NW_024425675.1 coordinate 16,514,368, forward strand.
TGCCCTCACGTGGAACATCCGTACGACCACAGAGGGAGTCATTCATTCCACACAGATTTCTCGAGTGCCTACTAGGTGCCAGTCACTGGGGGTATTATTACAGAACTCAGATTCTTGTGGGAGAGAGGGAGAGTGGAAGGAAGCAGATAGATAGATATCTGAGGTCAGGTCGTAATAAACACCATTAAAAAATAATGCAGCGTACTGAGGACCCAGAGGGAGTGCGGTGGAGGGTACATGTCTGGTGTTCAGGGAAGACCTTGCAGAAAAGTTGACCTTTGGTCAGAGGCGTGAAGGAAGTGAGGGAATGAGCCATACGGGCAGTGCTAGAGGGTGTTCCAGGCAGAGCTCACTAGAAGAGTGAGCGTCTCAGGTGCTGGGCGTTACACTGGTACAGCTAGTGGGGCCCACGTACTGCTGATGCCCCTTGGCTCTTGCTGGGAGGCAAGCTGCCCTGTGATGGGGACCATCCTGGGGAGACAATGGTGACCAGACAGACAAGACAGCAGCGTCACACAGTCAGCCCGTGGGGAACGGATTCAGCAGCAGGACAGGATTTTCTATAATAATACATCCTCCTCCCTCACACGCGTGGACCTTTCTGCACATGGTACTGCTTAGCTGGGAATGCACTGCCCTGCTTCTGGGGTTAGCTCCGAAGGTTGTGTGAAGCTGGGTCACTACTCCAACTCCTACAGTTATGCTTTCCGAATGGTCACTACTTGGGGTTCCGCCAAAAAGGAGACCCTGAAAATCCTCAGGGTGAAACTCTGAGGACAATTCAGTTTAGAGCAGTGGTTCTTAACCCTCATGGTGTATCAAGATTGCCAGATAAGCTCTTACAGGGACAGGTGGTCCTACCTTCGAGATCTGGCTTCAGCTGCCCACAGGTGGAACACAAGCCCTTGTGGTTGGGTTGCTGTTTTATTTTTAAAGTGCAGGTGATTCTAATATGCAGCCAGGCTAGATAACCAGCAGTTTAGAAGAAGTTGTCTCACTTCTAAGCAAATTACACGATGGAATAAAGCGATATAATGTTGCCCAGGATTATTGATTTCCAGTAAGATTCCCTTGCGGAAGATTCAACTGTGTACCTAGGCCTACAGTGCCGTTCCCATTCCAGACACTTGAGTGCAGACAGCTGACATTTTCAAAGTCGCTGGGGATGAAAACCAAATTCGTCACTGGTGATAGCTTTCCTTCGTGTCCTCAATTTCCTTGTTAATTTACCTGTCAGTGTCCTACAAGGTGAATCGGAAGACTGCTCTGTTTACATGACACAGTGGGTTAGGATAGATCTGATTTTATTTATTTTTAAAGATTTTATTTACTTATTTGACAGAGATAGAGACAGCCAGCGAGAGAGGGAACACAAGCAGGGGGAGTGGGAGAGGAAGAAGCAGGCTCATAGCGGAGGAGCCTGACGTGGGGCTCGATCCCATAACGCTGGGATCACACCCTGAGCCGAAGGCAGACGTGTAACCGCTGTGCCACCGAGGCGCCCCGGGATAGATCTGATTTTAAACGGGCTACTCCACTGCACACAACAGAGACAGGATAATGATTTATCATCTAGTCTTTGGCCTGACACACTTAACGCTATTGAACAGTCAGGATCACGGTTCTGACAACTCTCCAGGGCTTCAACAAATGAACTTAACTAGGTTTAAGAACAGAAAAGAGTTCCTATCAAGAATCGTTTCATCGCCAACACTTCCTTTCATTTTTTCTTCCCCTTGGGCTTCCAATTTTTTAAAATAAATTTAGTTTATTTAATAGATAATGAAAGAGTAATTCATTTTTCCCTTTTAAAATTACATGTATGTAGAAGTACCTATACTTTTGATCAGTTTCCTCCCCCTACTGCTGCCAAAAGCAAAGACATTTAATGATTTAGGTACTCTGGAGGTCTTGCCATGGGTTAAAAAATTTTTGCATGGATTTTTTAAGTGTATCTTATGGACCCCATTAATTCCTTTGAGGATCTTTAACTGGTGATCCCAAGCCTAGAATGCTGAACTTGAGCTCTATGAGTCAAATGAGCCAAGGCAGGTCCATTAATAAAGCCATGTGGAAATTACTTCCGGCCAGAAAGAGCAGCCTGACAACATTCAGATATTTTGTTCATTTGTTTCTTAAATGAAATCAATCTGGACAGGCTAATACTTTAGAACACGGGTCCAAGATATGCCCTATGGCCAGAATCTGCCTTCCATATTCAGAACTTCCTCCGTTTAAACAGTAAGGAAATGCCATCTCATTTCTCCATCTTTGGCATTTTGGAAAGGGCAGTGGGTTAACTCAGGGAAAGCAGTGTTTGTCTAGCAATTTTCTGGGTGCACATGCTCAAGGAGACAACCCCAGATTAGGATAAATGACAGAGCCAAGCATAAAGAACTGAAAGATAATTGAGCTTGATCAGGGCTATGCCTTTTTTACTTGGCCAGTGCCAGATAGCCTTGGACCAAGCCGAACGCCGTGTTTTCCTGGCACAAACGAAAAAATACTTCAGAAAGTTATGGAAAAAAACCAAATTAGCAACATGTGATTAGGTGGACCTTGATTATAAAGTCTTTTTTATACCTGGAAACATAGTATCTGCTTTCCTTTTCTGTCTCTTTTAGTCCTTTGCTTGTCCTGCTGTGGGTTTCCCTGTGAGTCCCTGCCTCCCCTGCTGAAAGTGGGTACAAATGACGAACGGCTGTAGGAGCAGGTGCGGTCAAGGAAGAAAGCAGTATACTAAGAAATGTAAAAGACACTGAAACGCACAGATGGTAGCTGTGACACTTGTATTGTTAGGATGTAAGCAGCACAGGGATGTAGAGCAGAGGCACCAAATCTGTCTTGTTAAAAATACAGACATACACGGCCGCCTGAGTGGCTCAGCGGGTTAAGCGTCTGCCTTTGGCTCAGGTCATGATCTCGGGGCCCTGCGATGGAGGCCTTGCCTTGGGCTCCCCGCCCAGTGGGGAGCCTGCTTGTGCCTCTCCTTCCCCTCTATGCCTCCACCTGCTCGTGTGCGCACTCTCTCTCAAATAAATAAATATAATCTTTAAAAAAAAATACAGAAATATAAACTACCCTGTATGTTCCCAGGTCCCCTAAAATCTACTCTTTGTTTAAATTTCAAAGTTTCCATTTCAGACTCCTATGATAGCTTTGATGCTTCAGGAACTGGCTTAACTTTGACCACAGTGTCCCTGGATTCTTTGACTCAAGGCTTCCTTCCAATCAGCTAGAAGCAGGCTCCATGAAGCCCAGGCCCTTGTCTGACTCTGTTCCTCACAATGCCCGGCACACAGACGACGCTCAGTAAAATCTGTGGAGGCAAGTGGAGGGGGGAGGGGAAGAGAGGAAAAGGATTCCGTCCAAGCAGATGAACATGGCACACTAGATTCCGCCCTGACTCTGTCACCAGCGGCTCCTCGTCCAGAGAGGTGACTTGAAGACCTCCAAGGAACCTGTCCTCTGCATGACGCTGTGTCACACCCTGATTCCTTCACCCACTTAACACCCTCTGCTGGACAGGCCTTTCTCTTTCTAATTCGAGTGGTGAAATCTTAGCTACCGTTTAAAAGCCTTTCCTAGATGTTGACACTCCTGTCAGTGTCAGTCCCTCCTCCCCTTATGCCCGTGTACGTCAGACACGCAGGTGCTGAGCTGCCTGCTCTTTTACTCTGGAGTTTACTGCTCGAGGCTTCCATTTATGGTTGACACCTGCCATCCACAAAGACAGTGAATAGCTTCCCCAGCTCTGCATTTCTTTAGCAGGGCATACACGGGAGACATTCATTCAACACTCACCCACGTGTTGTTCACACTGAGCACAGTTCCAGGCATTGAGAACACAATGGTTTGCAGAATAGATTGGAAAAAAACAAAAACCAAAGCAAAAAACCTGCCCTCTTGGAGTTTATATTCTAACTGTGGGAGAATGACAACACACAAAATTAATAAATAAAATATATAAAAGAGTTAGGGAAAAAGTCAAGGAAGAGAGAGAGAGAGAGAGAGAGAGAGAGAGAGAGTATTTATGTGTGTATAGTGTGCATATACCAAGGACAGTATCTGAGGGGAGCATCTTCCTAGTGCAGGGAACTGCATGTGCAAAGGCCCTGAGGCGGGCATGTATCTGGCTGTCTGAACAACATGGAAGTCAGTGTGGCAGGAGCAGAATGAGCAAGTGGGAGAGTGTAAGGGATGAAGTCAAAAGTAAGGAGAGGGGCGGCAGTGTGGATGGTCAGACTGGAAATGGTCTTAAAGGCCGCTCTAGGGACTTCAAGTTTTACACTGAGTAAAAGAGAAGTCACTGGATGGATCTGAACAAAGCAGGGATGAGATCCACTCGCAGTTTAAGAGAGCTGTCCAGGCTGCTGAATTGAGAAGAGACGTCAAGGAAGCAATGACAGAAGCAAAGATACAAGTTAGGAGGCTATCCATGATGCTACTCCAGGGAAGAGGCGCCGGTGTCTTCGGCCAAAAGGAAAGCAGAAGATGTGTGAGAAGTGGTTTGATTCTCGACATGTTTTGAAGATACCACAGCATTTGGATGTGGGATATAAGAAAAAAAAGAACAGTCAAGAATGACTCAGTGATTTGGAGTGGATGGGTCTTAGGTCCAGAAGACGAAGCAGGTGTACTTGAGGCATGGACTACTAGGAGAGGAGCAGGGTTTGGGGGGAGCTGGGAGGGCCAGTCTGAGAAGTCCACTCAACATCTCAGTGGTGGTCCTGAATAGGCAGTTGGATATATGAATCTGGAATTCAGAGGACAGACCAGCGAAGGCATGCTGTTTACAAGTCAAACATCAAACGAAATCACTTATAGAATGAATGTAACTAGAAGAGAGAAGACCAAAGGACTTAGCCTTGGGCGCTCCAAGATGTCTAGTCGATGAGGAAGAACCAGCCAAAGAGAAAAAGGAGACAAAGGAAGATAAAAGAAAAACCAGGAAAGTGTGCTTGCTCTGAGCAAGCACAGAAAGTATTTAAAAGAGGATGGAGCACTGCAACGTGTCAAGTAACAGGAGCACTGAGGATTCACCCCTGGATTTAGCAATGTGAAGGTCACTGATGATCGGACATGACTAGTTTTGGTTGAGTGAGGGATGCGTAACCAGAGTACTTTCAGTATAAGTGGAGAACAAGTATGTACTACGTGTTGAAGGAGTTTTGCTGTAAAGAAAAGGAGAAAAGTGGGATAGTTAGAGGGGAATATGGTTCAAACTTTCATCGAAGGGAGAAATAACTACATTATTAGATGCTGATGGAGTTTCCGTTAGAATGAGAAGTAGTGATGACAAAGGAAAGGATTCTGCAGCTGTGTGGGGATGGGGGATGGGATCTAGTGCCCAAGTGAGTGGGCTGGCCATTGCTAGGAACTCAGTGAAAGGAAAAAAAGCAGAGCATTCAGGCAAACACGCAAGTTGCGCTCGGTGTGGTGGTGGAAACTCTCAGAAGTTCTCCTCTGTTTCCTTGCCTCTATCGTCTCAGTGAAGGAGGAAGCAAGTTCATTGGGGAGAGAGATGAGAAGGGGTTTGGGGAGCTGGTGAGAGAGGAGATGGTACAGAAGTCTTGAAGAGTTAGAAAAGTGAATAGAAGAGGGATATTGAGTATTATTTCTGGGGAGCCTTAAGAGCCAGTTGATCATGAATCTAGGGTGATACAGATCAACAGGGATGTGGCCAAGTTCAGCTTACAGATGCAGGTGCAGGAACAGACAGCTGGCTTATCCAGGGCTGACGATGTGCTGAGTAAATATGACAAATATTTACTGAATCTGACACTGAACTGGATGAAACTCATTGCCCACCGCCATATAGACATCAGAGGGTAGTTTTCTCTTATGATCACATGCTTTGTCCCACCCCGGTTTTGTCACCCTCAAGGAGAAATCCACAAAATCCAGGATTCTGAAGTACTCACCGCCCTTCAAATCTGTGTTTTAAAAAATCGAACAACGCTTTTTGCATCATGTCCGTGACCTGCAATTGAGCAAGCAATAAATTAGGATACAATAAAAATATTACTAATTACGACAAAACAATTTTATTCCCAAGACTGCTTAAAGATGGAGGCTTCCCATTTGGAAAGAGTAGCATGTGTGAGATTGCCACATTTTCCGGTTGCTGAATTCTGATACAATGACTGTTAAAAAGGCAAAGCTCCCCAAATTTATCCTGATGTTTTAGTGACAACACATGACGTCTCAAGTGGTTTCAGGCGCTCTGCACTTGATACTGTTTCCCCAGACTGAGTAAACTGAAGCTAGCAAAGCCTCCAGAGCAACAGCCATAAAAATGAAACAGAACAAATCAGGAAGCAATATATAACATAATAAAAAAAAAATAAAGCTACCTAGAAAATTGCAGGGAAAAAAAGGAAGCAATATATACCACAGCTTGGAAAACAACATGCTTTGCTGCTGCAAGCTCTTTAAGCTCTAAAATCAAGAGGGAGGTGGAGTCCCAAAGCAGTTCAGCCTGTGAAGGTCAAGTGTAGTGTGCTTGAGGGCAGCCACCTACCTCGTACCCCTTCAGAGAAGGGCCCACCAAGACCACTGGTCGCATAGAAGGTACCACGTCATAAGGAGGAGTGTGCTCTGTCTGCAGAGAGAGAGGAGAGGACTTCAGATGCTTAACAGGTGGGGGAACCTGAAATAGCCTAAGTATAAATTATTCTTTCTGAACTGTGTAATAGGAGGCACCGGCTTTCCAGAACTTTCTTTTTTTTTTTACTTGCCCCTTTCCTCAAGAAACCGAATCAAAGCTTGGTGGGCTTATTTTCCTAAAGTTCTCAAGTTACTGAATTGTCTATGGTTTTCTTGCTCTCCTCAAGAAAGACCACTGACATATTAGTCCCTAAAGCAGGAAGTGCTGCCTTTTGAAAAACTAGTTGGAAGGACAGAAAACATGCCTCATGCAGAGTGGGTGCTTTAGGCTTGCCGGGGAGTTAATACTGCTTTTCAAATGCATTTGAGAGTTTTCTGAAGGCTTGACCGATCAGGCTTAATGTGGTTAATTACGGAGAAAAGAAAGGTCTTCCTAGCTTTGCATTTGAGATGTTTGTCTTACCTGGACAAACCTAACTCCCAAACATTCCAAGGTTCATTACCAAATACTTGAAAATCCCTGCTTTACTGTGAGAGTTGAAGTTTACAAGGCATGCTTGTCCCAGCAAGCAGTAATCAGGATCATGATCACAGGTTAGTGATGAATGGTTTGGATTTCTGATTTCTAGATGTTGGAACTTGAAAACTTTAAATGTAAGGTGTGTGTGTGTCTTGGAAGGAAGGCGGTTAACGTGGGATAACATACTCAAGCATGCTGCAGGGGCCTCAAAAGCTTGGTTATCAACTTGCACATCTAATATGCTTTTCAAGAGTGGTTTAGGTATTGTCTCTGTTATAGAACTAATTCATGCCTTTCCAGGATAACTTCTTTCTTTTTTGGAAGAGCAGGGGGAGGGGCTAAATTCTGGAGCAATTTCTAAGACTTTGCAAAATTTTCAGCCTTGCTGCTTCACATAAAATGACCAAAATAAAAATTTTCCAAAAAAATACCCCTCAGGTAACAGCTAATCGGTCTGAGTACATTAAAACTGGCTATTTCTGGCCGGCAGAAAATGCTACATGGACCCAAAATGATTTTTTTTTTAATGCAGAATAGAGAGATAAGGCCTTAAAACAAGGGGGTAAGCAAATCGCTGTCATCTGAATCTTTCTGCATTCAGGAGTGTCTAAAAAAATATATTTTCAGAATCACAGAGACAAAAAAAAAGGTTTTTTTAAAACTATTTTAAGAATTTGAAAAACTAACGTGTGAATGTAATTTCTGCATCAGCCTGTTGCCTGAGAACATTTCATTGTTGCTTCAAATTGCCCATTACAGGGGCACCTGGCTGGCTCCGTGGGTTGAGCATCTGACTCTAGGTTTCAGCTCAGGTCATGATCTCAAGGGTTGTGAGTTCAAGCCTTGCGTGGGGCTCCGTGCTCAGTATAAATCCGGCTGAGATTCTCTCTCCCTCTGCCCCCTCTCCCCCCTTATGCTCTCTCTCTCTCAAATAAATGAATCTTTTAAAAAAAAATCGTCTATTACACACTTTCTGACTTTGATAGAATTTAACTTGCTTCCGGGGGGGGTGGTGTGGAGTTAAAAAGCATTTCAGTTTCAACAACTTCCATCTGAGATTTCATCCAGGGCAGCAGACAAATAATATTTCCAGGGGGCGAAAATAATGCTGTGACTGCGCTATCAAATTTTAGTCCTTCAGTTTTACCCAGTGTTCAAAATTAATTTTAATAGACACAAGAAAGGTAGAATACATTTTCAAACAGGGAAAAAAAAAAAACAAGACAAACATAATACAATAACAGCACAAAGGCCACAAGCACCACTCTAAAAGCAACCTAAAACATGGAAAACAGTCTCATCCGTGAATCTCAGGTTGTCTCTCTGTTTTTGAGCTCTACATTCAAGGTCACCACATAATCAATAACAGAAGAATGAATACCAGTGCCGAAGGCATCATAAGCATATTTGTCATGACATCGATACCACCTGGGATCTTACTGACAATGTCTAGAAGCCAAGTCCTTAGAGCTATTCAGTAGAAGAATACCTTTTCCATTGTTGGAATTAAGAATATAAATTGCACAGCTACCAAGAATTTTTATTTCGAGTCTGTAAGTATTACGTGGCCCCGTATTTTAGAGGTCTTTGGTTCCTTCGATCTCTGGCTGCCAGCTAGCGAAGCATTACCCATGCTGGCCATCAATCAGCTTCTCATTCAATAGCGTAGCTACAGAAATTACCTTATTTGATGGAATATTGGTACTTTATGCCCTATGGATACCGACACCATCATTTTTATCTACTCTTTCGCGCTAGCCTTACTGTGTTCCAATTCTTTAGCTGAAAAATTGTAATAAACATTTTTAAAGGTTGGGAATTTAAGAGTAAGCAAACTTCCAAAAAACATGGTTTTAGTTCATGTCGTCGCTCTGGGAAATCCAGAGCATCTGAGTGATGATTTTGTAGGCATCGGCGCTATAAACTCAGTAGCTTGGCTGCAAGGTTTCGCTGCGCCGAGAAGATAGGACCAGAGAGAGGGGCCCACGGGTGCGGGTGTGCCTCAAGCTGGGGCTGTCTGTGTTAACACAAAAAAATCCAGGTCTTAATTTTTGGAGCACCGAGGTCTTGCATTATAAAAGTAACCATCATTCGTTTAAAAAACAAAAACAACAAACTTCCCAGTTCGGTCTCTGACACCTCGTGGATCATTTTAGAGTTCCTCCATGTGGCAAAATGCTTGTGTGCAGGGGAAGAAGGCCAAGGACACGGAGTTTGGGGCACAGGAGGCTTTCCTCCACACCGTGTCACGGTGTCCCCATGGTTGTGTGGGGACACGGCGACAGGAGGAAGTCGGATTCCAAGACAGCACAGCTGGTGCAAAAAAGAAAGGAAGGAATGGAGATGGTGTGTGGGGGGAGGGCGAGGGGGGATGTCCTTCAAAAATAATGCTTTCAAGCTACAAAATGTGGGAAAGGAAACAGACTTGGTCTGGGGTCAGGCGAGCTCAGGAATACCCTTGGTGTCCAGTCAGGGGACGGGGAGCATCACTGTGTGGCACCTTGGCTGGCCAGTGGCAAAGGCTCTACGCGCGGCCACCGCCCCGTTATCCGACAGGTGAGATCCTGCAACCTGACTGTGATGGAGGAGGCAAGAACACCGGGAGAGTATTTAGAGATGACAATAGGAAAAACTCACAGTAAACCGCCAAAACAAGCCTGCAGTTTTCCACTGGTCTTGTTCATCTGCAGATTTTGCACCTAGTGGATTAGAAGTTTAAATACTGACTAAATTAAAAATTGAATACTTTTTTTTTTTAGTACAAGCTATGTATCTGGATATCATAAATCAGAATCGAATAAGGGTTTTAATATGCTTGACAGAAGTTAAATTTCCGGAAAAAAGAAAGAGACAAAGACAGACAGAATAAGCATGCACAATAGAGGTGCATCATACGAGGCTGTCAGTGTTCGACATCTGGGGATGTTTAAACGAAGTCCCTCGGTGGTAGATATTATTCCATCAAAAAGGATAAGTACTGTAATAGTGCTTTAACAGGTCACTCACTGAATTTAGTCGGTTTGAAATGCACGGACTCAATTAGCTGTTTGATAGGTTCTTTTCTTAGGACAGAACTGACTGCGTTTCCTAGAACTGCGGGATTGAATGCTAATGATGCCAGTGGCAGGATACACACAGCTTATGTCAACGTCAACTTACCGATTTCTGCTTCTGCTTAGCTACAGCAGCATGGAAAAGAAACAAAGAATAACACAGCATGCACGTTATTGGCTTATCCAAGGACGCAGACAGTCAACAGGACTAGAAATGTGGCGCAGTGCAGTTGAGCAGGTGACAGATGGGAGCTTGGAAGTTAATGTTACCTTCTTAAAGAAGGGCATTCTTTTCTCTTTGGAGTGGGGTGACGTTACACTGTTTGCACTGGGTTTAGGGGAGCGGTGGTTGGCTGGAATATCATTTTCTTCTGCATCTAAGCCAGTGGCATCTATGTCTATAGCTATATACAGACAAACAATTCAAAAATCATCAGGTAGACAGGAGAGGAAAAACAGGTTATAAAAAAAAATAAAATGAAAGCAAACAAAACGAACCACAGTAAAAGATCTATCATGAGTGCTCAGCGTAGTTAACAAATTTAAAGGTAAGGCACGTTACGAATGCAATGCAATCAAACCTAACAAAACCGAAAAGATCCCCTCGTGATACCTGTTCGCCTGAACACGTGAGTTTTAGGCTAGATCTCTTGAATAACATTTTTAGAGCAACATTTTTAATTTGGAGTTTCAAATACAGTACTGACAGTTTTCCACGTCGACTGTATTAAGTATGGCACAGAACATACGGCTTCACGTCTTATGGTATCTTCAGTCAGCTTTTCGGTAATAAGCAACTACACTGGAAACCCTTATCACAATGTGCCTCAGAGTCCTTCTTTTGCTTGGTTTTGTGTGGGGAAAAAAAAGGGGGCCATGTGGAAAGTGTCACTAAAAATGCAGTAGGCATTTGAGGGAAAGCGAGAATAGAAAAATCCCCAATTCAGGCAACACAAAGGAGTCCTACACGAGGCAAATGATACAGGGATGCTTCCTGGATGGGCAGGATCAAAACGATTTCTAGATGCTATGGACCCCCTCGGGCAGGCTGACTGAAAGCTAGTTATAAAACGCTGGACCCCACGATCTCCAAATGAAAGGAGTCAAATAAAATGACATAATAAGGGGACTGCCGCTGATGGATAGGAAGCCCTTATAGAAATGCATTAAACACGAGAGACAGAGTAGAAAGGCATGAAGACCCCCAGAAAACATGGCATGGGTCTCCCCATCTGGAGAACGAGAGGGTTAGGTCTGTGGTTTGACATGATTTCACTTTTAAACTCTTTTGCCTTGAAAACTGCAGCGATTAACGATTAAGTGTTAAGGGGGGGGGGGGGAAGACCCGTAATCTCATTTTGAGGTTTATAATAAAAATGCTTCCACCTGCAATTCCTACAGAGTTTTATCTGCTACGGAATCAGAGCTGGAAAGTATTTTGAAGATCACTTTCAACCCTCTTGTTTTTAAGATCGAAATGATAATTCAAGGGTTTAAGGGACTCGTTCTTGGCAGAAAAAACTCCGCAGAGCCAGGACTCAGAAGCTGGGCTCCGCATCTGCGAGCCCCCACCCCATCCCTGCACCTGCAGGTGAGCACTCCCCCTCCAGGCGCCCTTCCTCCCCCAGCCCCTTGTGCTTGCCAAGGCAGGGTGGCGTCCTCACTGCCAGGATTCAGGAAGGGACCGTAGACTGGAGCCCAGGAGAAAATGATGCTACGGTTTAGTGGAGGTCGCGGAAAAGAAAATCTACTCAATCTAACAAAAACCACAGTACATTCAGATCAGGAGCAAATTACCATCTGGAAATAACCGCTTGGTGTCGCAAAGCAGCTCCCATGCCTGCGACCCACAAGGAACACACCGGGTTCACACTCGGGCGTCCGCTGCTAACCTCTTCGATACGGTGGCAGATCACCTGACAGCCATCACATTATTTTTCAATTTTGAGGTTATTATGCGTATGAGGTGACTCAACCTTTTGAAAACTAAGATCTCTCGCTTAGTTGTTCCTTTGATTCATCTGAGGTCGAAGATGTGTGATGGAGTGATTCCCCGGCACTGTTTGCACAACGTTGCACGTACCAACGACTGCTTGCAGAAAGAGCGCGCAGGATTCTCTCTCCAGTGAAAGTACTAACAGACTGAGTTAATTCCAGCTATTTAGTTAGACTTACCTAGTAAATAAGTCTTTCTCTTTGCATCACCCACACACATCGATGCACTGAAAGGTTCACCATACAGTGTGGAGCAGAAACACAAGAAATCAATGCTGACTTTCATCCAACCCTATGATGCTCTTCCTGTTGAACCCTAACCTAGGAAGCATGTTGTGAGTGTCTTCCTGGTTACGACGGAGAGGATCTGGGCCAGTGTTTCACTATCTCTGAGACAGACTTACACCAACATCAGGTAAGTTTCCCTTCTGGTAAATTCCCATCTCCTTTTCCCTTTCTCATCTTTTCCTGGGCTTATAGAGGCCACCTTCCAGGGACAGTTCTTTCCGAGAGCGTTTCTGAAACTGAGGACACCTACACCCATGTCCCGAGTTGACAGGACATTGGCAAAGTTCATGCGTTAGATTTTACAGTTTGGCCCTTCAATCTGGTCTGCTGTGATCAGTGGGTGGATTTTTTTAAAAAAATTTTTATAGTAAGAGTGGAAATGCATAAAAAGTTTAGCTGTAATAGTGCCCAGATGTTTGGCGACCCACACATAGCCTCGGAGCCTCAGTCAGGTTTGAAATTTACCTATATTTGGACACAGGGGCTCAAAATCCCAAATTGAGAACTCTCCAATTTATTAGTTCTGACTTTTGGTTAACTTAAATTTAAAAGCACCTGGGTTCATTCCAAAACACAGAGAATTCTAAAACATTTGGCCACTTGCAAAGCACATTAAAGAAATCTACTAAGACAGTTAAGAAGCATGTTCAACTCTTTTCATAGCTCCATATACTTTATTAGACTCAGATGGTTACCCCTTTTTTGTTTCATACTTGTATCTGCAGACCTTGGCAAACATTAGTATTTACTTGGGAAAAACTACTTCCATAAATATGAAAATAGTTTCTTTTATTGGTCCTCAATAGAATCTTTTTTTTGTTTTTTTGTTTTTTTTTGGTGGAGAGCCTTGACAACATTTTTTGAAATCTGAATTGTAACTTCATCTTAGACATTTCGGTTCAGCTGAGTGGCACGCCGGGGTGATCTGTGTGGGCACGCACACGTAGGTATGGCGTATGTGCTGTGTAACTGGCTATCACCCCACTACCCAGATGAGAAGTGAAAATTTTTCCTTTTCCACATTCTTGAGAAACTCCAAGTATATTTACTTTAGGCAAATGCTTGTATCCTTTGGTTTAGCAAAGGGTGAGGTGAATCGTAGACAGGGCCTCTGGGAGATACAGGTCAAGGTTCCAACTGTAGGCCAACCCCCAGGGAGTTGGTTAGGCAGTTTACCCTGGAGGTGGGGTGGGGGGATCCTTTCTGTAGAAATTCCCTGAAATTTTCTTTTAGAAGCTGTGGGATTGATATGAAAATTATGGCAGGTCCCTTAGGCACCGACTATAAATTCAAGCTTGGCAAATGTCTCCAGTCCATTAAGCCACGAGTGTTTTCTGTTCTCGGTATTCAGAAACATTATGCCGATGTCCTGTGTCTGTATAAAACTTGCATCAAGTTTTAAATCATCTTTGCTTTATTGTAGTAAATTAAACTTTCGTTTTAGTAGTGACAAACACCTGTCTACAAAAGTGGAATGTTATTTTACAAACACACTCACTTATTCTTCGAAATGCACGTGGCCTGTTCTCCTTATATTTCCAAAACCGTGAGAAGGCTAGAGTATGGTTTAAGGAAACGGAAGAATTTTCCTGGTCTCCAGGGGTGGCGCTGACCTCTGACCTCTGCGGATGGGGCTGCAGTTGTATTCACTATATGATGTAACATTTCCCCATTTCAGGAGCTTGGTGACAGTCCTCTGGAGTCTCGGAGATAGGTTTTAAGATCTATACAAAGGGTACAGCTTTCTGTCATCATCTCTAATTTTACATGTTTGAGAAGGAGCGGAGCTAAGCCTCTTTGCCCTGTGCCTTCAGTAAACAACCCCCTCCACCGGTGGAGGGAAGATACAAGCCTCACATCATCCCTAAAAAGGCTTCAATTTTCATTTCAAACTTACTGTTTTACTTGATTTTGGGCAACTCGGAATTACTGCACGTTGTACATACCTGGTATTTGAAATCAATATGCATCCTAAAACGATTTCTTATTTAAGTGCTCAGATTTTGCCCTTAAAAGGTTCTATCATTTTTATGAAGAAGGCTTTGGTTGGTCTCCAAAAGGCACCACCACTCAGGAACGAGGCGTGATCAGGAGTAAGAGGGGAATCCTGATTGTAAGACACGCCAGTCACAGTGCAGTCACTTCCCTAACTTGTCCATTGATGTACACACTTCCCACTTCCAGTTTCCTCGAAATCACACAAGGAATCATTTCGCTCAAAATACTGCGCTTGGTGAGTCCTTGCAATCTTACTCTGACTCAACTGCATCTCTTAGCAAACAAAGATTCTGATGATATGGGCTTTTTGCAATGCTACCAATTAGTCTCCAATGTATATACAACTCCAAGTTCTACCCAGAACGGTAGAGTTGCCAGATTTAACAAAGAAAACTACAGTCAAATTTCAATTTCAGACAATTTTTTTTTGTTACTGTAAGTATTTCTCTTACAATACTTACATGAAAGAAATTATTCATTCATCTGAAATTCAAATTTAATGTGGTACCCTTCTCCACTGCCTTGGAAAGAAAACAGAAGCTACTCTTCCTACAAGTATTTCTGACTTTTTGCAATATTTCTACTCATCTCCTACATCTTCCACAGAGCCTTTGGGGTAAAACTCACGTGAGGTCCACCACTCCATCACCACTTTATTCTCCTTTCCTTGCCTTTTGAAAGCTTTTACCCTTCTTCTTCCTTTATTGAACATTGAGGCCAAGAACACACATGCACTGTGGCTGGTGGTGGGCATTCACCCATTTGCTGCCCATGACGATGTGCTGGGCACCACGGTGGGGGGTGTGTAGGGAGAAAAAAATTAAATACATTCATCACTTTGGTCCTCTAAACAACTTACAGTGAGCACATGGACAAATTTCCTTTTTTCAAAGCCCTGAAGAAAATTTCCCCATATTATTTCTTACTCCATGTATGCATTCTGATTTCTGATCGCTTTCAGCCCTCCCCGGGTTCACACAGGGACTCTGCATGTAGAGTCACACAGCTAGGGGAGATCGAGGAAAGCGTGAAATGCAGAATGTACCGAGCTGCACTCGTTGCCTACTTACCGGATGACGGTGGTGTAGATTTTCTGGAACTAGGTACTATGTCACCCAAACTGGATGATGAATTTCCTCCTGATTTACTGGAGTAAAGCAAAAATGTATATTACACCTGACACTTATTTCAGATATTACAACATTTGTATTGCTCAATAAACATGATTAGTCATTGTGTTTCTACTGAACTTTAAATCTGTCTTTCCTACAAGGAGGCAAATAGTAATTTCCCAGGGGAGATGCCCGGAGTGCTTGAAACAGCCATGTAATCGTCTTGGTTTCAAATTCCAGGTTTAATTTTAAAAGGCCCTGAGAGACTGGAAGAGAATAGGGTAATTTCTGCAGCCCTCAAATTCTCCGCCAGCAATCACAGAGAGAGAGCAGCAGAGCTTTCCTTTGCTTCTTAGGTTGGAGACCCTCTGAAGCAGTGAACAGAACTTTAAGGTTAACACCAAGACTTTTGGTTTTCTTCTCGTTTGGTTCGCTTCGTTGGCTTGGCTTGGTTACTCTTAGTGTATTAAGACAGAGTACTCAAGCCTTCCTGAGCAACCTATAAAAGAAAAACACTGCAATACCGAACTTGCTAACCTTTGCGAGACACACAAAGGAACAGGACAAACAGGGGTGACACCATTTAACCCTCCGATAGCAGTCAGCATTTGGAACGTGTCTCACGCGTGACTAACGCCGAGGATTCGACCTGGGTTCACGGAGGCACGAATTGAAGAGCATGTACCGTGGAACCATCACATTCTAAAATTCGATACGTGATATGCCAGTGTCTTAGAAACTTTAGACTTAACATCGGAACGAGAGCATTTATGTTTTTTACCGGCATTCCAGCACGCCAAATACCCTGTTACTAAAAGACCCCCTTCACAGATGAAGACAGGAAGGAGTAGCGAGGGACAGGCAATTTTGGCAAGACGGTCTTACTGCCTAACATTTATTATCAGAGCCAACCCTGGGTCTAGTTGAAAGAATCCGCTACAATGTCTGTGCACCACAGGGCAGTGTTTAAGTTACATAAATATTAATACGAACATATAAATTCCACTAAAACGCCAGGAAGCAGGCTGAATTGTATCACTTTTATGCATTTTAATGCGTAAAACAGACCAACATCAAAAACTTAACGCAGCTAGCAGGAGCCTCTGTATCTTTCTGAGGTTCTTAAGAGACACGCCAGGACATTTAACAAGGATACCAGACAGGATGTACAATTAATAAAAAGTGGTATTTACAGAAGCAATTTCTGGTCGTTTTACAAGAATATACCCTTACACCAGGACCAAAACATTTTCTTCCAGAAGTTTTTTGTGTGTTTGGTTTTTGTTTTTACTTTCTTTAAAGTCCCAAGTCTAATTTCAGTTTAAGGATGGGTCTGATTTACATTCTCTTTGAATTTTAATAAAAGTCAAAGCATTATTTGGATTGTGTAAAATTTCGACAAACACCGCAAATAGTCAAAATGTTCAAAATGCAAATTTGCCCTTAACTTTTCATTCTAGACAAATGCCACATTCTTGAGCTCTGCCCCAATTTACTGCCTTTCATTTCTGTCGATTTTCATAATTTAAAAATCAGAGCTCTTACATACTTCTGAATTCTGGTTATGTCCTCAAAATAAAACTATATTTCGGATGTTAGAAGACAAATGTAAAAATCTCTAAAAGCAAGTAAAAATACCTTCCCAGACCAAGGCAAAAGCTTAGGTAAATAGACAGGACAAAAGATATTCAGTTATAGGAAAGGTAACTTAGCTCCCTAGAATAAGTTGTGGGATGTTACTCCCCAAATGTCAATTATAGTCTTTTAAGAGAAAAAAATGGAATAGCAAAACAGTGTATCTAATAGAGTAAATACTAACAGATGGCAATATTAATGATGATCTGTCTGTCCTTGCTACGCGATGCGTGGTGTAGCAGGGTAATCTGTCTGAGGTCAGGCTACAGTCAGATCGATCCAGTTTTCATCCTGATTCTACCGCTTACTAGTTGTGCCAACTTGGTCAAGTCCCTACCTTCTCTTTGCCTGCTGCCCCGTCTGGGAAGTGGAGGCTTTAATACCTATTGTTTCCCAAGTTCTAAAGCAGAGCTGATGGTTCACATCAGACCAGGGATGACCATGTGGGAGACAGAGGAAACTCTGCTTCCTTAACAATTTTGGCCAAAGTTTCTCCCTTCCTACGCTTTAGGAAGTAGTTTTCCTTTCTCGGTTTGTACATGAATAAGCAGAGAAAAATCCATCCCAAATTTTTCATAACGCATTCTACAAAACACTATTCCAAAGACATGAACCAAGAAAAATTTAAGATAATTTTAGTAAATACATGAAAAATATCCCCATCCCACTACCCAGATTCACAGTACATGCTGATGTAATAAAGGCTCAGAAAGCGGGTGCCTGGGTGGCTCAATCGGTTAAGCATCTGCCTGCGGCTCAGGTCATGATCCCAGGGTCCTGGGGTTGAGCCCCACATTGAGCTCCCTGCTCAGCGGGGAGCCCGCTTCTCCCTCTCCCTCGGCCTCTGTCTCTTCGCCCTCCGTGTGCTCTCTCTATATATCTCAAATAAATAAATAAAATCTAAAAAAAAAAAAAAAATCAGGAGTGCCTGGGTGGCTCAGTCGGTTAAGCATCTGCCTTCAGCTCAGGCCATGATCCCAGGGTCCTGGGATCGAGTCTCCCTCTGCTCTTCCTGTTTGTGCTCCCACACTCTCTCTCTGTCAAAGAAATAAAATCTTAAAAAATAAATAAGGCTCAGGAAAGTCCTTAAAATAATTTCCTACAACCTAGTACCACCCTAAACTTGACCAGGAACACTCTAAAAATGCTGAATGGTCCCTAACAAATCAAGCCAAAACAAGCATCCCTGTCTGAGATAACATCAAACCTCAACGACCTATTTACCACCAAATTGAAAACAGCAATATCTATACCCTATGAAAGAAAAAAAATGTCCACATTACGAGATTTTATTAGCTAGTATTAAGATACCAGTATCAATACAGAGAACGGAAGAGTACCCAATAAAGCCAGGAGAGCACTGGAAATTGTATGCATAGAATGCCATCTTCAACATCCTACCAGTCCGATGCGCAGGCTTGGTTGATCTGCACGCGTCTACTTTTTTTTTTTTTAATAAATTTTTTTTAAAAGATTTTATTTATTCGACAGAGATAGAGACAGCCAGTGAGAGAGGGAACACAAGCAGGGGGAGTGGGAGAGGAAGAAGCAGGCTCCCAGCAGAGGAGCCTGATGTGGGGCTCGATCCCATAACGCCGGGATCACGCCCTGAGCCGAAGGCAGACACTTAACCGCTGTGCCACTCAGGCGCCCCTGCATGCGTCTACTTCTATATGACGACATGCATCTCACAGTCTGAGAGCCCCCAGTAACCCCGGGATTAATGAAAGCCAGATATGGGGTAGAGGTCTCCAAAAAGGGAGGAAGTGCATTTGAACTAAAAGGACCTGACAATTACAAAATACTAAAGAAGATGGACGTTCCAAACCAAAAAGAATCTTCCATTGTACTTGTTTGCAGATGCTTGACCAAAAAAAAAAAAAAAATTCTTGCTAATGCTAAAGTATTACCATTGAATACAAAGGATTTTGCAGCATTACAGAAACAAATAAAATCTAAGCTAGAGAAAATAGAAGCCTAGCTCTTTACATCAGCGAAAAGATCTGCCCAAATCACATCCCTTCCCACAGGGAGAAGCAGGCAAGGTTCTCAGACGTGTCTGCATAGGGTTCAATTTCAAATTCACTCCAGGTCTGAGTAGCTCTTTCCAGTGATTCTTTTACGGAAGGGCACACAACTTCAAGAATCCTAGGAAGGATTACTCAGCCCCAGCGTATTACATAACTCATTTAATTGCTATCTGCAAATGCAGTTTTAACTGGTTTCATACTGGGTTTCCCTTCAAGTCCTTAGCAGTGGGTAGAACTGAAAACTGAGTTTCCCATGTGGGGATGAAATGAACAGATCACAAAAACTGCTCTTCGCCAGTGATGTCTAAGACCGTCATGCCTAAAACGCCTCCCCACCCGGCCAGGCAGCTAGCGACCCCGGGATTAGTCACCAAGGCTGCTCAGGGCAACAGTGTTTTCAGGAAGAGATTAGGACGTGAGAACGTCCTCTGCACTGAAGCCCCAATTTAATACTCGATGGCTTTATTATTAATGAGAACAATTAATTTGATTCTGTCCCAAATACGATGAAAGTCAAACGCTGGGATGCCATCACTACACCATAGCGCCAGTCTGCTTTTCAACACGTAATAAAGACCACGGGACGCAGAAAACGAGAACACGCGAATGACCGTGTAATGTGGACTTTTACACAAACGCTGTTTTTCTCATACCTGGAGTAGAATTTCCCTTGCTTGGCTCTCTGTTCATGCTGCAGCCTCATATTTTCTAGTTTCACCGGGCTTGGAATGAATCCGATTTCACAGCCTTCTTTCACCAATCGCCCTATCCACCAGTCATTGTTAAATTTCTAAACACAAAAGCAAATTTGTTTGCCATCAGTGCACAGAAGTTCACGCCTTCAGATTGTTTTTCTTCTACGCGAACGATTTTCGGTGGAGAGGCATATTATGGCAATTACAGTAAACTATGCCTCAACATCACAACTGGAGAAACTCGGAGGGCTTCATGGTCGAGCATGTATGAATCAAGTATTGTCAATGAGCCCAGCAATCCACCGGCGCTTGCCTCTTCCTCCTAGTTCCTGCTATTGCTTTGAGACTAACCTGAATTCCAACGCAGCTCCTGCAGGATCACCTCCCCTGGTTCAAAGACGAACAGCCCATCCTATCAAGAGACCATTAGAACTAGGGAGCATGACAGAGGCCTCTTCTATAATCAGATTACTTAAAAATATTAAGAGTGGGAGAGAAACACTGAAATCTACCTGAAATATCTTGTGTCAGAGCAAAATGTCCCTCTGTGCAAACAGGTTTCTAATTACCATGGTACGGTGTTCTCAGAGGGTTTTTCTCCACTTGTGTGGATGTTGACGATTTCTCTCTTGCAGACAGACTATTTACTCTAAATCTATGATTTGGTTTTACTTCTCTCAATTAGATGGTATCTTTCCAGTCTGTTCTTGAACATTTCAAAGACTAGCTACTCTGTGTTTGTTTTTTTCCCTTCCATGGTAGAAAAGAGACCCCTCTTTAAGCAGCAGCCATCGGGAGGGGACCCTGGATTAACCGAACTCCCTGTTGTAAAGTCAGATTCCAGGCATGACATTGTTTGTGACAACTTTTTCCATCTTTCCTTCCCAGGCAGTATTTATATCTCTTTCTAAAAGTTAGTGAAACGGTAGGCTCTGAATTCTCTAGGCCTGGGCACCTGGGTGGCTCAGTCAGTTAAGGGTCTGCCTTCAGCCCAGGGTGTGATCCCAGGGTCCTGGGATCGAGCTCCACATCGGGCTCCCTGTTCAGTGGGAAGTCTGCTTCTCCCTCTGCCTCTGCCCTTCCTCCCTCCCCACTGCTGGTGCGTGCTCCCTCTCTCTCTCAAATAAATAAATAAAATCTTAAAAAAAAATTCTCTAGGCGGTTTTATTTCTTACATATACAAAAACATTGGAGTCAGGGCTAAAACTGTGCCTCTCTACCTCTTTACTAAACAGATTTTTAGAGTACGGATTTTTTAATACATTTTTGTTATCTGAGTCTAGTCTAAGCTCTTCTAATTGGCTGTCATCACCTCCTTTAGTTATAGATTGTATCACAGGGAGTATGAAATTTACATATGTTCCTCATGACATATCACCCCTCAGATGCAAGTCGCTCCAATTCTCATTCCTGCAGCTCCAAGGAAACCTCATATTCACACCCTGAGAACATCATTCAGGGGGAATTTCTGCTCCTTTCATACCCTGTTCTGCACAGCAGGCATTTGATAAATGTTGACTCAAAATAAACCTTAATTAAGGGTGCGTTTTTCCAACGCACGGGTATGAGTCATTGCTAACTGGCAGGTGGAGACTTTGGCGTGGAGAAAAAGGGAGTGTCCTGCTCTCTGCTCCTTGCCTCCGTGGCTCCAATTCCCACCACGCTCCCTTCCACTGCCGACATTAACCACCCGAGAAGGGTCCAGGGCATCAGTGGTCTGCATTTGGGCATCGTCAGCAGAGAGGAGAGATTGTGAATTCTAGGCGTTATTATTAACCCTCCCCAGATGGCTAAACTTGCAACATGAGGGGAAAACGACACACAGCCAAGGTTAAAAATTAAAAGAAAAAGTACAGGTGACGCATAAAAAAGGATCATCTACTCCAGTAATTCCCACTTTCTGGGTCACAGAGCCCAGGGGAGCCCTGAAGTCAGTGCAAGACTCCTGTGACTTCCTTCTTCTTTCAAAAGGTTATATTGATATCAGGAAAGGTTGAGCGGCATTGCATCCGCGCGTGGTATTCAAGTCCAGCTACACGCGACGCTATGTCACGGCAGTAAGAGAGAGGAAGTGATGTCTCGAGGTGAAAAGTCATGCGGGCAGAAATTCAAATCCTTTTCCTTACTTCCTTAACATGCAGAAAATCTTTTGCTTCGAAGGAGATGGCCATGCCTGGCACTGGAACATCATCTTCGTGGGCTGCACTATAGCTGACATTTGTCCGAACAGCAAACGCAACGGGCTTTGTCTAAAGCGGGAAAAGAAAGGGAGAAGAAAGTTAAAAAGAAGCAACCGCGTTCCTCCTTTTTCTCCCTGTGATATCAACATACGCCGACTATCTGTTGTCGTTGTTGGTTTCTTCCACCTGGTTCTTTATCACAAAACAGATTATTGGTACTCACGGCACGGGGAGTCTCTGCCCTCTGCGATGCAACCCACCTGAACTAGGAAAAGGCCATTGTTCTCTTCGAAAGCACTACAAGTAATGAAGGTAAAGATGAAGTCTGGAAACATATGTTTACAACATAACAGCTTGTAGCAAATAGAAATCAGGAGACACACACAGAGCAATGAAATGCCCTTTCTTCTTCCTTCTCAGTGAAAAAGACTGAGTACCAGCCACTCCCACCCTAAAGAGCTACTTTAATAAATAATTAATGACCTAATTCTTGGAAGCACAGTGTGAAAAAAAAAAACCAGAGAAGATATCTAATTCATGGCTGCAGGGAATTATGAAATCAATGACCTTTAATTCTTTTTTTTTTTTAAGATTTATTTATTTAGAGAGAGAGAGAGTGCACAGTGGGGAGGGGCACAGGGAGAGGAGACAGTCTCAAGCAGACTCCTCACTGAGCACAGAGCCTGATGGCAAGGCTGGATCTCATCACCCTGAAATCATGACCTGAGCCGAAACCAAGAGTTGGATACCTAATTGGCTGAGCCACCCAGGCACCCATCAGTGACCTTTAATTCTATTCTTTTCCCTCTTGAGTTCGGTCAGCCGCTGAAGACAGTAACATGAATTAAGCCATCCTTCATTATTTGATGCTTTGCAAATTTATAGGTTAAGCATCTGTCCTCTGGGCAATTCCTATGTATCTACAAGGTGAAAAAACAGATAAGTGCAGAAATGGTGAAAAGAGGTATTGTCTTAACTGGCACTGCATTTCTTCACATTGTGGACACGTGGATTTTTTCTGAGAAGTTTCTCCCTACCGAAGGAGCTCTTCTTTGACCTGGCTTGTCAGGGAGGAAAACTGGGGATTGGGAATAAGAGACCATCTTTATTTCCAAATTTTCCACACTTGTTCTGTTCTATGGGATTGTTGTCTGGGTTGAGGACCAAGCTAAGAGCCACAAAGTCACTCAGATCCATCCACAATATGCAGACTAAGAAAGGCTACCACATTCTGGATAAGGGCACAGTAGACATAAAGTGGACGTAAGCATAGGAAAACCGATTCTTGGTATCCACTACGATCTTTAATGACATAAAAGATACTCTTCCTCAAATGGAAATAGGGACTTTAAAAAAAAAAGAAAGAAAAGTTGCCCATAATTCTACCACTGAAACACAATCTTTTTTAAAATTTTAGTTATTTTTTAAAATTTAAATTCAATTAATTAACATATAGTGTATTATTAGTTTCAGAGGTAGAGTTCAGCACTTCATCAGTCTTAATATGTTGTGTTAATTACATCACGTGCCCTCCTTAATGTCCATCACCCAGTTACCCCAACTCCCCCCCACTTCCCCTCCAGGAATCCTCAGTTTGTTTCCTATGATTCAGAGTCTTTTATGGTTTGTCTCTCTGATTTCGCCTTGTTTTATGTTTCCCTCCATTCCCCTATGATCCTCTGTTTCATCTCTTAAATTGCACGTGAGTGAGATCGTAAAATTTTCTTTCTCTGATTGACTTTTTTCGCTTAGCATAATGCCCTTTAGTTCCATCCACGTCGTTGCAAATGGCAAAGATTTCATTTTTGTTGATGGCTGAGTAGTATCTCTCCATTCATCTGTTAATGGCATCTGGGCTCTTTCCATAGTTGGGCTATTGTGGACATTGCTGCTATGAACATTGGGGTGCAGGTGCCCCTTCGGATCACTACGTTTGCATCTTTGGGGTGAATACCCAGTAGGTCAATTGCTGGGTCATACGGTAGTTCTATTTTCAGATTTTTGAGGAACCTCCATACTGTTTTCCAGAGTGGCTGCACCTGCTTGCATTCCCACCAACAGTGTAGGAGGGTTCCCCTTTCTCCACATCCTTGCCAACATCTGTTGTTTCCTGACTTGTTCATTTAGCCATTCTGACCAGTGTGAGGTGGTATCTCATTGTGGTTTTGATTTGTGTTTCCCTGATGCCGAGTGCTGTTGAGCATTTTTTTTTCATGTGTCTATTGGCCATTTGTTATGTCTTCTTTGGAGAAATGTCTATTCATGTCTTCTGACCATTTCTTGATTGTATTATTTGTTCTTTGGGTGTTGAGTTTGATAAGTTCTTTATAGATTTTGGATACTAGTCCTTTATCTGATAAGACATTTGCAAATATATCCATCCATTCTGTTAGTTGTCTTTTGGTTTTGTTGACTGTTTCCTTTGCTGGGCAAAAGCTTTTTATCTTGATGAAGTCCCAATAGTTCATTTTTGCCTTTGTTTCCCTTGCCTTTGGAGACGTGTCTAGCAAGAATTGCTGCAGCTAAAGTCAAAGAAGTTGCTGCCTGTGTCCTCCTCTAGGATTTTGATGGATTCCTGTCTCACATTTAGGTCTTTCATCCATTTTGAGCCTATTTCTGTGAAACACAATCCTTGAAAAGTGATGGTGCTTCCATTTTTTCTTGAAATTTCTTTAAATATAATAGATTTTACTCCCACAGCTACAATCATATTTCATTTTTATCCAATTTTTAAAGTAATATACTATGTCTTCATGTGATATGATGCTTTTTAAATCTACCACTTAAAAAATTATCCCAACCATTCACCTTTTTTGCTATGTAGGTTTATAATTATTTTTTCACTACGATAAATATTCTTCTTTGAAAAATCTTCATACAAAAAGTCTCTTTCTATTTAGAATTCTTTCCTTGGGACAGATTCCCAGAGGTAGCATGAGTAAGCCATGAGTTATCAAGACCTTCTTCAATTCTCTTCCAAACTACCATCCAACTGGGTTACACCATTTTAAACCACAACCAGCAGTATAAGATGGAGCCCTTTAAAAGAAGACATAGTCTTCATCAGACTTGGTTATACTGCTAGAAATAGGATTTTCTTGAATCGATTTTTTCCATCATTCAGGAGAGTTTCTGATCACAAAAACGTAGGTCCAAGATTTTCTTTTTTTTTTAAATGTTAGCATGATTTCTCATTTCCCCCAAGGTCTTTTATTCCTTGGAGGATACAGAGTTTAAGCATTGCATATGTGTTTTCATCACTGGAAGACATAAATTTTAAATGTACAACTCCACAGAGGATCCTATGAAAAATCTCATGTCTTTTATGCATTAACTTTTCAAAGACTGGAGTCCCAGGAAGAGGAAACACCAAAAGACAGAAAAACTGAAGGTGTGGTGAAGGCTAGCTTACAGTAACAGGGGCCACAGATCATCATTTTATGTTCTGACAGTCTAAGACATCAATACGGAATGTTCCTCCTTCCTCGGCTCATGTAACCAGTAATGCTAGTGTTAGAGATGGAGCTGTGTATGGGCGTCAGCTGTATACAACCTACAAGGAGGAAAGAACAGCAGAATCTTGTCCCTCGGTGTCTCTACTCCAAGAACTACATTTCTAGGAGGGGGGGGAGGGGACTGGGCTAGGCCGGGGATGGGTACTAAGGAGGTCGCGTATTGCATGGAGCACTGGGTGTTATACGCAAATAATGAATCATGGAACATTGCATCAAAAACTAAGGATATACTGTATGGTGACTAACATAACATAATAAAAAATTATTATATAAAAAAAGAACTACATTTCTAAAATTAGAATGGACAACAGTGAAAGTGAAGAGGAGGAAAAAGGCTTTTATCAAAATAAGAGAAAAAAAAAAAACCCCAGAATGCAAACCAAAGGGGCCGAATGACGGTGTCACCTTTGGTTCCCTGAACTCACTTCAGCTCTAACTCAAGCAGCACGCCTACTACATGGAAGATATTTTCCACATCAATTCCGTGCGTAATGGGTTCAAGAACAGGGCATTTTAAATGCGCCTGGATTTGAATTCTGATTCTGCCACTGCCCAGGTGAGCAGCTGGGCATATTTCTTACCCTCACTGAGCAATGTTTCCTCATGGCTCAAATGAGAGGAATAACACCAATATGGCAGCGTGATTATGAGATTTCAGAAAATGCGTGTCACGAGTTATGGGAAGTCCTGCCATTTGCAACGACCTGCATGGACCCCAAAGGCATTATGCTAAGTGAAATGAGTTAGACAGACAAAGGCAAATCTTGTATGATCTCACTTATACGTGGAGTCTAACCACCACCACCACCCTACCTCCCTGCAAAAACCCAAACTCATAAAAACCGCATGCATAAGGCAGGCTAGTGTTCGGAATAGACACTGCTCAATAAAGTGGCATTTGCAGGGCGCGTGGGTGGCTCCATCAGTTAAGCATCTGACTCTTGGATTTGACTCCGGTCATGATCTCAGGGTCATGGGATTGAGCCCCATGTCAGGCTCTGGGCTCAGAAGGACTCTGCTTAAGATTCTTTCCCCCTCCCTCTCCCTCCCCCCCTGCTCGTCCCCCTATCCACCCACCCTCTCTCTCAAATACATAAAATAAAAGCTAAAAAAAAAGGGGGCACTGGCCATACACCATAATAAATGCCGTACCCAACTAAATGTCTGCCCATATTCACCCATCTTTTAAGGCGCTACATAAACGGCTTCCTCTGTGCTCTTCCACTGCGATGCTCCTTAGACCAAACTAGTTAAGACAGTTGAGGACCGGCCATATGCCGCGGTGCTAAATGACGATTACACTCAAGATTCTCCAGTGTGCGTTCCTTCGTACTGTCTCGGACGTGAGAAAATGGTACAGTTTCCCCGTATCTGTTTGCTTCCACTGTTCTAGCTCTTGAATTCTGATTTTCTTTGACAGTTCTCAGTCACAGAGGCTTTTATTTTTTTAACCAACTTGAAGTCCCAAGGGAACGTGGCTTAAGGAATCTTTGAATGTTTATCCCATGAAACCATTTTTTTTTAATCGAACATACCCAGCTTTCAGTGGACACCCGCATTTCTGGCCTGCTGGCTGTAGGGTCCTCCCAGGACTTCCTCCTTTCCTCATTTGGGCCTCTCGGCCTTGTTCCTGCTCACACACACGCTCTCAGCCCAGAAGGAAGCCTGCTGTGTTTTTATGGTTTTCCAGTGTCTCTTCTCTCATCAGGGCCTAGGGACGTGCTTCAGTGGCTCCCCCTTCACACTCATGCGACCCGTGGTAAGAATCTATGGCTACAACGGAATGTTGGGGTATTTATGTGTGGAGGCCAGCCGCTGTTTACTTTCTCTTTTTTATGCTCTCTTCCTAAGGTAAGACAAAGTCCTGAAAAGCAAGAGCGAACAGATGCCAGGAAGCCCTGGCCCTATGGAGGCCTCCTCGGAACACCAGGACAGAGGGAATGGTGGGGACACATGGAGCCAGAGCTGTCACACATGCTGGGCCCCCTCCCTGTCCTGGGCCTTGAGGGAAGCAAGGCTGGGCCAGGCCTCTCGGCCAAAAGTAATGGTGCGCTCTGAGGAGCGGGCTTTGCCCCCAGGTCGCAGGCTCCCCTTCAAGTTGTTTTTCACCCACTCTCTAACTCCAGGGCCTTATAAGATCTGCCTGAAAGACTTGGTCATGGCTGGAGGGGAAGGTAGGGAAGCAAGGCAGGAAACACACATGTAAAGGTGGCCCACCGCCCTAGGTAGGGTCCTAGCAGGACTGGTGTGGAACAGTTCTTAAATCCCAACTGAAACTGAGACTTGGAATCACCCTCCTCCTCAGAATCATTGGGATAATAAATTGGTTGGGAGACCACGTGATCCTTAATTCCACTTTCTTTCGACCTCAGTAATATCCTGAGAGCTTTCTTTCTCAGGCCAGTGCCATAGCTGGAGCTCAGCGTCGCTGTTTCCTTCTACCTGGATTCCTGGCTCACCTGTGTGGCCGTGGACGCCATACGAGGTGGGGGGCATACGGTCCTACCAGTCTCTGCTCCTCACTCCCGTGCCCACGTAACGGGACCTTCTGCTGGCATATGCTCCACAGTGTAAGGTGGTTGGTAGACCCCTCTCATTTTGTGGTCACCTTTTGGCACAAAGAATTAAAAGTCTGCTGCACGTCAGCTTGTGAACTAAGCTGTCTTCACTCAGTAAGCACTGATCTGTAGAAGAGGAGAGCATCTCATCATCCAGAGTGTTATGCAAAAGTGCTTTCCAAAGGCTGCGTCACCTCACCACGGTATCTCTCTCTGGGCTGTTTTCAGATATGTTTGAAAAGGGAGATGAATAAATAATACAGAGGTAAAGCAATTCTTTTCTTCTCTTCCACGTCCTTCCTCATCTTGTGCACGGCATGACTTACAATCGAATTATAAGAGCTACGACTCTGGGCTGAGCGGTGTGCTGCGTGTTATGCAGAGACTGGCGCGTTTCATTACATCTCAGCAACAACTGGTTTTCCCAGATGAGGGAAATGAGGCTCAAAAGAGTTCTCCTAGGCCACAAATAATGGAGGGGATATTCAAACCCAACGATCTCATTCTAAAGCCTGAGCTCTCTGCAGCCTTTCCTGCGGCCTTTCATCCACAGGGGCACGTGGATGGCCATTTTACAGCACTTGAATGTCTGTGTGATATTCTGAACACTTGAAAATTATATTTTACAAAACGCTCAAAAATTGGGACAGAAAGAGGTAAAAAAAAAAAAAAATCAGGCCCAAGTCTGCCTTATAGTGTCGTTTAGCCCATTTTTTTAAAAAACAGGTAACACTGAGCAATTTCATGTGTTAGAACTATGGGCATTCGGGGCACCTGGGTGGCTCAGTTGGTTGAGCGTCTGACTTCAGCTCAGGTCATGATCTCAGGGTCCTGGGATCGAGCCCCCCATGGGGTTCCCTGCTCGGCAGGGAGTCTGCGTCTCCCTGTCCCTCTGCCCCTCCCCTGCTTGTACTCCCTCCCTCTGTCTCTCAAATAGATAAAATCTTGAAAAAAACAAAACAGCACTATGGGCATTTATTGTAAAGGTCATGTATTTCTGCCTCTTGGCACTTGAACTGATTTGTGGTCTAATAAATCAGTAACAATGTCAAATCATGATTTTTGTTCATTTGTATACAACTTCTCTCTCTTCTCTTTTCCACAACATATAAAGCTCTATTTCATGCAAAGAGAACTGAGATATCAAAACATGTGGTTTTGTGGCTTCTAAAAGTGTCCCCAAGGAGGCTGCACGGGGAGAACTGAACAACCACAGCTACTATATTATAGTATAATATACTGTATATATGAGGAATATACTATAAAGAATGTATCCATTAAGGAATTTATAATATATATACTGTCTCTGAAAAGGGTAAGAAAAAGTCATGCCAAGTTCCTTATGAGAAAATGTTTCCTGGACCAACTTTCAGGATTTTCACTGGCCTGGCTGTCATTCTGGGAGCACTCTAACTTTGTTTTGTAAGTTTATTACTTTTGGAAAGATTCCTTTTCTAGGTCCCTTTCCCGTGGCAGCTGCTGTATCACCAAGGATTCTTTGGCTTCGATGGTGGAAGCCTGGGGAGTTTTTGTCAGTTGGTCTCAGGGTGGAATCTTCTGAGGGACGACTACACGGAGCTATGAGTACAGCTGAATGCTGAAGACCCAAACCCCCTGGTTTCACCACCACCTGCCCCAGGCCCAATCCAGCCCCAGGACAGTCAGGCCTGTTGTCCCAGAAGGATGGCCCAGCAACATCTCAGCCCTCCCAAATGTTCCGCCTCCTTTTCCTCCTCCTCCTCTGACTCACGCCCTCCCTCGAGCCTCCCTTCAGGTCGTTCATCATGCCGCCATATGCTCTACTGTGCTGAGAGATGGATGCCGGAAGCTGGTTATGCGCGGGCATGGACGGAACCCCAACTAGCAGGTGCAGGGGGGTGTTCTCACAGCTCTGGGGCCACGGGACCTGCTTTCTCACATAACCAAAGTAAGGTGTGTTAGTGCCCCAGAGGCTGGGGCCAGTGAGAGCCCACAGGTTCTTGTTAGAGATACATTTGAGGTTTACAGCAGGAGCAAATTTTTACATTTTCACAACCTTCTGGAATCACTAGACCTAAGGCTATCAGGACACAATGATTGTAGTAGGAGACAATGAACTTTAAAAATCTTTAAAAAAAATGAAAATCTTCAACTTTATTTGATTCCCTATACATACAGGCAAAAGATTCTACAGCATGTTGTTAAAAATCTTGCCTTGAGTCTTACCAATCATCGAACTTTAAAAAATATTTCCTTAATTTATTATAAACTACCAAGGAGAGTCTAGGAATTTTTTTTTTTAAGATTTTATTTACCTATTTGAGAGAGGGAGAGAGCATGTGGGTGTGCACTAGTTGGGGGAGGGGCAGAGGGAGAAGCAGATTCCCCACTGAGCAGGGAGCTGGAAGCAGGGCTGGATCCCAGGACCCTGAGATCATGACCTGAGCGGAAGGCAGATATTTAACTGACTGAGCCACCCAGGCGCCCGTGGGAATTCTTTAGTAGCCAAATATATCAAGCCACAGTGATAAAAAGAATGTAACTAATTATGTATTCTGACCATTGAACATTGACTGAATAAGCAAATCATCAGATTTGTCACAAGACAAAATTTACATATGCAGTTAATGGATTTGAGAAATTTCAAAGTTCTTCTGTAGAACTGATTCCCTTAATGAATATTTATAAGAACATGTTTATTACCTTGAGTCCCTGCCCCCACATAGCTTAATTTGTATTCCAGTAGAGGGGATATCCAATAACAAAGTAGAAAAAAAAAGTTATATGAATAGAGAGTAACCATGGGGGTGAAGGGTGAATAGGCAACATGAAATGGGATAGTTAGGGGAAACCTCTTTAGAGTTCTCATCCATTCATTATTTGTGTGTCAAGCACTGTTTTGGACAGTGAACAATACAAACTAAGATTCTCATGCCCTCTGGGAGCTTACGTTCCAGGGCGGGAGAAACAAAGCATAAGTAACAGACAACACAAGGCAAAGTATATGTTCGAAGGAATGTTGTAGAAAAAGAAAAATCAAAACAAGGTAAGCAAAGCCCGGGTGCAAGGGGACAGGGCAGGTGGCATTTGAACAAAAGCATGAAGGAGGTCAGTGAATGCAGATAATGTGAACTCCAGGCAGAGGAAAGTGCCACGGCAGAGGCCTGACCGTGGAAGCAGGCCAGACGTGTCCAAGGAAGACGAGGTCTGGCTGGGTGGAGGGAACCAGGGAAAAGAACAAAAGAGGAGGTCAGAGCTCGCAGGTTTTATGGGGCTTTTCAGGTCACAATCAAGATGTTCAGCTTTTGCTCTAAATGAGATAAGTCACTAGAGGATTTTTCAGCAGCAGAGTGATGCGGTCTGATGTGTTAACAGTACTATGGTGGCTGTTAATTGAAAAGAGATTTGGGGAGCCAGAACAATTAGGCAAGAAAAAGAAATAAAAGGCATCCAAATTAGAAAGGAAGAAGTAAAACTGTCACTGTTTGCAGATGACATATTATATAGAGAGAACCCTAAAGACTCCACCAAAAAAACTGTTACAACTGATAAATTCAGGGGCGCCTGGGTGGCACAGCGGTTAAGCGTCTGCCTTCGGCTCAGGGCGTGATCCCGGCGTTATGGGATCGAGCCCCACATCAGGCTCCTCTGCTGGGAGCCTGCTTCTTCCTCTCCCACTACCCCTGCTTGTGTTCCCTCTCTCACTGGCTGTCTCTATCTCTGTCGAATAAATAAATAAAATCTTTAAAAAAAAAAAAAAAAGAACGGATAAATTCAGTAAAGTTGCAGGATACAAAATCAATATACAAAAGTCTGTGGTGGGTCTATATGCTAATAACAAACTATCAGAAAGAGAAATTAACAATCCCATTTACAATTGCAGCAAAAAGAATAAAATACCTAGGAATAAATTTAACCAAGGAGGTAAAAGACCTGTATACTGAAAACTACAAGACACTGATGAAAGAAATTGAGGAAGACACAAATAAATGGAAAGATCTTCCATGCTCATGCAGTGGAAGGATACTGTTAAAATGTCCATACTACCCAAAGCAATCTAAGATTCAATGCAATCCCTATTAAAATTCCAATGGCATTTTTCACAATAGAAATGTGATTTAGATTTACATATCTAATCTATGAATTAGATTTGTAAATCTTAAAATTTATATGAAACCAAAGAAGACATCAATTAGCCAAAGCAATCTTGGTAAAGAACAAAGCTGGAGGCATTACGTTCCCCACTTTTAAACTATATTACAAAACTATAGTAATCAAAGAGTACGTACGATATTGGCATAAAAACATACACAGAAATCAATGGAATACAACAGTCCAGAGATAAACCCATGTATATATGGTCAATTAATTTATGATAAAGGAGCCAAGAATATACAATGGGGAGAGGACATTCTCTTCGGTAAATGGTGCTGGGAAAACTGGACACCCACATGCAAAAGAAAAAGACCACTGTCTTACACCATATACAAAACTTAAGTCAAGATGGATTAAATACTTGAATGTAAGACCTGAAACCATAACACTTCTAGAAGAAAACATAAGTGATCACCTCCTTGACACAGGTGTTGCCACTGATTTTTTGAATCTGACACCAAAAGTAGCAAAAGCAAAAATAAGTAAGTGGGTCTACACCAAACTTGAAAAGGTTCTGCACCACAGAGGAAAACATCAATGAAATAAAAAGGCAAACTACTAAAGGGGAAAATATTTGAAAAATCATATATCTGAAAAGGGGTTAATAGCCAAAATTTATAAAGAACTCATACAACTCAAGACCAATAAAATAAAATAAAAACTGTCCAATTAAAAAACAGGCAGAACACCTGAACAGACATTTTTCCAAAGCAGACATCCAGATGGCCAAGAGACACACGAAAAGATGTTCAACATCACTATCAGGGAAATGCAAATCAAAACTACTATGAGATATCACCTCACCCCTGTCAGTATCAAAAAGACAAGACTATTCATCTCTTTGAAGAGAACTAGGCTGAGAACGGACTAAGCGTCGGTTTTCTGCTCAGTCATGATCCCGGGGTCCTCGGACTGAGCTCCATTTCGGACTCCCTGCTCAGCGGGGAGTCCGATTCTCCCTCTCCCTCTGCCCTTCCTCCCGATTGTGCTCTCTCTCTCAAATAAATAAATAAAATCTTAAAAAAAAAAAGAAAATAACAAGTATCGGAAAAGACTGTGGAGAAAAGGGAACCCTCATGCACTGTTGGTGGGAATGCAAACTGGTATAGCCACGGTGGAAAACAGTATGAAAGTTCCTCAAAAACTTAAAAATAGAACTACGCTATGATCCAGCAGTTACACTCCTGGGCCTCCAAGCATTTCCCATAGCAGCAGGTATACATAAATAACTGTTAAAGGACTTGATTAAGGGATTGATTTTTTTTTTTTTTTTTTTACAGAAATCAATTATCAGGTGCTTACGCTTTACCTACTCAATGCAAGGTTCGGCTACCACAGAGCTCAGGGCCTGTCAAACCCAAATGGCTAAATCATTATGGGAGCAAGGTTGGTCTGATCAGGATTTTGTTTTATATGATTAATATGCATGTGTGCACACACATACACATACAGAGAAATGCGGCACACATCTTTCTTTCTGCGTGTCAAGAATTTGATGACTTTGGATCCGAGGTCTTCAACTAATGCATGTAAAAGATTAGCAAACACCCATGGAGAGATTTATCGAGTAAGAAATCCCACATGAAGAACAGAGACCGTATCAGCAATTTCAGTGAATTCCACTGTCATCTAAGGAATGTATTCTCCTTCAAAAAGAACACACTGGCTTCTTTTCCCTAGTGAGGCTGTCTCTCCCTAGAGCAGAATCTTCAGAAGGCATAACGACTCCTCCAAGTGGGGCTAGAAGCCAACACGAGGAGAATGTGCTCGATTTTATTTATTCTGGGTTGGGAAATGTGGGTCTTGTCACCTTAGAAGGGAGATGACTTAGAAGTAATTTTCGGCTAAGCCAGTCTCTTAAGAAGAAAAAAGTGTTTATATTTAATTTTACTACTGGTTAGTTTTACCAAGCATAACAGTATTTCTCAAGTTATTTGGAAGTTAATGGTATAATTCAGAAACCATTTTTACTTTACGCTCGCCGCTTAAAAACAACAACAACCTGAAAAACTTGTCTTTTCTTCAGTTGTTAGGGACTGAATGTTTGTGTACCCCCCTCCACCATCCCCCCCCCCCATTCAGATATTGAAGCCCTGGCCTCCAGTGTAACTGTACTGGGAGATAGGGTCTTTATAGAAGTTCAGTGAAATGAGGTCATAAAGGTAGGGCTCTAATCCACCGGGATTGGTGTCCTGGTAAGACAGGGAGGAGACAGCAGGCAACTCTCCTTCAAGGCTCACACAGAGGAAAGAAAGGACACAGCAGGACGGGGGCCCTCTACAAGCCAAGGAGAGCATCCCTCCAGAAACAGACCTCGCCAGACCATGACTGAAGACCTTCAGCCCCCAGAACGGTGAGAACATTCATTTCTGTCGTTCAAGCCACACGGTGTATGGTATTTTGTTATGGGAGCCAAAGCAGACTCGCACGGTTGCTTGAACCAAATCTATATCATAGTTCACACTTCTAGTAAAAAGCACAACTTTAATCTACATTATTTTGACATAAACATCATTCAGAACCAAAGAGAGTTTCTTTACCCAAAATCCAGAGAAAATCAGGGAAATGTCAAGTCAAAACACAGAGACGGACAGACAGACACACGCACACTTCAACACACATTTACTTAACATCTTTGTTTAAAATCTAGCACTGAGTGGGTCAAAAGACAGGCTGGAGCAGGATTCAGGGTCTCCTTCCTCAAGCCTGTAGAGACCCCAGCTGGGGAGCTTGGCGCCTCCACCAGACCCAAGCACGTTAGCAAGGGCAGCTGAAAAGTCTGGATTCCTGGGGGGAGGGGGCGTGTTCAAACACACTTGCTCACTTTCCCCTGCTGTTGGTCGGCTGCGCCTTTCGTGTGTGTAGTTACTGTTCCAACACCTGAATAACTACTTTCTGTTTCCACTTTCCGTTTGCTCACAGGCTACAGCGAACCTACCTAGCGGTCCCATGTCTTAGCCGGTTTTCTCCAAATTACATCATCTCCATTTTTCTTGAAATGAAAAAATTTAAACACACACACACAAAATAAAAAGTGTGGTGAGGTAGGGTCATATCAACAGGGACCAAGGCCCATCATCCTCTGAAGGGCCTCAGTCCACAAAGTGCAGCCTAGAAACATCCAGAACCCGTCACACAAGTGGTTTGACATGTTGCCATCCAGCTTCTCCTAAGTACTTTTCTTCCACTGCAAGGACAGGAACGAAAGAATGAAGACAAACCGGCAGTCGTATCCCTTCTAAAGCACCGCTTTGCATTTAAGCCATTATGAAAAGGCCTGTCCGTACTTAGAAAATTACACACTACAAGGAATTTCCCGAGGAGCGTTCTCAACAAATTCGAGGGGAGCCTTGACAAAGTGCAGGCTGACAAACAGGGGGAGACAGAGTATTTGTTTTGTTTTCATTCTGTACACTTCCTGCTCCCACAGCCGCATCTTCGCTAACCAAGTCCCTCGGATCCAGCGAGCGCAAGTGACGCAAGCTTGCGTGTGTTTTGTTATTGTTTAGTTCGCACTGCGTGCTTTGTTTTTCCTAAACAGAAAACATGGAGCAAACGATCTCCGTGACCAAAACCAAATGTTTTGGCAGTGCATACATCAGTGCGGAGCGCTGTGGGCGGCAAGCTCCAGACAGGAGACCCTGTCTGATCCTTCATGGCTGTACCACCAGCCAAAGGAACCTTCTGTGACCGCCTAGCACTGTGCTGGAGAGGGCAGGACAGGGTGCGAAGGAGGAAAGCAGAAATCGGCTCTGATGTGTGAAGAATTTTGTCATAACGACGGATGCTGAATACTGACTGGGTTGTATTTTTAGATTTTTAGGTGTGACGTTACTATTTGCACATCTACAACTAAACGCTGAGCATAACTTGTGTTAAAAGATAAACTCAGGTGTATTACAACGTTCGAGAACGTGTCTGACCAAACACAAGTCAAACCAGGCAGCACGGAACCACAAGGGTTTGGGAACCCTCCACTGACAGGAGCTGGGAGAAAGGCTTTTCTAGAGAAGACACGGAAGCCAAGGAAATGCACTGGCTACAGGTTAAGCAGTTGCCTTCTCTGCGAAAGCCTAGTTGGCTATTACCGATGGGTTTGTTTCCTGGGATACGAATGCATTTATAGGAATCGGCTCTGGCTTGGTTTCGGGGAGTTTTCATAGGTTTCCAAGACATTAGAGTCACCCCAGTCAAATGGTCTTTTGTTTAATTACTTTAACACTTGTAATGACTCTAAAGAGCTTTACTAAAGGCATCTCAGGTATCTGCTCAAACATCTTCAGTCAAGTCGGGGGCTCTTTCCCACCTCCTCATGGCCTTCTGTGAGTCAAGATTTCAGAGGAAGCTGTTGGCTACTGAGTGGGAACGTAAGGAGGAGCACTGTTGACTTACTTGGGCATGTCTGTGGTAACAGAAAGATATCTTTCCATGTCACTTTTAATGGTTGTACGTATCTATACCCACTGACTAAATAATATGTCTCACTTAACCAATCAGATAACCTCTCAGTTCCCCCAGAAAGCAGAAGCTGAGGCAGAGTGTTTACAGAGGAGTAAATCCAGGGAACAGAAGTGAGAGACAGTAAAGCAGAGAAGGAGAGAAGGAAACTATGAGGGCTCATTATTGACTTGGCGGCCACTCGGTATTGCTTAGTCCTTCCGGATGATTCTCTGAGAAGCCCCATAAGCCATGTCTGGGGACAGTCTGCCAGGAGGAGTGTGTTACTTAACCTCTGCACTGGTCAAGGGTGTTCTGGCTTTGGTGTGACTCTCCTGTGCGTCCACGTACTCTGTGATAAGCACGGTCCTGCGTGAGAACGTCTCATGTCAACAGGGAAGACCCGAGGGGAGTGAGGCGAATAGGAAGTGAGGTGCACAAAAGAGCCCACGCAGATGGACTGCCTCAGAGATGGGTCGGACGAGAGACAGGGAAGGCTGGGACCATCTGTGGGGCTGCATCAGAAGATCGACTTTTCTTTTTCTATTTAAAATATACATTGTCTAGGTCAGTTCAGGCTGCTATACAAAGTACCATGAACTGAGTGGTTTATAAACAACAGAAATTTCTCTCTTCCTGTACTGGAAGCTGGGAGTCTGAGAGGACAGTACCAGCATGGTCAGTCTGGTGAGAGCCCCCTTCCAGTGGCGGACGGCCATCTTAGATGTTCTCATTGTATCCTTGTGTGGTAGAAAAGAGGGTGAGAGAGCTTCTGGGGTCTCTTCTATAAGGACCCTAATCCCACTCCTAAGGGCTTCATTCTCATGTCCTAATCACCTCCCAAAGGCCCTTCCCTCCTAATAACCTCATGTTGGGGGGTTAGGATTTCAACATATGAATTCTAGGGGGGACACATTCAGTTCACTGCACACATCTACAACGTGTTATCCTTAATTATTTCCTTCGGTAAATTCTCAGATCAAAAGGTGTTTCTATCCAAAAAGGTGTGATATAGATCACCAAATCTCCCTCTGGAAGGATGTGCTAATTCTCTTGCCTACTGACACAGGGGAAAAAATACCTATGTTCTCTTAGCCTGGACTATAAATCCCAAGTCTCAAGATAGGTTGGAGAAAAGCTTTGAATTCTGCTTCCTACAGCTTAACCACTTACACTTGGTAGAATTAGCTCAGTAATCAAATAATTTCCTCTTTAATTCATCAAGTATTTGTTCAGTTCCTCTGTGTGCAAGGTTCTCTCTTCAAGGGAACACAGATCAACAAGAAAAAATACGGTTTTGCTCTGGGAGATGGATATCCTAGCGGGAGAGAAATACTGACATAACATTATTCACTGCAGTTGTGGTAAGTTTTACAAAGGGGATGCATTGATGTGATGGTACTTACCATAACGCTTAAGTAGAGGGACGTGCCTTATTTTAGAGGTCAAGGAGAACCAGTCTTTTGGTAACCAAAGAGAAAGAAACCCCACACCTCTAATATTTTAAAGACAAATTAAAAATAAATTATGATTCTCAGATAATCTGAGTATAATTTTTAAAAATCAAGCATATGTAAACTTGTCCAAGTTAGCGTTGGCCCCTTCAAGAAGGTATTCTTGGGAAAAAAAATGCACATGTATTCCAGAGTTGTTACCATTGTTTGAAAATTATTTAAAGTTCATTTTCTGAAAGTGTCAAACAAAATTAAAAATATGATATTTTTGAATGCCCTTTATATCGATAACCCATTTCCTCTGAGGTCAAGTTAGTTTTTCTGAAACAGCCCAGAGTCATTCAAAGCCAAGTTTAATGGATAATGG
Organism: Ursus maritimus; assembly: GCF_017311325.1. Lineage (NCBI taxonomy): Eukaryota > Metazoa > Chordata > Mammalia > Carnivora > Ursidae > Ursus > Ursus maritimus. The sequence continues at coordinate 16,552,948 of NW_024425675.1, forward strand.
TCAATCTGGGACATAAATTTTTTGCATTACAAACACTGCTTGACTGTAAAAGTAATGAGCTGTCTTCTTTCTGTACTTCATACATCGCCTCAGAGAACAGTCTTAGCAATTTGTCAACACGTTTTGAAAGAAAGTTAGTCCCTACCATGGTTCCCCAAAGTTTTCTTAATTTTTTATGCTTCCCATAAGCCATCTTCTTGGAATTTTTATTAAGAACTTCAAGTATGCCTGCAGAAATTTCTTAGCACAGGCCTGTCAGGAGACTGGATCATAAGCTCTGTGGTTATTTCTGTTTACTCGTGGCAGAAAAAAATCAAAGGGTTTCAGTAATAATTTATATGCGTTTCTATCGACCCCCACAAAATCAAGGATTTCTACTTTCGAAAAGAAGTGCTAAATACTAACCACAATTTTGAACACCCAAATAGTCACAATTTATAGAATCCCCCCTCCCCCGCCCAGTGTACAACAGAAGAATTGGGAGAAGTAGTAACAAAGAAATGATCTACTTTTTTACTTCTTTCCTTTGGAGCATCTTGTTCATTCTATTTCAATTCCGGTATGCTAAGTTTTCTAGAATTGTTTCTATGCTAAGTTACTTGTAGTGTACCCGGGGAAGGAAAAGCTTTGAAGAGAGTTGTTTTTGCTCTTGTTTTCTAAATGGCTCTTTTTTTCCTCTCCAGCTTTACTGAGGTATAAATGACAAATCGAGTTGTAAGACGTTTAAAGTATACTACATGATCACACACACACACACACACACACACACACACACAGTGAAAGGATCTCCCCCAAGTTAATTAACAGATCTGTAACTGCCCCCCATATTTACTTTTTTGAGAACATTTAAGTTCCACTTTCTTAGCAAATGTCAATTACACCATATTGTGTTATCAACTGTCGTCACCACGTTATACATTAGACCCTCAGACCCTACTCATCTTGTAACTGAAAGTCTGTATCCTTTTACCAACTTCTCCCCATTTCTCTCCACCCCCCAATGGCTGCCCCTAATGCGCAGGCCCTCTCTGAGCTCCAGACAGCTACAGATAGTCCAGAGGGAACTTTTAATCTGGAACTTTCTATAGACAACACAATAATTAAGAAAAACAAAACACACCCCACCCCCCCTATAGAATGAAAAATGTGCCCCGAGTGGCTTGATTACATATAAGTACATTATTAATGGAATGCGGCAGTGTTATATTAATTGCCTTTTGTTCCTTCTACGGTTGGGCGGCTCAGAAATCCTCTCACCTGATCGAGTACAGCGCTTCCTAAGCTCACATGTCAGGGCTCCACTGGTACCTCCCAGCCCAGGATGGTGGCGTTTGTCTGTTAGGTCCCTTATTACTAATAGCAGCCTGTCTGCAGTCGCCTGAACTGGACCCTGAATGCACACTTCAGCAGATTTATACACAAAAAGGTGTTTCTTTCCTGTGTTCTCTCACAAACAAAAGAAAACAGAACAAAACAAAACAACCTCCCTGCAAATTCTCCTGACGTCAATTACTCAGAAATCGGAGAATGTCTTTCCTCTCTATCGTGTGGCCCTTCAGCTCTTTGCCTCCTGCTCTGTGCTCTTCCTGTGTTCCAGGCTCTGCCTCAAGCTTAAGAACAGCCAGATTTGCATCCATACTCTGGTGGAAAGACATGCTTCCCCACCAGGTCTTACGTGGATAAAAACACGAATACCGCTATCGGCTGGGCTCCCAACTGACATCCTCCCCTGTGTTTTAACAGCCTCGGGAAGTTGACTGCTTATGCGTTTCATGCTCAGAATCCAATGGCTACACCAACGTGCCACATATTTTTCACTGTATACATTTTAAATCTAACTAGTCCTAGAGAACATCACCATTGGCCACGGTTTGGAAAAGAAAATTAAAATTGCAAAAGTCAGAAGGATTCTGAGCTCAGTAAATAGAAGTCAGTGGGTTTCCCCAGGGGCTCTGGGAGAAAGCAGAACACGGTGCAGTCGCTGAATTATTGAGAAGGCCTGGGGAGACCAGCCTTGGCCATGAACTGATTGTGCGACCCAGCGCACGTAAGCCTTTCTAAGCCTGGTTCCCATATCTTAAAGAGGTTTTTGTGAATCGTAAGTGAGCGGGAACCATACGTCGCGGTCGGCACAGAGGCACAGGGACCATCAAAACAGGAAGTGACAGAGGCCCCTTCCTAACCAGTCTTGAGTTCTGCCAGTCTGATACTCGCGGATAAACAGTAAGATCTGCTTATGGGGTGGGCACGGGGGTGGTCAGGGAGAGGATCAGTAAGGCACCTCTTGATCCAGAGAGCAATAATGACAGCCATACTCTTAGGACGTGGTCCATGGACGAGCACGCCCCCCACATTTAGCAGGCATCACCAGGCTCGTGAAGCCAACATGCAGTCTGATCTTGCAAAAGGCAAGCTGGGTGCTTCCCTGAGCTTCACGGCTACACGCTCATCTACCCGGGCCGCCTCCCCAGGGACCGTGAGCTGGTGCTGCGGAGGAGCGCATGAACGAGGCACACGGGTGGTGAGTGGACATCCTCACGTTCATGCAGCCTAGCCATCCGCACGGACTGACTCACGGCACCTCAGTTCGTGAGCTTGACTAAGCACCTGGCTTGCTGCCAGACCCTGACTCCAGAACCAGAGTCCACAGCCCGGAAAGTCACCCTGCCCCACTGTCCCTCGCTTCGTTGTATGTGAGATGACACATCTGCGGGCCCTTGAGCGCTCACATGCTCTCCTCCTGTGGGCTGACGCCAAGCTGAGATGTGCAATGCTCCCCCACCCCACCATGACAGCTCCTTCTTACCAGAAGTCTCATTATATGGTTTTAAAAGGCTCTTTTTTCTATGTGAGCAATTTCGGGGAGATATCTGGAAGCATACCGTTTCATCGTCTTGACGTTTAGAGCTCAAAGAGCCCTTCACCAGGGAATCCAGCCTTCTCATTTTAAAAATGAAAAGACACAGCCTGGCAATTCTGGGTCTCATTCAAGGTCACAGATAGTAGCGTGGCAGGGAGCCGCACCTGGGGCCCTGGGTTCCGCGTCCAGTGACACCCTGGCTCTGGTTCAGATACACGGAAAACACAATTGAAACCTCGAGAAATGATTTTCAACTTTACATGGCAGTTTTCAATTGCTATTTTACAGCCAGGAATAGAGAAGTATTTTTAAGCAGCAAGAACAACCGAAAAGTCAATCTCTCTCTCCACATCAGCTATTTAAAGCACGTTACGTTAATTCTCTGTGTGACCGTGTAACAGATAGGAGAAGGCGCCCATTGCTGGCCTGGCTTCCTCGCACACCAGGGCACCAGATAAGTACTGACTGATGGCTTCAGACACTAATAAGTCCAGAGTCTGTTCCTAGGAAAATGCTTTGCATGAGTCATTAAGGCTATTTTAGGGCTTGCTGTCTTGAATATAAACTAGCACTGGTGATTCTGAATTTCAATGTGGTTTCATTGAAGGAAGGAGAAAGCAGTGCATATCTTGTTTTCAAGGCTTGGGTAGAGGCAATATGTTTTTAAAAAAGGACTGATGGTAAATCTATAGACTTGCATTACTTTTATAAATTCTTTGAATAACAACCCCAATATTGAGTTTATGTTGAGTAACATACTAACTTAAATCAAAATACTACTACCCGAAGCATGCATTTACTTCCACTGTGGATGTATCATGTCATCGTAAGCCAAACAGAATCACCTGTGATCTTTAAAAATAAATAAATAAATAAAGGTGCTGAGCCCCACCTGCAAAGTCTTGCACTGAACTGCCAGTGGGTAGAGCCAAAACATGACTATTTTTTACCGATGGCCTTTAAAACTAGCACCACCATGGCTGACTCGCAAGCATGTCTTCGACGAGGAACACTTGACAGCACAGAACAGCAATGCAAATTCTGCCGCTGCTTTCACACCTCCCCATGTTCTTGGAGAATGGAAATCTCCATTTGAAGAGCGAATGTATTCTAGAACAGTGATGCTCAAACTTTGTTTTGCATCATAGTCAAACACTGGGGGTGGAGCCTGTTAAAAATATAAATGGCAAGTCTCACCCCCAACCTAGAACACTGCATTTTTAACAAAGCTATAAAGAATATTCAGAAGCACACAGAGTTTGAAGACTAAAACTTTCTGGAAGATTTCCCAAAAGGCTACTTGTTTTCTAAAAATTGAACTGAAAAGAGTAAACCAAGAAGTTTATTAAAGAGACGTCACTGTGTCAGACCCAACTTTAAGCCAGACCTAATTTGAATGAAGGTCCCTGCTCTTCTATCAACTCCCTACACCCTCACTCTTGGTGTTAACGTTAGGTTAAGGAGGTGGCTTACATCATGGAACCACAGAAGGCAGGGAGAGTGGAAGGATGAGCGGAATTTGAATAAATTGCAACTCCTTATCCAAAAATGGTTCAGCCGGTCAATCGTGGGGTTAAGACGATTGAAAAGGAAGGTATGTTCCACTGATAGAAAATGGAATAAACCTAAATCTCAAAGGTGCATCTGAGATCCAAGAGCAGATGTAGGAGGCATGATGGTCGTGAAAGAGACAGAGAGGAACAACTAGTTTGGCAGAGAGATTCCGGAGTTGAACAGGTCTGGGGTGGGACATATTTGTTACTTTATATGTAGGTACCCTAGAAGCAGTTCAGCAGAAAAACAAATATGTGGTGATGTCATGGTGTTAGATGATTGGTACATGAGGTCTGTACAGGGACTTATAATTCATAAGACATACTGACCGACATTTCATCATTAACTACATACGTCCTTATACCTAGTCATCGTGTCTCCATCTCAACTGCAAACTGAAAATGTCAAGATTTCTTCTGAGTCAAACGTCAAATGCTTTCAGTAGACAAATTAAGTATTATTACTCCCATTTGCATATGAGGAAAATCAGGTGGCAGGCTCCAAACCACATGGTTATATGTGGTGGAGACTGGTCTCTAACCTGTAATTCCAACTCCACTACACCATAATTTCTGCTCCAATTTTAGGCTTTCACTAACAAGTGCTCCAGAGGAAGTGGAAAATCCAAAGGCTTATAAGGGCAGTTTAACAAGACAAGTGGCAGCGGGTTCATGAGTTCCTGTCTTGGAGAACATAGCAGTCACCGGAATGAATCATTAAAAATGTTAAAATAAATAGTTTAGTAACACGTTGTAAGGAAAAGGTAGCTCATCTTTTAATCATAAATTATAATTCCTTCATTTTAAGGACTTGCAGGAATATTCATTTGACAAATTTTCCAATGCTGACATTCCATACCTTACATTTGGTCACGCTCCATATGTGGGACTTGAAGCGTTGTCCAGCATGCCACCGAAACTGTGTGGAGCCAGAAGAAGGGACTCTCTCATGCTTGCCTCACACATTCCTCCCCTTTCTGTCCTGCATGCCTGTCTTCTCGACCAGATTTAAGGGCAGAGGGCATTCCCTTCATCTCACTGTTCTGCCAGCACCAGCCTCCGCACGCCGGTACGCCTGTGACCCAGACGCTGATGACACCAAGCTAGACGCTTGTAAAAGTCAGTCTAAAGGAGTGAAGAGCCACAGTGCCACAGAATCAGCTGAACTATAAAATTGGGGTAAATAAACTGAAGCAGACCCGGAGAAGGAGAAAAGCCAAAGAATTTTTATCTTATCTTTTATTTTTATATATTATATTTTTATATCTTATATTTTATCTTATAATATATATATATAATATATATAATATAATAACCATATTATTGTAGCACAGCCTTGGCCATATTTGACAAGTTTGTATTAGTGGATGAAACACATACATGTAAACACACGTACATACATAATATACACAAAGAGGCAGGGATGGAGACATTTTTAAGCACATGAAACAAAAGTACTGAGCACTTATTTTTAAAAACCCAGTAAGAACTACATTCACAGCATTACTTGGCTCCTTCAGTATATCGCTGGCATTTTATCCCCAAAAGATGCTATCTTTCCCTGAAAACCTTAAGCTGCATTTTGCATTTATGTTAAGGCCATTCATAAAATTCTGAAGTTTTTCTCCTGCATACTCTTAAAAAAAAAAAAACAACCCAAAACCTGAATTCTTTTGCCTAGTACAAGCATCTGGCTTCCTTGAATAGAATGCATTTCAAACACATACTTCCAGGTAGCAATTCCTAAGTTAAAAACTTTATGTAAAATGGTCATTTATTCACATACATTCTTGATTAAAAAATGGATTTACAGCATGAGAAGGCAAAAAGAAAGAAAGAAAGAAAGAAAGAAAGAAAGAAAGAAAGAAAGAGAAAGAAAAAGAAAGAAAGAAAAAGAACAGTGAAACTATTCCATGTTTAAGTTGTGGGTTACATACAGAAATGAATAGAACCAGGTTCCTTAACCTCTACGTACTTGTGATTTGTCAGGATGGAAAAGACTGAATATAATTAAGTACACATGTGATTAAATAGGTTTTAAAATAAAGCACGGGGGAATTTAGAGAAACTGTACCAACCATTAAATTTATTCTTATCAGGAGCCAGATATTTTTGCCATGGATATAGTTCAGATTTTTTAGTGATTTCTGGCTCAAATCATGCAAATTCTATTGAACCTGGCTTGTTTGTTTGTTTATATTTTAGAGAGTGAGATTGTGGGGGGGGGATGAGTTGGGGGGTAGGGCGAGGGGCAGAGGGAGGGAGGGAGACAGAATCTCGAGCAGACCCCATGTTCAGCATGGAGCCTCTTGTGGGGCTTGATCTCATGACCCGAGCCAAAATCAAGAGTTGGACACTTAACCAACTGAGCCACTCGGGTGCCCCTGAGCCTGGTTTATTAACAATAAGTCCCCAGCTGGGAAAGTCATTAAATCTCTAGGCCTCAGTCTGCCTGAATGTAAAATAAGGGGGTTAGAACCAAACTATCTGCAATTCTTCTAAAGTAATTCTACGAATACCCCACTTAGAGGCCAGACTTCTGGGGTCACGTATGTTTTGGAAATTTGCCCGAAGTAAACAAAAGGGTACCCTGGGGCACCTTAAATAGCTTTTAATAAAGTTCCTCAAGTCCATGAGCTTCATTTTCATTCAAAATACAGTTGCTAACAAGTAGGGCTGTTGTCCTAGCCAATGGCATATTAAAAGCAACAGGTCAATGGCAAGAGAGGTAGAAATACCAGCAACAGATCAGCGGTGCCAGCAGATGGAGTAACTCATGGACTTGAAGGAAGGACAAGGATCCAATGGTGATGTCTCTGGTGCTCAGCACGAGCTCCCAAAAGCAATACCAAACTCCGCATGGTGCTTTTTGTCTAAGGAGGCAGGAGAGAGGGAGGCACCTGGGTGGCTCAGTTGGTTAAGCATCTGCCTTCAGCTCAGTTCATGGTCCCACGGTCCTGGGATTGAGCCCTGCGTCGGGCTCCCTGCTCAGTGGGGAGTCAGCCTCTCACTCTGTGTGCTCTCTCTCCCTCTCAAATAAGTAAATAAAATCTAGAAGAAGAAGAAGAAGAAGGAGAAGGAGAAGGAGAAGAAGAAGAAGAAGAAGAAAGGAGAAAATTTTACATACATTTCCATCAAATTTATAATATTTGCTTGTTCACAGCAGTCAGGGCCCCATTATCTAGAAAAACAATATGGAACACCTCATTCCCCAAAATGTCAACTACACGAGATTTTAAATGATTTTCCACCTTGGCGGTATAGATCACCTACGGAGCTTTTAAAAAATTCAGATGTTACTAAGCCTGAGGTGGGGGTTCAGATTATCTGCATATTTAACAGTCTTAAGTAACTCCAACACATTGACATTTTAAAACCCCTATTTATTTAATTTTATTTCTGATCATCATGTGCCTGGGTAAAAGGCCTTTGTTTTTGATTTAGAAAATGTGAAGTTGCAAACTTCTCCTTCGGGGCCAACTCGCATCTTGTGAATTCATTCAATTCTTTATTCACGCAGGTAAGAACACTGTTTTGAGCGGCACTAACAACGGTCTCGGTACAAGGTTAGGCAGGTACGCAGTAGAGATGGAAAGAGGGACAAGACAAATCTACAGTCTCGAGATCTGAATCTCAAATATAAACAGACCTGCCAACAACTGCCAAGGCAACTCAGACATTTCAGTGAAGTGGAGAACAAAGGGCGGAAGTGTCAGGGTCCCAGAGAAGGGACGGACCCACTGTGCCTGGGATGGGTTTCAGAAAAGCTGCACAGGGCAAAGCCCTTTGAGTTGCGTTGGAAAGTCAAAGACATTGGGATCCCAGGTTCCTGGCCACTGCTGCTACAGAGACAGCAGTAAATTATTCTCCCGTCCCTCTAGGGCGGCCCATGAGACTCTTCCCCGCCCCCAGACATCCGGTAGTATTTAATGTGTATCTACTCCATTGGCACCTGACATCCACCACTCTGTACTGCTCTGTATCTTTTATGCAGGTCTTGTCTAGCTAGACCGTAAATTCACCGAACCGTAAGCTTGTCGAGGTACCTCTTATTCATCACCGTTTTCCCAGGGCCTGGAAAACACTGGGCACTCAAAAAGCATTTCTTGATCTCAACATTCCCCAAGAATACAGATGGGTATTCAAGTGTGAAGCATCTCACGGTGAAGTTTGAACTCGAGGGCTAACCACGTCATCAGTGAATGTTTGATGTTTGCGACAAAAGGAGATTGTGATGTCAATTTATCATTTTGATGGAATGACTTTAGAATAGATTGTTTCATGCTCTTCAAAAAAATCAGAATGCCTTTCTGTCTCATCCCAGTCCACTTAAAACATTACTTCATTATCTGGATGTTATTTAAATTCCACACTTTGTTTAGAATTGTTTCAATCTAAGGTCCAGTTTGTTAAGCCATGTTCCTAATAGTTGTTGGTCTAGAACTTGTCCTATGACCAGGAAGCCAGGATTTTTAGATGAAGACTGAGAAATCCCATGTATGTGAGAGTCTCTGATCCTTGCTAGGACCCATAACAGATGATCAAATGAAGTGACCACAAAGGAATCTCATTTTCTTCCTTCTGCCAAAATACAAGGACAGAAACTTCCATGGAGGGTTCTCATACAATTCAAAATGAAGAGCCACGGTCAGAAGACCAAGCTCATTAGAAGTATAGGTAAAAGAGACGAAAACAGACTCCAGTTTCAGGGCCTAGATGTTCTAGTTACTTTAAGGACTAAAAGGTTTTGTTTGCTGCTTTGAGATTCTTGGCTTCCTGCACCATCACTGGAATGTCAGATAATCCATCCCTGGTAGGGAGGGTGTGACTGTACTTGTTTGTCAAGTGTTGTCACTCTCCTGCTTGGTCTAGATAATTAAGATTATTTAGTGCCAAAAACTTTATAAAGAAAGTGGGCGTACGTGCTTATCTTTGTGAATAACAAGACTGAAAGGTTCATGGGACACTGTGCTTCACTCTGCATGTATCCCAGGAAGGGAATAAGCAGGGGTAAATGTAGGTGATGTGTGGCCATGAAGATAGGAGAAGAAACAGAAGGGAGATGTAAGTACGAAGTCAACAGGAGGCTGAGAAGCAGGACTGGGACTCTCATTTACTCACCTATACAGTTTTCCCAAGTGATTACAAACACTTCCATGGCTTCAGGTATAACCTAAAATGGTTGGTTCCTAGGTCTATATATTTAGCCCCTAAGGCTTGCTTCTATATCCAACTGCCTTCAAGAATATCCAACAGACAATCCACAGCTCAACACTTCCAAGGATTAAGTCATCTAGTCAAAACGTTCATATTTTCCCCATTTTCTTTAATAGCACCTAAGCCTGGACTCCTGCCTCTTAGCTCTTTCCCATTTCCCACTGGCTCATGATAGTCTGTTCTACTTGCTAAATATATGTAGTTTTTCAATGTATCCTCTCCTTTCCCATTTCTACTTGCCCCAGGTTTAAATTTGCATGGTGTCAATTTTCTCTAATTTTACTTAACAAGTTGGAAAGGAGGAAGAGAAGAAGCAGAGCCCAGATGAGAGATGATGGTGGCTTGGACTACTCTTGTCCTGGTAAAGCTGGATACATTTTGGAGCTGGAAACATTCTGGAGATGGTCTGAATGAACACGTAAGTGGAGATGCTATATAGGCTATAAATATAAACTGAAATTCAGGGTGGAGAGTTGAGAGAAAAGAAAAGATGAGAGCTGACAGCCATGTTCTGAGTGCTGAAGAATCCTAACTTTGAGAGGTTAAGTATGGAGGAAGGAGCCTGCTCCTCCCCACCAAGGGAGGGAGGGAGGAAGGGACGAAGGAAGGAAGAGAAGGAAGAGAAGGAAGGGAAGGAAGGGAAGGAAGGGAAGGAAGGAAGGGGAAGGGAAGGGAAGGGAAGGGAAGGAAGAGTAGGAAGAGAAGGAAGGGGAGGGAAGGAGGGAAAGGAAGAGAAGGAAGGAAGGAAGGGAAGGAAGGAAGGAAGGAAGGAAGGAAGGAAGGAAGGGGAAAGGAAGGAAGGAAGGAAGAGAAGGAAGGAAGGGAGGAAAGGGGAGGGAAGGAGGGAAAGGAAGAGAAGGAAGGAAGGAAAGGAAAGGAAGAGAAGGAAGGAAGGGAAGGAAGGAAGGAAGAGAAGGAAGGGAAGGGAAGGGAAGGGAAGGGAAGGGAAGGGAAGGGAGGAAGGAAGGAAGGAAGGAAGGAAGGAAGGAAGGAAGGAAGGAAGAGAAGGAAGAGAAGGAAGAGAAGGAAGAGAAGGAAGAGAAGGAAGAGAAGGAAGGAAGGAAGGGAGTGAAGGGAAGGAAGGAAGGAATTAGCAAGGGATGGCCAAAGAACATGGTATCACAGAAGCCAAGAGAAGACAACATTTCAAGCTGGAAAGAGTGGTCAACCATTCTGAATGCTGACAGCTTGAGCAAGACAAAAAAAAAAAAAAAAAAACCAAAGCTTTTGACTTATTTGACAGCACAGATTGCTTCCCTTGCTCAGAACAATTTGTTGGGAGATGTTGGAATTGAGGGGATAGAGTTTGGACTGGAGAGAGGAGAGGGGAGAAGTGCAGCAACCATTCAACTGAGCAAGTCTGGCTTGGAAGGTAAGTAGAGAGAGGCAGCTGTCGCTGAAGGAGCTGGGATAGAAGGCTCTTAGGATGGGCAGCTCCACAGTATGTCATGCTGATGGAATGATCCAGTAGGGAGAGAAAGACTGGATGCTGTAGGAAAGAGAAGACGGATGAAGGCAGGAAGTACTGGGGAGGTGAGAAATAGAACAAGAGGAATCTGGCAGCAGGGGAAATGCTTCCTCTGTTCGAGGAGGAGGGAAGGAGGAAACACAGAGCACAGACGAAGACAGGTTTACAGACTGGGGGCTACATGACAGCGTTACCATCCACAAACTTTTGTTTTCTCAGTATGAAGTGGAAAAAAAAAAAAAAACTTAAAAAAACCCAAACCTAAAAGTGAAAGAATAATTAGGTTGAGGAGAGAGAAGGTAGGAAAACCATCTTGGATTAAATGAAAATGAACACTATCTATGGTTACTTAATAAATAGCTTTTGTTTGCTGTCTTATGGGCAGTGTGAGAAACTATGTCTATTTTTATACATTTTCATAAATTTTTGTGACTCTTCTGTCCCAGGATATCTGGACATTTTGCAGGGTTCTAGAGAAAGACTACACAGTCAAGGCTGCTGGGGATCTCGTGTTACTAGTTTCTGCTGGGCAAGTGGCCAAGATCGGAGCACCCACTCCCCAGAACTGAATCCACTGTCGACTGTGACGGTGGAGAGGTATCTGGTTTTGGAATAAGTGAATATCCAAAAGGGGAAAAAATGACACCTCAGCTCCCTCTCTAGAAAGATTTCAACATTCTGAGGAAGCTGTGTCTTACCAGCTAGTAGATGAACTCCCTCCTGGGACGACAGAGTCCAAATTGGGGGCCACTGGCATTTCCCAACCATACGGAGGAGGTGCAGACTTGGGTAGAAGTACAATGGCCAAAAAATAGATTTTATCAAAATGCTAAAGACAATGGACATATCATCTGAAAACATTAATTTATGTAAATAGAATCAAGGGGAAAAATCATGGACACTGGATTCAAAGAGAACTAGAGGGGGGAGAGTGTACCAATCAAGAAAGTGAAACCACAGTGGGGTCGCTCCAGACGGGAATAGGTCTATAACGACAGAATTACTCTGGACAAAAGTCAGAAGACATGGCTGGACCAGCTGAGCCCCCTGACAGTGCTGTCTAGAAGTGAGAGTAACTGAAGAAGGAACACTGGGATAGAGAAGCAGACAATAAGGAAAGTCCCCCTTTTTTTAGGAGAGGGTTCTAAACATATTGTTATCTGCTAAAAAGAAAAGTCTCCCTGGAACAACTAATGAACACAACCTCCACATGTGTATATATCAGAACTCCTACAGGGAAAAAAAAGGGTGAATAATTTGAAATATTCCTACAGACATAAAAAAAAAATCAGATGTAAAAAAAAAATCCTACTTAAACAGCAGAGCCATGACTGCATACATCCTGCAAAGGAATGAATTCGGGAAGCCGTCCATCAGAACTTAGCCCTACTCAACCTTCGAGAGCTCACCAGTGACAGAAAGATTATAAATGTGGAAGCAAATGTCCAACATATGGGGCTCGAAGACTAGCTCTAATCTGCTTCTATGTTCATCTAACAAAAACCACAAATGGGGAGGTAAAATATGAATTAAAACACCCTAATTTCTTCCATGTCCTTCTTTCGTGTCTTATTACGGATTTCCATTATTTCATTTGTCATTTGAAAAGACGTCTCTGTGTGTATGTTTGTGTGTATACACACACATAAAAACAAACAATAAAATATGATTTTCTTTAAAAAAAAATATTTCTTTAAGTAATCTCCACACCCAGTGTGGGGCTTGAACTCACAACCCCGAGATCAAGAGACACCTGCTCCTCCGACTGAGCCAGTCAGGTGCCCCTAAAATATGATTTTCTTAAAAGAAACCCCAAATATGTCAGCACTCTACCTTCACAAAATGGTGGTAGGAACTGTCCAATTGATTACACACAGTCCCTCGAATATTATGAATATTTTAAATTAGCAACCATAATACGGATAACAATATAAACGGGAGAAAAGATTATTTGCTATGCTTGGTGAATTTCTTTTCAGCATTGGTCACGCCATAGACCGCCACTCAGGTGAAAAATGTTTAGTTCCTGACTGGGCGCGCCATCGCACGGCTCTCTGCAGCCTGAAGGATTTCATTCGCCCCGCACAGACGTGATCTATGACCGGACATGCCACCATGGAGCTCTACTGGGACGGTCATAGCCCAGAAAAGTGCATGTCCAGTTGGATGGTCTTGGCCACCGCCTTCCTCCAGAGCTGTCCCAAAGGACAGTGACATTTCTGCAGAACAAACACAGCAAAGGTGGCTGGGAGGCTCAAAGGACAATGGGCCCAAGGCTCCTGGTGCCATCGGCATATGACATGATAGCATTCACAACGACAAGTGTGAATTTAAGGCTGCAATTAGATTTCTTTTGATATACATTTTTTCTTTTATTACTTCTTTAGATTTTTTAGAAAAACTCAAACTATGTGTTTTTTTTTTTTTTTTTTAAAAAACTATACCTCAGAAAGTGAATCAATGTTGAGTTACTATCAAGGGCAAAAATTTTAGAAACGCTTTGTAAAAGTTCACCTTCTTTACTTCCTTCATACTAGCTTGCATAGGCCTTGGATTAGTTGGTCATTAAAATTAGAATAATAAATTGTGGAAAAAAAAACTCGACTTTATTGATACTTTTAGGTGCTTTGCGGTTTTTTGGGAGGGGAGGGTCTATTTTCAGTCTATTAATGTCACTTTAAACCAGGAAGGAATCTACAGAGGACTTTCCAAATGATACTGTTGTAATCATTCATTTATATGCTTTCAATATCTCATGACTTCCTACTGTTTGCAATAAACAAAACAGATAAAATCCCCATCTTCATGGCGTGTACAAAAACACTTAGAATCAATACAAGTAGAAATTCACCACATACAAATCAATAGTGAAACATGGAAGTGAATTAGGATAATATTTTCACATTTTCTAGACTTACATAATATTTGATTTGCCAAATTTGTTTTCCAACTAGGACTCTACATTTTTATGTTGAGTTGCTGCTGCATAGGAGGATAAAAATTCACCTGCAACCAAACCCTGAATAGATATCGTATATTTTTCAAACTTCAATGTTTGCATAGCTTACAACACTTGTAGTCCAAGATTGGTAATTATCTATAACAATTAGCCATGCTGAGAACAAATATATGCTACTACAAATAAGTTGATTCTTATATTTAGTTCTCCAAGCATTTTTTTCCCAATTTTCTATAAAAAGAGGTTGCTGAAAAAGATCACTATTCGACCAGGGGGAGATGGTACATATTTAAACCTAAAAGTACTATCGCCCAGCAGCATTTTTAAAACGAGGGGCTATATGGTGTAGGAGGAACTCAAGTTATGCCATATAGTCTAAGGGAACAGCGTAAATTGTCTGAACATCACAGTTTCCTTTGAAAGTTCTTGGGAGGTCTATCTGTACACCCAGGTTCGCGGCAGCATTACTCACAATAGCCCAAAGCTGGAAACAACCCACGAGGCCACTGATGCATGAATGTCTAAACAAGATGTGGTGTATACATGCAATAGAATACTAGACAGCTTTTTATTTTTTTAAAGATTTATTTATTTATTTATTTGGGAGAGAGTGTCAGGGCATGAGCTGGGGGGAGGCGCAGAGAGGGAGAAGCAGACTCCCCGCCGAGCAGGGAGCCTGAAGTGGGGCTCAATCCCAGGACCCTGAGATCAGGACCTGAGCCAAAGACAGGTGCTTAACTGACTGAGCCCCCCAGGCCCTCCGAGGATTACGCAGCTTTAAAAAGGAAAGGAATCGGATACTTGCCTATAGGGCAAAATCTGACTATCCACTCGTCCAAACGACAGTAATCCAATATCCTTTCTCATTTGTGAAGGGCTCAAATAACAAAATTCATGGAATGTTCACTTATTTAGTGCAACCACCAGTCCATATATACAGCATGTCAAATTACACGGTAGTAGGCCACCTGCAGGGCTGGAAGACACTGGTGGGGTGAAAAGACACAGGAGGTCTTAAATGAATTCACAAGATGAGCTTATATAATATCAAAGGAAGAGTGAACTGGGGTGATGACCACGGATCCAAACAGCGCTAGAACTCAGGAGGCGAGCACTTCGTTTCGAAGTTAGTAGGAAAGGAGCCATCATGGATAGAAGCTGTGATCTGTGCCTATCTTGTCCCCAGTAACAGAAGGCAGAAGTTAGGGGCGCTACAAGAAAGAACAGAAGGCAGGCTGTAAGCCTGAGAAGGCAGAGGATTTGAGAGGCAGCTGAAGGAAAAGAAACAGATTAAACCTTGGAGCCTTAGAAAGAATGGTGGAAAAAGAAGANNNTGGGTTCACCAGCGAATAAAGCTCAGCAACCCACGGGCGGTCCGGACTGGCAGGAAGTTTCTTAAAGGAGATGCATTATGAAAGTGATGATTTACATTCCTCTGTCAAGAAAGTAAAAGATTACATTAAATAGATGAGAAAGAATAATAATCGGCAACAAGGAGGCTGGTTAAGTGGGAAATGAAATCAAAGGATGTAACTGTCCATAAAACTAGGAAATATCTTGTCTCTTGTGTTACTGCAAAAACTATCCTTGGTATAAATAGAAACATCAGCTTCAAAGGAACTAAATGTCACCCTCCCCGAGCATCCTTCATGGACCATCAAGCTAAGTCACGCCTCATTTCACTGCACAGCAGCAAAGCTCAATTCTACTTGGCTAATGAAAACAAGTTCTGCTAAGAATACAGAATTAGAAGCCCACCATTTTCTGGGTGATGCCCTTCTTAGTTGAACAATGACGCGAGTCCATGTGTGGGGGCCAAATAACCACGAGAAGATAAACGGAGCCTACAGAGTTAAGCCATTTCACCGACTTAGTGCTTTAACCTTCTTAAAATTCCTGAAAGATAAGCAAGTGGAACGTGTTGAGTGAGACATGATTTGCCCTCAGGCTACCTTTCTCTAGGATTAAAACTCTACCAGCATTCCCAGCACCAACTCTGCGCACTCCAGGTCCAAGGAAGAGCCACTTGGTATCCACCTGTGTTAAAGAATCTATTCCAAACAGCACTCCCCTCCAGCAACGGTGACAGCTGCGTGCACGGCAGCCAGATAACAGGCTCTTTCTGAAAATGTTTTCTTCCCTCCATGAACCTTCGACCCAGCCCTCCCAGCCCTCATTTTCTTCCAGGTAACTTTATCAGCACTCACTTTCCTAATCACTTCATTGCCCTTTCTAAACCACCTCGGAGGCAACGCGGCCTGCCTAGGTCAGCTGCCTTTAAGACACCATCAAGTACTCAGATTCAACCAGCCCCCACATGTTCCTTCCGGAACTGTGCAATGATTTCTGTGCATTTGTCTGTCACCTTTTTTCCCCTGAAAATATAAGTTCCTCTAATGTATCTTTTCATGTTCCTCATGGAGGCAGGTGCCCATCCCATATGGGCAGACATCATTGTGTGGAAATCTCACTGCGGTTCTGATGGGGACTTTTCACTTCACTGAGCAAGTATATCACATTTAAAAAAAAGAACAATTTCATCTCTTTTTCTCCCCACGGAAACAAAGAAAAACCATTTTTTTAAAAAAAATAATACACAGTCCACTTGACATTCAAAGAGCAAGTACTACAAAGGCATATCGACTGCATTTTCTTCAAAACTTGGTCCCATGATTTATATTAAATGCTTTCATACAGGACATTTTTTTTTTTTTTTTTTAAGAAACAGCCAGCGAGAGAGGGAACACAAGCAGGGGGAGTGGGAGAGGAAGAAGCAGGCTCCCAGCGGAGGAACCCGATGTGGGGCTCGATCCCAGGACTCCGGGATCACGCCCTGAGCCGAAGGCAGACGCCTAACAACTGAGCCACCCAGGCACCCCACTGAGCCACCCAGGTGCCCCTCATACAAGACTTTTCAACGAGAGCAACTGTACCCCCAAGGAGGCAAAAATTTGCTCTTAGAAGGTGAAAAAAACCCTTTTTCTCTTAATAAAGCATATGTCCACACAGAGTACATAACCAGATGTACAGTATAACTGTGGTGTACAATGAATGTCACTGGGAGGAGGGGATGTGATTAGGAAAAAACTGTCTAGAAAAGGATCCTCCTTAAGGAGGTGATAACAAAAAAAAAGATTGAAAAATACTGCTTTGGTGTCAAAATAGTACGACATTAAATGTTTAAATGTTAATACTGTAATCTCCAATATAGTTATTTATTAGAGATCCTTGAACTCTCTAGAGCTCATTTTCTCTGGATGCTTTCTCTTATTCCCAAGTATTTGGTAATCCTGGATGCCCCTAAGGGATGACTCCTTCCCCTACCTTTGCCATCACGCTACATTATAAATGGTCATAGGATTTAATCCCTTCACTATACTGCTTACTTCAAGAGAAGACTTTTCTTCGTTCAACATTTGTTTCTCTTGAGAAAGGCATTGGGGCCAGCCCTGGAAGTCCAGTGAAAAGACAAATGAGAACGTGGGGCTCCGGGCACTTGCCTCCTACTTGTGACAAAGAAAGCTAAGAAATAGGTAAACACATGCATGACACAATCTATAAAGTAGAGGTAAGAAGAGATTCCAATGGATAGAGGAGATCCCAAGCCTAACAGATGAACAGAAACACACTGAAGGGCAGAACTACGGAGGCCCGAGGGGCTGCAAGGGGTGAGAAGGGTGGTGTGGGGGATTGGCAGGAAACGACAACGGAATGTCGGGTCAATGGAAGCCAGTTCGTGCCCTGCTTTTTCAAACGACGGTAAGAAGTCTGGATTTATCTTACAGCTGTGGAAAGCCACGATGGGTTTTCCAGCAGGTTAGAGACAGGATCCAATTTAAATATTAAGAAAATCACCCTCGCTGTCATGGGGAGAGAAGATGGGGAGAGGCTACAGTGGAAGAAAGAGACAGTTGGGAGGGCTCTTCTGATTTTCATGGTCCAGGTGAGACAAGCTCACATGGCAGCAGCAGAGATGGAGAAACATGGACACATACAAATAATCTGAGCCCAGGAGAGGGACTGAGAGAAATGGAGGAAGGGCTGAGCTTAAGCAACTAAGTGGATGATGGGGACATCTGTCAAATGGGATTTTATCTTGGTTTTATCTGTCCCTAGCCATTGCCTGACACCATAGCTAGCATTTAGTACAAATTTCTTGAGTAAATGAAGCATTACATCATATCAGCTTCATAGTATCTAGAGACAGATTATTTTTCCTGTATTAAAAATAAGGAAACTGAGGATCTAAAAATAATGTGTCTAATATCCTACAACTAGCTGGTCAGGGTCATAGCCAATTTAAACCCAGGACTGTATCACCTCACCCTGGGCTCCTGGCTGTAGCCAATCTTTCTTCTCCAGAGAAGCTAACCACTGAGGTATTTATGGTAAAGCTGAGTCTCAATGGCTCTTGATGTAGTAGGTTTAGTCCCATCCTATCAGTATTCTGGGCTTCTCCATCAGCCTCTGAGCTCCTCCGAAGCAGCGACTTAACTTCTATTTGGACCATCAACGAAAGCTAACTGAACGAGTGTGATGAAACGCTCTTCAACCATAAGTGAGAGTTTACTAGATGAATTCTTAATTTCTTACAGGTCTTAAGTTACATTTTTTACTCAGTATGGTACTAAAGTCACCTTCCTAATTCTTAATTCTAAAAGAGCACAGGTAAAAGTATCTGATTTTCTAATGATCTGAAAGTAGATTCTAAACGTAAATTTTAACTTCCCCGACAGAGAACGTGATCCTGTTAGGTACTATTCTCACAGTGACCTACCACGTAAATAGTCATTCTTATTCTGGGAAATGTTTATTATCTTTACACTAGGAACTTTCTGACAGGGAAATTCTGTCAAACTTGGTGTCTTTAAACGGTATCACTAGAAATTTGTGTATTAAATGGTTGGGATCATTTGAAATACAGCATAGCAAGTAAGCTAATTATTGGTAGAAAGATCTCAACTTCCCCCACACTCCATTAATTTCAATTCCTTATCGATTTACTAGGGAAATAAGGCATCGACTAAATTTGTACGAGTCTACCTCAGAGTCAAGACGTGAGAAAATAAAATACTTTGAAATTTGAAAATTTGATTGGCTGAGGTGGTGAAGTTAAGTTGCATGAGAAGCCAAAAGTCATGCAGTGAAGATGATGAGGCCCAGAAGAAACACAGGGCAGGTATTTCAATGGAGCAGTGGCTCTCAACCATGAGCGTAGATTAAAATCCCCTGCAGGGTATGTTGAAACACAGAGGGTGGGCTCCCCTGCCATGCTGCCTTCCAGATTAAGTAGATGTGGGGTAGCGCCCCAAGAATTTACATTTATAACGGCTGATGCTGATGCTACCGGTCTCGGTGCACTGCACTTTGCGGAACACCATAATGGAGCAAATATGGAGGATAAACATCTGCTAAACCACTGTTTCGATTTGATGTAAAAGAGAACACTGGCAGGAAAGTAAACGTCAGTATTATAGAGTGTTTGAACAAAAAGCCCATATGCACATGCAAGACCCATACGGTTTCTATTTTTTCAAAAACAATTTTTAAATGTGGTCTACAATAACGGAAGGGAGGGGGGAAAACAGGATATTTCTTCTTTTTCTTAAGGTTATTTTTGTTTCACAAAAGGATATGATGGGTTTTTCCACAAAGTATGAATTTTGGTAACATCAAGGCCTGATTCTAATGTAAGTTGTGGAGAAAATAAATGTCTAACAGTCTCTGATTTAGTTTGTCTTGGCCCCTTCACTCAAGCCTGATCTCAGGAAGAAATAGGACAACCTTGATCTGCACTAAGTCATTTATACATTGGTAGGGCTCTAGCAGGTACATTCATTAAGAAATGACTAGACTTCACAAAAACAGCCAGGGTGCTGTTCACCAAAAGAGTTCCCTTTTGAAATACAAAAATACATAAATATAAATACAAAATATAAAAGTCATACTAGGTAGAAGTGCCTGGGTGGCTCAGTCGGTTAAGTGTCCAACTCTTGGTTTTGGCTCAGGTCATGCTCTCAGGGTCCTGAGATCGAGCCCCACATGGGGCTCCATGCACAGCGTGGAGTCTGCTTGTCCCTCTCCCTCTGCTCCTCCCCCTGCTCTCTTGCTCTCTCTCTTTCTCTCTGTAATAAGTACATAAAATCTTTTTTAAAAATCATACTAGGTAGACAGTACCTCTCTATTCATCAGGCCAACCTTAATAACCTCCACCATTGCAAAGATCAATGGAAGGAAAGCAGTTTTTCAATTTGATCATTGGCTAGATGATGATTCTTCTTTTTTAATGTGCTGCTAGGGCTCTGCTTATTTTTATTTGTATATACTCTGGCCTGTTCTGAAAGAATGTAAGTGCATTTACTAAGATAGGGACAACCCAGTAAGGTAAAAATTTGTATAGGGTGTTATGGACTTAGTTTTTGTCCCCCTCAAATTCCTGTGTTAGAATTCTAACCCCCAATGTTGATAGTAATTAGGAGGTTGGGCCTCTGGGAGGTGATTAGGTCCTGAGGATGAGCCCTCATGAACGAGTGTCTTTATAAAAGAACCCCCGCTCAGCTGTTTCACCCCCTGTCCGCCACGTGAGAATACAAGAAAATGGCCATTTATAACCCAGAAGACGGTCCTCATTGGAACCAGACCAGGCTGGCACTGTGATTTAAGACTTCCAGCCTCCAGAACTGTAAAAAATACATTTCTGTTGTTTATAAGCCCGAACTATGGGATTCTGTTAAGGCAGCTGAATGGAATAAGACACAGGTTGGAATTGGAGCACTGGGAAAAGAAAGATGGCAGGGGTGGGGGTGGAATAAGGGCAGATGTGAAGTTGGACCACCTCTTTTAACCCCCTTGGCGACCTGAATTTAAATAGTCCTTAAAATGCTGAAATTAAAACCACAATAGATTACAAAGAACACATAAAGGTGTAATAAATTGAGCCCTATGTATATGTAGACATAACCAGCATTCTGGTTGATATATACATGCCTTCAAAGTTAAATGCAGTGAAAACACAGGTTTCATTGGTGTGTCTTTGTAGTGCTGATAACAAACGAGGTGACCACCAGTGCTTGGAGGAACAAAAGTGTTTCCCCGACAGACAGAGCTATGACACGGGAGAATACACGGGGGTAGGGGACACTGGGGTGGAGAGTCCCTACTTGTGAAAAGCCTCCTCCCTCTTTTGTGGGAGAAGAGTAACAAAGAAAACAACCAAACATTTTCTGTAGGGGGAAAATGTGTTTTAGTGGCAGAACACGGTTCTGAAGCCATTTTGTTTCTTAATCCACACCCTATCAAGAAAACTTCACACTGAACAAATTCTGCCACAATCCGGTTTAAAACAGTGCTAATCGACACAACAGATGAGATGTACTTGATGACGGAAACACTGTACTCCTGCCTGCGGGGTCTCTGCCCCAAATTTGAAACAAAGCCAGGGACAGGTGGGAGCCTGTGGGACTATCTTAGTCCAGTGAGGCTTGACCTGCTGAAATGCCTCTAGACCTTGTCAGGAATTGCAACTGATAATGTATTAGATGAAACCACCCAGACGGCTCCTCCTTGATTTCTGATGCCTCCATTAAGCATGTTGCTTTTCTCACACCGAGTGGGCTGAGAAGCGAGGTGAAATTCAAGAACCATGGAGGAAATGCTCAGATGTTTCCAAGTCCAATGCACCCTGCAAATCGCAGTGCTGCAAGAATTTCTCCCCAGATCTAATCCAGTCTACACATGATCTCTTCACCTGAACAGGTTTTTACCATACGGATGGTTAAGATCACAAAATCTGCCATCGATTCCCTGAGTATGGGAAATGTGTTCCAAGGAATATGTTGAAATACCAAGAGTGATTCTTTTTTCATTTATAAAAATGTACACTAGAGCAAAAATCCCTGCACTGTTTTCCCTTGCACTGAGATGCTCTCTTAAGAGGAAGCAAGAAGGAACACCCAGATCTTGTGGTCCCATTACTACCTACATTCTATCTTCAGCTGCTAGCCCTGGTGAGTTACCTCATCACGTTATTTACCCCATCCTTTACTTATTCTTTCCCAATAATAACTAAAAGCACTGGTGGGGTTTTGTGTTCATTTGTTTATTTCAGTAGTCTCCACACCCAGCGCAGAGCCCAACACAGGGCTTGAACTCATGACCCTGAGACCTAGACCTGAGCTGCGATCAAGAGTCAGACGCTCAACCGACTGAGCCACCCAAGCACATCTAAAAGCACTGGTTTTTAGGTGATGGGATAAATTACATCATAAGTATCTAGCAAGAAAATGAGAAAATCACTGTGGTTAAAGGATGCTTTTCTTCCTGTTGAATGGGTTTATGGGCGTGGGGAAGTAGGAAGGGTTTCCTCCAGTCAAATCTTGTGTTTCCAGTAATGATGTACTTTTATTTTTTAAAGGACAGACATAAAGAGAAATGTAGCACACAGGTATTTTACAAACCATTCATTCCTTAAGATTGTTGGAACTGTGCCTTAGTAGTATAGTTTTGGGCTCCACAGACATCTTAATTTGAGAATTATACAGACCCAAGGAACAGAGAAAACAAAAACTTATGATAAACAGAATTGGTGTGACTGAGTGAATGAAATGAAATGCTCTCCTGCCTTATGCCACCTGCCTGCCTGCCCCTTCCATTCTGGAAGGATTGGGCTCTTTCACGGGCTCTGGGTCTGCACTCTGAACCATTCCACCCTGTCCAGCTTCTTGTTACAAACCCCAGCACTGAAGCGACACTCTTGAGGTTCCCCATCTCCACTCTAACTGGCCTCTGGCCTCCAATCATGTCTAGGTAACAGCAGCTCTAGAACAACCCCAGCTCCACAGGCTGGAGCACAGCCTCTGGGAGGCACACCTCCAGGCAAAGCCCCGGAGCTGGCATTCTCTTCAGGCCCTGGCAAAAGGGGGACAGGAAGTCAAAATGTGCCAAACACGCACAGTGAGATTCTATCAAGTTCCCCAGAGACTGGATTCAGTCCCATGTTTCATCATTTATCAACCGTGTGAACTTGGCAAATTACTTAACTTCTCACGACTTCATGTCTTTAACTGCGACACAGGGATCATAGTATCAACCACCAAGGGTCCTTGCGAAGATGAAAGTAGTTAGATGTAAAGCGCTAGGTAAGAGCTTGCTGTTCTCGTCAGAGCCCCCGCCCCACTGGCTCTGCCTTTGCTGAAACAGTAGCTTAGACTGATCATATCAATGTCCTCATGACCCTCTGCAGTGAAGGCCTTGTGCTCGCCTACTTTTTTTTTTTTTTTTAACTGAAGGTGTTTGGTAGAGCCCTTGCTGCCCGAATAGCATTTCCAGACCTAGGACCCCAACAATCGTGGCCCATTTCATATAAGGCACATTCCTTCCACTTATGTCCACTGTAGGGGACAAGATATGCCACCCCAAAATATGCCACTTTGGCATAAGTATTCTTTTGAATGAGAATCAACAGATTAGAATCAAAAGATGCAGAAAGACACCTTCCCAGAGCTTCCTTTAAGTGACTTCTAAGTAGAAACTTTTGAAAAATGGGCACCGCCATATGTCCCTTCTTCCTGGGGACATTTACGGCTGTGAAGAGGATGGAAGAAATCTTGTGCCCAGAGGGACCTGCACAAATAAACCTCATTGCATTAGTTGCCCCATATATTCACCTTCCCACAATTTGCCCCACCAAAAACTCAAAGTTCTTTTCCTTTGTCTTGTCACATCTCTGAAAATGTATTGTTCTTTGTTAAGATGCTACGTCAGCCCAAGTACTAATGGCCCCTCGGTTGCTCTTCACTGATGTTTCTCCCACGTGATGTGCGCTGAACGTGTTGGTCAACTGTCTCTCATCAATCTGTGGTGGGTCATTCTAATTTTTCGCCACCCTAGCCGAAGAACTTAGGAGAGTAGAAGGAAAAAATCATTTTCTTCCCCTACATCGCCTTTCTCAATGGTTTTAGCATGGGGCTCACAGCATTTTCCTTACGCTGTCCCTTCTTCCTTGTTGTAACTTCAATATCCACAGGGACAGCTTTCGGGATTCTAATTCCTAATTCTTCAAATCCAGTTCTGCCCTCTCCATTCTATCCCGACCTCAAGATTTTGAGGTTTCTTTTTTCACTTCTGGTCATTCTCGGACAAAGCCGTGTCTTTTCCCTCTCCCAACTTAATCATGTTCTACTTAATCATGTTAATCCTATATTCTTAAGTAAGAAAAGTCTGAATCCTCCTCTTCCTACAAAGTTTCATGAAATATTATTTTCTAAATAAGGAATATGATGTACTTTCTGTTCACGCTTTCTCTTAAAAACACTCTAAGACTCCTTAAACAGGACTCCCATCTCTATTACATTCTATTAAAGCTCTTCTTTCCAAGGCCAGTAATAACTTATTCTCCAAACTTTAAAGTTCTCCTCTTCCTCAATCCCTCTGCCAAACATGTCCTTGGTCTTCAAAGATCTAACCTAATTTTCTAAAAGTGGAAGATCCCAGTTCTCCTGCTCTGTGATCATTCCTTCTCAACCTCCTTAGCCAGTTCTCTTCCTACTAGCTCAGACAAATGCTCCCCACAGTTCTCTCATTAGCTTCATGAAAGTTCTCTTTCCTACTGATCTCACCATATGGATTCAATGATCACGTCTAGACGGTAACTCCAAATTCTTCTTCCCATCTGAACCTCCTATCTAAGCTGTGGTTCCTCAGAACATGCAGCCTTTCAGATGCTTGCAGGTGCATGGTCCACGGCCCCTCAAACTTAACACATCCCAACATCAAGTATGATCTCTGGCCCAGACCAAATGCTAATTTCAATTTCCCAGTTTTTATTCAGTACACTATCTTCCTCCAAAGGTAGCAGAGCATGTCCCAAAGCAATGTTCAGGAAAATCCCAGATGATTTAGAAATTTTTTGTAAAAAAGGGTGTCTATGGACAAATAAGTTTGGGAAATGGGATCCCACCATCTTCTTCTGAGATTAGAAGCCCTGAGAAATCCTGCCCCGAAAAAAATGACACATGCCATTGCAAATTGATTTGGGCAAGGTCTCAATTTCTTTGGTAATACTAAGCACTGTCACTCAGAACATTTACCAATACAAATTAGGACTCAACTTTTATCAACCTTCTCACCTCTGCCTCTTACGTCAATTATTTGCCCACCCTGGCTGACTTTTCCTTGCAGACATCTTCTTTCCAGTCCTCTGGTCACTTCCCTACTTCAGGCCCTGCTACTTCTTGCCCAACTTTGCAACTCACCACCTCACTTTCTTTCTCTTGAGCTTTCAATGCTTAGTTTGAAACCAGATTACTTTGCTCAAAGTTCAGCTCAGGACATTTCACTCCCTGATTTAAAATCTCCACTAGAGTAAAGAATAAACAGCATCATACAGAAAGTAACATTCAAGGTCCTTTCTATCCCAGATGAACTCCTGCTTGCCATTCCTTGCCCTGGATCGATCCTTCTGTACCCTCTGTTTTAACTCAAATGGACCCCTGACCCTCACTTGTCCTCACATCCATGCTCTGTTTCATGCTGTTCTCTTGCTTCATCATGAAACACCCTCCAATGACACCACAGCTTCTCAAAGATTACCTATCCTCCACAGCTCAGCTACGATACCACCACTCCAGGAAGCTTCCTGATGCCCAGGTCATAAATTGTCACTGCTCCTTTTGAAATCCCAGGCACTGTGCTCATTGCACTTGTCCTGTCTGGTCTTCCGTCTTCAGAAAGAGGCCTGGTAAGAACATTAACTACCTCTCATACATATTTACCTTCCCAGCTATACCTAACACACTGCCTTGCTCAGAAAGCTCTAGAAATAACCTGGATAATGAATAAGGATCAAACAACATCGACCTGTACATGGAAAAAGAAGCCGATGTTTTTAAAATTCAGACCCCATGACATCGGAAACTCCTTTACCAAAATGTGGTCAGTACATGAGTGATGGAAAAGAAAACTCTACGTTCTTCCTTAAAGTGCAAGCAGCTTTTAAATACTAAGTGCTGTAATTGTGTTAAATTGAGGCTCTGTTGGTAGCTATAAACACCCCAGTTGAAGATACACTATGAGACACAGTAATTTGTACCACTTCCTGAGGGCCAGCTGTTAGACAAGGTCCTCCCCTGTTTCTGAGACAAATCAGAGTGTTCAACTTCCCAATAACACTTCAATCCTAAACTGAAAAATAACCGAAGAGCGTTCATGTGTTAGTTATTACCCAAAACACCATGGGCAGAAGCAAAATACACGAACGATTCCTACTACCGTCCTCACTACATTAAACACTTTGGAGAAGGAAAAACTGGGACAAATTCAATCTGTCATAACAAGTGAGCCACAGACACTTCGGTAAGAAACACCACCAACAACTTGGAGTTACTGGTTAATCTTTTCAAAAACACAAAGGGTACAACTAGTCAAACATAGTAGTACCGCTGGACAAAAGGTCAACAAAGTCTGCTCTTTTCTGTTCGTTTCTCCTGATTTCATGTTTACCCTTTGCTCCCATGGTCTACAATTCCAAATGCCACGGGCTCGCACTAATATTTCAGCCAGGGTACTTAGCACATCATGCTCTCACCATACATACATATATGTAAAATGATGAAACGTAAATAGAAAAGGAACCACCTTTGCCAAGTGGCTATTATGGGACAAATCCCAGAAATCCACACTAGCACAGCAGAGTAAGTGTACTAACTCTGGGACTACACATGGGGTTCAAACCCTGCTTATTTATTACATGTGTGACCTCTCACAAGTTACTCACCAGCGGCCCCCTCCCCACCCCCACATCAAACTGGAATACCAATAGTATCTATTTCCTGGAGGTTTTACTTCATTTATTAAGTGAGGTAATACCTCTAAGTACTTAGAGCAATGCTTGGCAATCATAAGCTCTTTATATGAATACTTTTTAAATAAGCAGAAAATATGACTGATGCAGTAAGTTGCTTGAGGACACCCAGCAACACAGATGGCAGAGTCCCTGTTGTAATCCAGGCCTTTCTGGCTGTTCTCACTCCACTGTCCTCCGTGGAAGGTCCTGTTTATAAATAAACTGAGGTGAAACATGAGACCATAGTCCCCATCCTCTGAGAAGATGCCTCTTACGGGCAGAATGGTGTCCCCCCCAAAACGATATGTTGAAGTCCTAACAGCTGGTACCCCAGAATGTGACCTCATTTGGAGACAGGGTCTTTCCAGAAGGAATCAAGTTAAAATGAGGTCATTAGGGTGGGCCTTCCTCCAATATGACTGGTGTCCTTAGAAAAAGGGGAAATTTAGACACAGAGACACACATGGAAAGAAGACGATGTGTGAAGAGACAGGAAGAACGCGGCCATCTACAAGCCCAAGAGAGAGGCCTGGAACAGATCCCTCCCTTGCAGGCTTCAGAAAGAGCCAGCCAGTGTGGGACTTTGTTTGGGAGCCCTAGCAAACATTGCCCCTCACAGGAACCTTTGTGCCAATTCTCAGAGGTGACCGTGTTAGGCTGTGCTTTTCAACATTTGTGGTCATGGGTTTTATCAGTGTGCTTGGGCTGCCATGACAGAATACCACAGACTTGGTGGCCTGAGTAACAAATTTATTTTCTGACATCTCTGGAGGCTGGAAGTCCAACATCAAAGTGTCGGCAAGTTGGCTTTCTTTGGAGGCCTCTCTCCTTGATTTGTAGAAGGCCACCTTTCTCGCTGTGTCCTCACATGGTTACCTCTCAGCCTTGCAGCATCTGGCCCTAATCGCCTTTTTGTAAGTCATGTGGGATTAGGGCCCACTCTAAGGACCTCATTTTAAATTAATTATTTTTTATTTTTAAAATTTTTTAAAAAGATTTATTTATTTTAGGAAGAGAGAGAATGAGCAAGCATGAGAGTGGGGGAAGGGCAGAAGAAGGGAATCTCAAGCAGACTCCCTGCTGAGTGCAAAGGCTGACTCAGGGCTCAATCTCATGACCCTGAGATCATCACCTGAGCCAAAACTAAGACACAGATGCTTAACTGACTGAGCCACCCAGGCACCCCTTAATTATTTCTTTTAATGGTCCTATCTCCAAATATTGTCACATTCTGAGGTACATTTTCAGGTTAGGGCTTCAACATATGAATGGGGGGGGGTACAATTCAGTCCTTAATACAGGCTATAGGTATAGGAGGCCTCTAAGAGATAAATATGAGTTATTCTCTCCCAGTTCTGTCCATTCTACTGAAAGATTTGTAAGCGCAATGTTTTAAGTGATTTAGCTGCTGAGCAATCAAAACTATTTTTCTCTTAAATCATATTTTGTAGTAAAGGTAAAATTCACATAGGTTTTTAAATTAAACATATTTCACAAGAGCACCCTTTCACGGGCCCATCCTGTCTGTGGGTCCAGACCCTGCTGCTCTCTGCTTGTGTACGCACATCTCAAGGACAGATCTGAGGAGCCACGGAGTGGAGGCGTGGGTGGGACCATCAAGGGCACTCAGAGTAATGAAAAGGAATCATTTTTCAGGGTCTGGGTAATACAGTGCACACATGAGTGGTACCACCTAGTAAGTTCCCTGCACCCAGATGGGGGACAGAACATCCTCTTCTAATGCTATGCTGGATTATCCAGAAAGGATTCAACGGATCTTCATTCCTTTGAGAGCAATATTTTGCTCAAATTAGTGGATGCCCTTCAAGGCTACCTTGGAATAGTAATTGGGTCACTACCTCCCCTTTAGATGTCCAGGAAACAGTCTGAAGTAACATGACAACAAACAGCAGCAGAAACCCCATCAGAGAAGCACAAAGAGGCAAAGAAGTATCCTTGGTGCTCCTGCTGCCCCGCACCTGATTCCCCCGTTTGTCAGAAGCCTCAGGGGTCACCCAGTCAACCTGACAATGAGCCTCAGGGACACTGGGTAAACAGCTGACCACCACCCTCACAGTGCCTCTCACCTGGAAATAGCTACTTCCTTCTGTTAGGACATTGGGATGTTTGCTAACTTGCCAAGGATCACACAGACTCATTGATTCACTCTAAATTTAGTACCCGTTATGACTCAGGCACTCCGTAGGGGACGCAGACCTAAACAAAACCTACCTCATACCCTCATAGACCGCACAATCGGGTTAAAGGGAGGAGAAAGTAAAATAAAAGTGGGGAGAAAAAGAACTAGATTTGCTGAGCCCCTAATTTGCAGGAACCACACATACTTCAGGTCTTTAAGAGAAGCATTACCACCTTTACTTCTACACAGGAAACCAGGCCTCAGATTATTCTACCACAGCTAAGAAGAGCCAAATTCGAATCAGTAGTGTCCACTACGAAGGGCAAGCCCTTTCTGCTATGTCACATCGTATGCCCACCTTATTCAGAGGACTGGTTTCCCAATCATGGAATGTTCTAGAAGGAATCACAAGGGGGACTAGCTTGAAAGTACTTAGAAAACAAATTCAGAATCACTAGGAGCCAAAAAATGTTGGTGCAAAACAAACCTCATTAGGCAAGCCTTATTCTCTTTTTTTGGATGGTTATTAAATTAATGAATCAAAGAATGAGGTAAACATAGTATGTCTGGACTACTAGCTGCCTGACTGGTTTTCCTGCTTCTACACTTGTTCCTAATCCCACAGCCTTTCCCCACAAAATAGCCAGTGCTTTGCTGTGCTCTTTCTTTCCTTCTTTCTTTTCTTTCCATGTCTTGAAATTTAAGATTTAAACAAATCACATCATTTTCTTGCTCAATACCTTTACTGGATCCCCGAAGAATAGAAAGTTCACAAGAAAGTTCAAGGTCTGCATGTTCAAGGTCCCCATGGCCTGCGGTCCCCATGGCCTGCAATCCCCACAGGATCTCTGGCTCCCCTGCCTGCCTTTTTCTGCCCTCAGACACATGGGTCTCTAGGCTGCTTCCAGAATGTGCTCTCACCTGGAAGGTTTTTTGCAGCTGTTCCCACTGCCTGGAAAATACTCTATCCTCCAAATATCCACACACATAGACACTCTCACTTTATTCAGGTCTCTCTTCAAACATCACCTCTTCAGAGAGGCCATTCTGCTCTCTAACTCCTCATTCTCTTGCTCTTCTTCATTGGGTTGTTCAGTACTTACCACCACATCAAGCTACATATGTATAAGTGTGTGTATGGTCTGCTTCCGCCAAACAGACCACAATCCCACCGAGGGCAGGGATTTTGTTTACTTCTATTCCCTGTGGTTGGCACACACGGAATGAATGAACGAACGATCTAGATTTCATCCAAGTACCAGCTAAGACCTCTTATCCTTGGGATAGAAGCCGAATGACAGAATAATGAAGATGGTTTATAACCATAAAAACAACAAAACCTCAAGGATCCTAATCCATGGTGTGTGTGATAATCTGAGGAGACATTTAGAACATAATCTTGAAGGTGGTGGTGAGAGGTAGGGGACCCAAGCCCCCGAGGAAACAGCAAATAACTGAAGTGAGGGGCAGGGGAGCAGGTATTCTGGAAGGGATATACGATATGCTACCATAAACACGCTTCTTTGGCATAAGGATTATTTTGAGCTTAGAATCAACAGACATAGCAAGCCTTCTCTGCCCTCTCCTTACTGGCCCCAAAACTGGACATCAATTTCCCTTATGAAGGTGTCTCCATCGCCAGAACCAGGAACAGGGGAGCAACTCTTGTCATCCTAGGTGGAGGAAAGCCACTCCCAAGATGGCCTGTACAAACAAATCTTACTAAAATAACCCTTCACTTCCATTAGTCTCCCCTATACATTTGCTAGTAACTTCCCCTAAGTTATCATGTTTTGGAGGCCAGACCCACTTTGCTCTGTTAAAACTGGCATATAATTCCCTGAGTCTAACAACTACTTTGAGTTCTACTTCTTCTCTGTGAACTGTGATCATAAAAATATTAACACTATACGCCTTTTCTCCTGTTCATCCGTCCTTCGTTGGTTTTATTCGCAGGTCTGGGAGAACAAACTGAACAGGGTAGAGGAAAAGTTTTTCCTCCCAACAACCTTCACCTCACCACCAATCCACGTGCCTTCCTCATCCATCCTATCTAGTGCTTGGCCAGATCACAACTAAAGTATTTAATTCAATGTGAGTCCTACTTTGTAAGAGTTGTATTTATAGCACATTCAGACAGGAGGAATTGGTAAAGAGGCATAGAAACATGTCATTTGAGGACTCAAGGATTTTTAGCCTGGAAAAGAAAAAGGCTAGAGGAGGAGGAGGTGATTATATACCCCACAAGGCCCAGAAGGGATAGAGCTCAGATCAAAGAGTTGATGTCTGCAAGGCAGCTTTTCACGGTATACAAATGAGCACGCTCTAAACGAGCTATTGGCAGAAGACGCTGGCTGCCAGCCAAGAGGAGACAAGATGGCCTTTTGGAGGGAGGCGATGTAGGAGAGCAGGTGGGTAACTGGCCTGGATCACTACTGGTGGGACACAGTGTAAACACAAGCAGTGCACAGGTGGTCTGGGAATGCGTGGTCTCAGCTACCACCTGCTAGCTGGGGGCCCTTGACTGCCAACTGACCAATCTGTTCATCTGGGCCCTCATCATTCAAGTAAGGTGGATCAAATCAGTGCTTGGCTAATTCGGTTCCTCAGAGCCCAAGCTTTAGAGGCAATGACTCAGGGATGCTTTAGGGGAGGTTGGAGAGGGGAATCCAACTGGGCCAGGCTCTAGGTCCTTTTTCTTGAGTCTACCAGTATAGCCGTGCAATCTGGCTCACCAACTGAGGTTTGACAGAAGATTCCCCTTGGTAGGACAAAAAATAGTGTTCTACTAATAAGAAGAGTTTAAAAATGACCTGTGCCCCTTTTACTTCTGAAACTGTGTTCTTTGAGGTCATTTACTAGCTAGCAGTTTTGAAAGAATATGGAATCTAGACACTCAAACTTTGAAAATGGAATTTAAAATAATTAAGTGGGTATGCACTCTATCATTTAATTCAACTATATTGATGGAAAAGTCAGTTTTAATGAATTTCCACTTCATTTTGATGTCAATTTCTCTTGATTACATAAATTCTTTTTTAAAAATCTAATAATTTTCTAGAACTTTGGAGTTTTGAGGCAATGACTGAATATGCCTGTGATATTGTGATTTATAGTAAGAAATCTACATTTGGTTTTCCTCCAGGTTTCTGGCACAGAGCACCTAAAATCCTTGGAATTTCCTAAGTGTTGACAGCAATAAAGGTATCTTTGTTATGTTAATAAAGTGACTTTTGGCAAGCCCCAGGTAATCTGAGGATGGGGGCTGGTTGCCAGGGGAACCAACCCAATGATTAGAGTTGGAACTTTCAGTCCCACCCCCTGTCCTCTGGGAAGGTGGGGAGGGAATCCTAGAAGTTGACTCAATCACCAATGGTCCATGATTTAATTAATCATGTCTAGGAATGAAGCCCCTGTAAAAACCCAAAAGGACAGGGTTCAGAGAGCTTCTAGGTTGGTGAACACATGGATATTTGGGGACAGTGGTGCCCCCAGAGAGCATGGAATCTCCACGCCCCTTTCCTCATATGTTGATCTATGCATCTCTTCTATCTGGCTGTTCCTGAGTTATATCCTTCTATAGTAAATCAGTCATTTAATAAGTAAACTCTTCCTGAGTTCCAGGAACTGGTCTAGCAAATGAACAGAGCAAGGAAAGGGTCATGAGAACCACCTCCAATTTATAGCTGGTTGGTCAGAAGCACAGGTGACAAACTAGACTTGTGACTGGCATCTGATGTGGACAGTGGATGTGCATTCCTGTGGGACTGAGCCCTTAATCTGTGGGATCTCAGGCTATCCCCAGGAAGATACTGTCAGAATTGACCTCACATTTGACAAATGACATTTCAACCTTCTTTGGGCCAACTCTTAGGATCAGAGAAGAGAGTCAAACGCTGTGGCAGATATTCTAGAGGCTTGCTAACCCCACTTGCTTCCTCAGAATGTGGATAACTACATTTATAGCCTCCCTTGTAGTTGGGTTAGGCCTAGGTGATTGAGGTTACGCCGGCAGAATGTGAGCAGAATTAATGCCTGGCATTTCCCAGCCTGGTAGGAAAAGAACCACGTGGTCTTCCATGTTCTTTATCTTTTCTTGTAGCTAAAAATGGCAGTCATGCAAAATAGAGTCTTCATCCCCATGCCACCATGTGGAGGGGAGCCACTCAACAGGCACTGGATGGCAACATACATAAGTAACTCCTCACTGTGTTACCCCAATGAGATGTCTAGCTTTGTGTGTCAGCAGGTAGCGCTAATTGTCCCAATACAAACATTCACTGAAAATTTAGTTACAAACAATACTATTTAAGTGTCACAGTATATAAACATACATGAATTTAGAAACGTCCCTCTTTCCAAACTCTTATTCAGATTTCATAAAACAACTTTCTCTGAACTGTGCACCTCTCTCAGGGACATCAACAGAGACAGAGAATCATCTAGCTCCTTTCCAGAGGAAACTTTCATCCAAGTCGTTGGAAACAATACTTTTCTCATCCTTGAGTTTACCCCACTATCCAGTATTTACAGCTGTGAGGTCACATTCCCAGAAATAAATGTTAAGTCTCTATTTAAATGTTTAAGGCAAATTTATCAAGTGACTTATGTCAATCCCCCCAACATAAGATTGACTGAGATTATTCAGGCTGATACATCTTCAGCAAACAGAGCACTGTTGTTCGAAATAAAGGAAGTGAGAGAGAACGTGCTTCCTGCACCAGGAGAGAGTCTGTGAGGCATCAAATAGAAGGTGACTCACTCCTTTCTGAGGACTGATTTTTTGGGAAAAGGCCCATCTTATGTTCAGGCATATGTGGTAATCTTTGGCAAATTTATATTTCTGAGCATTTATTTTTACATATTCTCTTTCTAAGCGCATATGGAAAAAATAAACAGGATTTATTTTTGTTCGCTTGTATAAGCTCATTTGCTTTTGGCATTCTAATGGAATGGGACCTAGTACCATTTTGTATGTATAAGAATTTGATTATTTTTTCAGGTGCTTTTGTGTTTAAAAAATACCAACTATGCTTTGTAAGCAACAGTGCTTCTGATTATAAAGCCATATATGTCAAGAGGAATTAATCCACACATGTATATGGTCTAAGTGGAACTCTGAAGGACCAATTTTTACCTACAAGCCCTTTTCTAATTTTTATTTACTGATAGAGGGCAGGCAAGAGAAATGTCATAATGATTAATAGAAAGGAAATAGCATTGCTTTGATTGGGTGATTAGTTTTATTTATTGTTGGTCTCTGCTTTGTTCAAAATGAATAAATTATTCCAGAAGTTTCAAATGTAGAGTATACTGCCAAAATTCCTGGTTTAGCAAAGTATACTTGAAAAGGTTTCTAAAATTTTATTCAAATCTGAAATTAAACAGATGTTTCTAAACTTCTCCACCAAAGAGAGCAAAGCTTTTATTGGTAGACTACTGATGAACAAAAATTTTATTAATTCATTTTGTGCTTTATTCTTTCATTGCCCCCAGCTTAGGAATTTTCCTACCTAACTGAACTCAGCTTTTAAAACATTCTTCATAGAAGGTATGATATTCATTTTTATTCTGATGGTCTTTTTAAAAAATTAACTTAATTCTCTAAAAATTAACTAAAAATACCATCGAGATTTTTAGAGTGCTTGAAAAGTCATCCTGCTCTCATGGGGCACCTGGTTGGCTCAGTTGGTAGAGCATGGAACTCTTGATATCAGGGCTGTGAGCCCCATGTTGGTTGTGGAGATAACCCAAAAATAAAAAGAAAAATCTTAAAAAAAAAAAAAAAGTCATCGTGCTCTCAAGGTCTGATCTACGTGACAACTGCTAAGGTTCTGTGCTCACTGGGTTCTCCGGATAGGACTAGAATCTGTCAGGCTCTAAGAAGATCTCAACAATTTTGATGCATGTCTGCATGTGTGTATGTGCACCCACACAAATTTTCAGACTAGATTATTGAAAATTTTGGGGGAAAGTAGTCAAAGATCTATTTGGCAGTTACTTCATAGCTTTATTTCTGTGAAAGACTGAGGCAAAAGGATGATAACTGGGAAGAGCTTAGAGAAGTTGAAGGAAGAGCAAGGACCCTACCTTCATAGAAAATGTACCGTTTACGTGTATGTTATATTGTTAAATCGGGTCTTTAAACGAAATGTTGAGTTGGATTATCTGTTGCTAGTTTGGCAATAGCATCCCTCACCCCACCCAGTACTCTCCCATGGACCAGAGGGCATGGCTGCCTGGTGATGATATTTACAGAATTTCTGCCAGCAGGGAAGCAGGTTGGATTCCGCCAGTGAGAGGCACTTGTGGGAGACATTCAGAAGACATTCAGAAGACATTCAGAGGCAGAACACAGCCACTCTGCTACACCACCAACAGACAAGAGGCTTTCCAGATCCACCGGGGCCAGAAGTTCTCAAAGAATCCTTCAAAAATCTCTAGAAGTCCCTGAGACTCTTTTAAGGAGTTCACCAGGTCAAAATTATTTTCATAATCACGCTAAGACATTATTTACCTTTTATACTTTCTTTCTTCCGTGACTGTATGGTGGAATTTTCCGGAAGCCACATGACCTATGAGGATGTTATGGCTCTGACTGCTATGGGAATGTGTGCTCTTATAGTCTTGTGTTCTAAATTTTCTGTTTTACTTTCAAATGTGATAAATATCAATAGATGCAACCTATATAAACAAAAGCTCTTTGAGGTGTTCAGTAATTTTTAAGAACAGAAAGCATTCCTGAGACCAAAAAGTTTGCAAAGTGCTGTTCTAGGCTATGTCCTGAGAATCCCCTACCCAGTGCTTCAGGTAGCTAAAATGATCAGTGGTGACCTTCTCGGGTTCTGGCAACCACTTGATTCACCCCCAAAGCTACTGGCAAACCTGAAAAGTGTTCTCTGATTTTATTTCTTGAGTCCTTTTTAGGTTCTGCAAGGTTCTAATTTCCTAAATTAAATTCCTTCCTCCATGAAATATTTAAAGTGGTTTTTGTTTTCTTGAGGAAACCACAAGAGGGTTGGAGTGGCACTCAATATGAGGTATTATAAATTTGCTTTTAATAAATCTTTGAAATCACACCATGTGGGAAACTCTTCTCTACTCCCACCTCTACAATCAAGCATGACTTAGAAGAACCTACCCTCAAACCACTTTTTTTTTTTAAGATTTATTTACTTCAGAGAGAGAGAGAGAAAGACAGAGAGAGCAAGAGCATGAGTGGGAGGGGCAGAGAGAGAGGCAGAGAAGCTCAGGCACACTCTGCACTGAGCGCGGAGTCTAATGAGGTCCTAGTTCTCACACCTGAGCCAAAACCAAGAGTTGGACACTTAACCGACCGAGCCACCCAGGAGCCCCAAACCAACTGCTATTCAAGTTGATGACCGAGCAAACTCTCAGTGTTCTACGTTTTGAAATGATTATTCTCCATAAATCATGCCATGTGCCTCTCAGAGGGAGCTCAAAATTAACTGATACAGCATTACATGCCTGCGACTTTGCCACAGTTCTGTTGAAATGGATATGAATACTGTAAAATGGTTTCTTCTTACACAATAACTGTATTCCAGGAAGTTCCATCCAACTAAAATAACAAACATATGATTAAAGACAATAGTTTTGATTGTGGGAAAACATATGAGGCTAGGAAGTTTCAAATTTGCTGTAGTAAATGTATTTTGCCCCCGGGGGGGTGGTATTTATATAGTTCTAAAATTTTAACCATAACTATCACTCAGGAACCCATCATCTGATTGCGTCTTTCATTTGTACAAGAAAGGGCTTTTCTTTGCTTATCAATACCAGCCAGCATCAGCACACAAGGATTCTTAGACGTTCTTACCACTCCAGGACCCACCATTCTTACCACTCTTTGACCCACCATTCTTAACCACTCTTTGACCCACCATTCTTAACCACTCTATGACCCACCGTTCTTAACCACTCTATCACTCACTGTATGAGGAACCAGTGCAAGTCACACAGAGCTGCAGAGTTGCAGAAACAACAACTATTTTCCTTACATGCTTGGTCTTGGTCACCCTCACCCCCCCACAACCAAGAGTGGTCTGCACAGTGCAGACCATGAGGCTTACTCAATCCATAACCTGGTTTCCACTCAATCTGGGCTATGAGTAATGCTCAGATACAAAACAGACTAACTTCCCAAAAGAGAAGCTGGTTATTTGGGTCTCTAATCCAGGGATATTAAACTGCTTGCTGTTCCTAAAACCAATCTTGTTCTCTTCTGCTCTTGGGAGCATGCCCGTCCCCTTGCATGAAACGTCCTATCTTGATCATCTTTGGATCCATCCGCAGCTCTGGCAAACTGCCTAGTAACTAACAGGCTCTCAAAGAAATAAATACACACACACACATAAATATACAAACACACGCACACACATATATGTACGTGTATATACTTATATGTTTAAATGAATCAACAGTATTATCTAAACAATTATACTCTAATGAGGTCAAAAAATAACAAGCTTGTCAACATGCAGCCCAAAGGGACAAGATCCTCGGGCAGGAACAACGCACTGACACGGGTCATCTATCTTTCATCTCAACGGCGCTGAAGCATTTATTGTGGCTGTTCTGCTCATTGCTTTCAAAATATGAAGCGAGTGAATTTCTTCTTTCTAAAATTCATGAACTGTTCTTGAAATTTTATTTGTATATTTTTGTTTTTAAACACTTGTATTGAGGTATAAGTGGCATACAATTACACACGCACACGCTCACAGTGCAATTTGGTTAAGCTGTTTTTGTTTTTTTAACATTTTACTTATTTATTTGAGAGAGAGGGAGGGAGGGAGGGAGAGAGCACAAGCAGGCTCTGCGCTGAGCAAGGAGCCCCATGTGGGGCTTGATCCCAGTACCCTGGAATCATGACCTGAGCCGAAGGTAGACCTTAACCAACTGAGCCACCCAGGCATCCCCAATTTGGTTAAGTTTTAACTTATATAACTATGTAACTACCATAATCAAGGTAACAAACATATCAGGGCATCAGGATATCAGGAAAGGCAAGAAAGAAGGATGACAGAAAAGCATTTTGGGGGTGACATATATGTTCACTGCCATATTTAAAATTTTAAGTCTTACTTCAAATAGAATATATGTGGTATTTTTGCTCAAACTTTGGCTAGTTTCAGACTTAGTGGAAAATCTTAGTAGCTTGACATTTTAGATTATTAAAAAGAGATTTCAGTTTTATCCATAAGGCTTGCAATCACACATCTCTATTTCTAAAGTTAATTTATTCTTTCTTAAAAAGATAAATAATAGTCTTGTGACAGATAAATGACCAGCGGAAGGAGGTAATTATGGGGTCAACAAAAATATCCTTGGGGCTTACCCATTTTGTTTCTTGACTTTACTGAGACGAATGGACAGTAGTTTTGTGTCAGTTAATTTCCTTGCTTTACTGGCTTTTCAAAGAATAAAGATTACTATGTATTTGTAAAGCTTTTAAGCAAAGGGAAAAATGTGGTCAGCTCTTCCTTTTTCATATCATAGTTTATTAGGAATAAAGCCTATGTTGAAGTCGACATTTTCACTAACTCCACTAAAGTACATTTTTTATTTAAATAGAATATGCTTGTTCTTGTAAGCAATAACCACAGGAAAAGGCAAAATAGATTTTACAGGCACTGTTGAGAAATTTATAAAAAGAGCCCAGGACTTACTTTAGGTATTATCAGGAGAAAAACAGATTTATTCTATTCCCACAGCCAAATGTGGCAAATGGAGAAGGTAAACAAAGTGACATTTACTGTGGATTTGTTTGAAGTATTAGAAAATCTCAGAAAAGGAGACATCTGCATATAAATAAAAATACAAAAGCGTCTGATCAAACGCAAATAGAAATGATTAAGAGATGGTCTCTTTAAATTAAATTATCCGTTTGGTTGACACATCAAACGCAAACGTATGAAAGCTTCTCATGTGGATGAATAAGAATCAAGTACATATGCGTTTATTTCTATCCTCCAGCTCATTTATACGTCACAATCAACTCTTAGTCTCTTCTTTTTGGAAACATGTCTCAGCAACACAAATCACAGGTCAGAACATTCATACTACCCAGTCCCTTGCTGAGACACTGAACTCTAATGAGGTACTTTTAGAAGTTGACCAGAAATCTCTAAAAATAAAAAAAAATCCCTATGTGTAACTTTAGAGAGGATACAAATGTCTCCTCTTTCTTCCCCTCCTTCCATACGTAACGAAAATACACCCGAGAGTGTGACTATTTTAGCTCCAAGACACATTTCCGTATTTAGTCAGAATGTGAATTATCATTTGAGAGGGGTCTTGATGTCTGTTGACATTGCACCTGTCCTACTTAGAAAAGTTTCTTTCTCCCCATTATTTTGGGTAATATGACCCTTTAACCTTTTATTAATGCATCTCCCAATTCTGGCAATGAGGCACACTTAACATTTTGGACCAACATTCCACCAAAGATGAAGTAAAAATGCTAGATTAGTTGTTGTTTTTGTTTTTGCTTTTTTTAACTTTTTCAGATAATGGTTCAGAATTTTCCAGGGTTGGTAAAATACTCAAATCCTTGATTCAGGAAGTGCAATCAATTCCAATCAGGATTTTAAAAGAAAAGGAATCTGTACCTTGACAGACTGTGGTGAAACCACAGAGGCAAGACCGAGGCAAGATCGTAGAGCAGCCAGGAAAATGAGAGTGCATACAAAGAACTGACAGATCCCCTGAGAACACACTCCCCAAAAGCCGAAAGCCAAAACATGGTAAAATATCATCTTCCAAGCACTAGGGAAAAAAAATAGCTACCAACCTAAAATTGTTTTTTTTTTTTTTAAAGATTTTATTTATTTATTCGACAGAGATAGAGACAGCCAGCGAGAGAGGGAACACAAGCAGGGGGAGTGGGAGAGGAAGAAGCAGGCTCATAGCAGAGGAGCCTGATGTGGGGCTCGATCCCATAACGCCGGGATCACGCCCTGAGCCGAAGGCAGACGCTCAACCGCTGTGCCACCCAGGTGCCCCCTAAAATTGTTCTTAAGCAAAACTAACTTTCATAAATGAGTTTCTTTTCCAGACAAATAAACTTCCCCATCAATCATGAAAGAAACTGAGAAATGGTAAGTATCAATAGCAAAAATGATATCAGAAGGAATCCCTGGAACCTGAAAGAAATGGTAAGCAAAGTTAGTAGAAGTGAAATGGAAAAATCTTAAAAAAGATAAATTTACTTTAAAAAATTTAACTACTACTACTACTACTACTACTACCACCACCACCACCTCCTAATGTGTGGTATTAAAAGCAGATTAAGTGGGGCAGCTGGGTGGCTCAGTTGGTTAAGCATCTGACTCTTGATTTCAGCTCAGGTCAAGATCTCAGGGTCCTGAGATTGAGCCCCGTGGGTTCTGTGCTGGGTGTGGAACTTGCTTGAGATTCTCTCTTCCTCTGTCTCTAACCCCCCTCCCCAACTCTCACGCATGGGCTCTCTCTCTCTCAAAAAAAAAAAAAAATTTTTTTTCAAAATGAAAACACTTAGCACTGAACAATAATGAAATACCACACATTGATATTTGTGTGGAATACAGAAATAGAAAGATAAAAAGTGCATCTGATTAACAAAGAAGAGCATGAGAAATAGAGCTGAGTACTTACTTAAAAGAACAGGAAAAAAGAAATGAGAAGAAAATAACAGGGGCGCCTGGGTAAGGTTCTGTTCAGGATATGATCTCAGCATCCTGAGCTCCAGCCCCAGGTTGGACTCTGCACTCAGTGTGGGGTCTGCTGGAGATTACCTCCCTCTGCCTCTGCTCTTGCCCCTGCTCATTCTCTCAATCTCTAAAGTAAATAAATAAAATCTTAAAAAAAAAAAAGGAAAAAGGAAAAATTAATCAAACAGGGAGTAGAGAAAATTGCAAATTTTATTTGGAAATATTAATCAAATAGGTATCTTTGAGATAGAAACAACCGAGATTTTAAAAGATAGGAAGATTATAAATAAATCTAGATTAACGTATCTGAAAATATAGATGAAAACCAAAGGAATAAGGGAGCTAGAACCCCAAAATGACAGGGGCGTGAAAACCCTGAAGACTTCTATAATAATCAAATAATTTTTGAATTCTTTGTTTGAAAGTCTTTCTACCAAAGTACGTATAGGAGTTCTAGAAATTATTCAAGGAATAAGTAATTAGAATAGAACAGAAACTCTTACAGGGGAAAAAAATCAAAAGGAACAAATTAGGTAAATTAAAGGCCAGTTTCTCTCCTTCCACACACACAACTCATCCAAAAAAAAAATTATTTTAAACCTTAGAAAGTCATATCTAGACACATATTTTTTTTAAGATTTTGTTTATTTATTTGAGAGAGAGAGCATTAGTGAGAGAGAGGGAGAGACAACATGAGGAGGGAGTGCTGGCAGAGGCAGAGGGAGAAGCAGAAGCAGACTCCCCGCCGAGCAGGGAGCCCAATATGGGGCTCGATCCTGGGATTCCAGGACCATGATCTGAGCCGACGGCAGATGCTTAACCAACTGAGCCACCCAGGAGCCCCAAATCCAGCCACGTATTAAAAAGGATAGAATATTGCGAAAATGTTACTTATCCAAGGATGCAGAGTCAGTTTAACATAGAAAATCTATTAATATAATTTGCCACAATAAGAAATTTCAAGAAAAAAGAATGATCATCTTAAAAGATGTAGAAAGGCATTTGACAAGATTCATTATCAATACATGATAAAGAGTATCTATAGAAAACCCACATCAATTATAAATAGTAAAATAAAACAGTAAAAAGTAAAAGCATTCTCTTTAAAAACTCAGAGACCAGGATGCGGTACCTATCAATACCCAAAACTTCCATGGAGGGTCTAACCAGTGTACTAAGAACACACTGAAAGGTTAATAGGATTGGAAAGGAAGAAATGGGATTTTCACTAGTCACATGATAGGATTATCTGATCGATGTTTGATAGAAAACCCAAGACTACAGCAAATTAACATTTAATAAGCATTTAAGAAGATGGACAAATATAAAGATTTTTATACAAAATCAAGTATATTTTCATACATCAGCAAACAAATTGTACCTTGAAAGAGAGAAAGTGGGACAGAGGGACTGACTATACGATAATAACTAAAAAAATATGTAAGATGCCCAGGAACATACCTGACAGGTATAAGCATGACCTTGATGGAAAAAATTACAAAACATTCAAGAACGAAATTAATGGAGAGCTATTTCATATTTATGGATAAGATGACTCAAGAGTACAACAAAGGCATTTTCTCCCAAGTTGATCTACAGACTTAAATGTAACACCAAATCTCAACTGGGTAGGTTTGTGTTTTTTGGGTTTTTTTGGTCTGTTTTCATTGTGTGTGTGTGTGTGTGTGTGTGTGTGTGTGAGATGAACTTCACACATGTTATCTAAAATTTATATGAAGGACAAATATCTAAGAATGGCTCATTCTTTCCCAAGGAATACAGTGGGTTGACATACCCAGTATTTATTTTAAAACTGTAATAATTAAGTACTATGACATGGACACAGAAAAAGGGACCCACAAACAGACCTCCTCATGACATATAAAATTGATTTCTAAGTGAGCAGGCATTTCAGACCCCTGGGGAGAGAATCAGCTATTTCTTAAATAAAATTAGATCTCTATCTCACTCCATATACGAAATCAAAGAGAGATTTTAGAATTAAAGAGAGAGAGATTAAGGAATTAAATATGAAAGACAAAATTTTAAAACTATTAGAGATAGAGATGGTATTTGTTATGAGCTGAGGATGGGGAAGAATTTCTTAACCAAGATTCCAGGTGCACAAACAGTAAGAGAAGAGATGGATAAATCTTACTTGATTAAAATTAAGAATGCTATAAAAATGTGAAAAGAGCAGCTACAGCTTAAGAGCTTTCAGTAATACAAATAACCAATAAAATAGTTGGATACAGAATACGTGAAGTACTCCTACAAATTAACAGAAAAGAGGATTTGATTGAAGATTAATCCAAAGCCTGGCATAGGAGAAGAAAACAAAGGTCAAAACACACATGAAAAGTGTTCAATTTCCTAAGTAGTCATGGAAATACAAATCATACCAAAAGGAGATTTTAAATTCTGCACCTGTTGGACTGCCCCCCCCCAAATTCAAGTCAGACAGTATTAAGGATATGGAGAATTTGGAGCAAACGGAACTCTCCTCCCATGATGGTATGAGTACAAATTAAGACAACCACTTTAAATGTTATATTATTTTTATTTTTTAGAGAGAGAGAGAAAGAGAGCATGCAAGTAAGGGGAGGAGCAGAGGGGGAGAGAGGGTCCCAAGCAGATTGCACACCCAGCGCAGAGCCTGACCCGGGGCTCAAACTCAACACCCTGAAATCATGACCTAAGCTGAAGCCAAGAGCCCAACCAACTGAGCCACCCAGGAGCCCCAAGACAACCACTATAAAAACCAGATGCCATTATCTAGTAAAAGTAAAAACACACATATCTTATGACCCAACAATTCCACTGCTGGTTACACATATCCTAGAGAAATGTTTGCACATGTGTAACCGAGAGACAAGTACAAAAATTTCCACAGCAGGACTGTGTGTCTAACTGAACTGCCCACTGTCAGGAGGACAGATCAACTGTGGCGAGTCCTAGGCTACAGTTACCATACACTGGTAAAAGTAACAAATTACTGTGACAAAAGTCACCGTGGATGAATTTAACAAACGTACTGTCACACGAAAAAAGCAAGTTACAAAAGAACATCTTGATAGGATGTCAACAAAAACAAAGCAGTATTTTATGTGGAATATAACATATATGGTAAGACAAAACAGAATGAAAAGGAAGAAATGAGAAACATCAAATTCAGG
This sequence comes from Ursus maritimus, assembly GCF_017311325.1. Lineage (NCBI taxonomy): Eukaryota > Metazoa > Chordata > Mammalia > Carnivora > Ursidae > Ursus > Ursus maritimus. Next base: position 16,596,876 of record NW_024425675.1, read on the forward strand.
GTAATGATCTCTGATACAGAGGATGGCAAGGTCAAGGGCCACAGGGGAGCCTTTAAAGCTATTAGCAATGCTCTCTATCTTTAATCAGGGCTGGCGTGGGGGGCACGGGTTTCACCTGTTATAATCTTAAGTAGTATTTAATTTCCTGAAAATATAATTGAGATGGCGACATCCTCTTTTCAATAAACTTCTAGTATATGATAATAGAATCAACACCTGCAGAAAAATGTCACTATTACTTATCAATCTTCAATTACAGCATATTCATCAGTACACGAGAGGCCAAACTCTTTCCAATGATGATGAAGTCATATAATCAGTTTTTTCTTCAGTTATATTACCATGTTGCAAAAGCAAATTAAAAAAAACAACAACAAAAGCAAATCAAAAGATCGGATAGTCTACACAGGAACCCGTCAGCCATTTTTATGGCTTATGTTTGAGTCCTTTACTCTCTCTCTTCTTCACTAATTGTTCCAAAAAAGAAAGCGATCAAACCTGAAAAAGACCAAGAATTCTGGAAATAGGTTTGCAGAATACACATAGGTGGATTTTACATATAGACCTCAATTTCTTTGAAAGATATCCCAATTTAAAAATCTCATCTTTACATAATAGAACAGCTCCTCAGAAACCGGGCTGGAAAGGGCTCTTGCCCATGACCGAGAACGGAAAGCCTTGCTAAGGAGTCAGGAATCTGGCCACTTGGAGGGGCACTCCTTTTTCCTGCAGAGACCACCTCTGTTCAGACATGGTTCCTACAACGTCTTCCCTCACCCTGAGCCTTACACAGCACAGCACTGGGGAACGGGCAGACCCTATTCTACCGAACATAGTTTCTGAAAAGACTTCTTCAGTTATCTCCATCAAAAACTATTCAATTTTTATTTTTCACTAAAAGATGCACAAAGTCACCAAAAGCCATTCTGCCTACCACTCACTGGAATAGAAGGAGAAACAAACCGTCTATCCCGCTTCCCCTCTCCAAGGCCACACGTAGCTGTGGGGACAAGAGAACCTCCTAAAATAGTTAAGTCACGAGACGCAGATGGCAAAATGTGGTTACATCCAAAGGTTCAGAGCTCCATTCACACATCCCCTATCACTCCCTCATCACGTGATTCATTCACTCCACAAATACTTGTTACACTTCCACAAAGGAGGTAAATTGTAAATGTCAACAGGACGATCTTAGTTCAAGTTGCTTCCAGTTAACATGTTTGGGGAGAGAAACAAAACCCAACGGGGCAGGAAGGACTGTAAGAAGCATGGACACACGAACAAGTTGTTTGGGGCAGCAGGTGACGAGGAAAGAGGGAGGGTTGGTGGGACAGCAATGAGCCACGACAGACCAGAGCCCACGGCTGCTGCATGTAGTGAACCTCTCAATGGAACCCTAAACCTCTGGGCAGGAAAAAGTCCTGCTGCTGGGAACATGTAATATTTCAATTATTTTTCCAAGAAGCCAGAAAAATGGCGGGAGGTTTCGGTCTCATCTGGGGGAAAAGGACAATTAGGCAACAGGCAGCCTTCACGTTCTGTAACCTGCAGGCAGGCTCCCCTCCCAACAGCTCGTCAGTGTCCAAATCAAATAGCTAATCCAGGCGAGAATAAACACAGTCAATATGCAGATTATATTTTATGGGAGTTCACAGAAGATAAAGCAGCTCTGAAGCTCATAGACCAGGAAGCCAACCCAGGCAGGCAGCCAGGAGCAACCACAGAAAAATGAGCTCCCACTATCTGCTCGACTTGAAAGCATCTTTCGGTTTTGTTCCTTCTCATACAGGTCATTGAGAACTCTGAAAGCAAAACAAAACCCTGACGTGGCTAGCCACTGACAACTGCTTCAACTAGGACACCCTTCAGAGCTAGATAGCACATGAAAGCGTCTGGAGTCCTGTATGTTTGCCCGACCTCTGTGTCCACACTAGACTAAACACTATGGCTGAAAGGAAAACTCCAAGACGAATGCATGTGGGAATCTCAAGTATCTAGAGCAAAGGAAAACATGCCTCTTCCTTCGGGTAATGTCCCACAGTGCGGGAGGCATCCGCCATTCTAAGTGGGGGAACGCTGGGTTTTCAACAAAGGTTCTTGTGCTTTGTAAACCTTGAGGATACGTGCATTGATTTCAGGGGTCTGCGAAGACCTGGAAACAGAAGCCCAGCTGTAGGATGGAAAGGGACTACTTCTCTGGAGAAGGCTCACAGATTTTGTCATACGTTCAAAGACATTTATGATCCAGAAAAGATGAAGAAACACCATTAAGAAAAAGATGAACAATCTTTTAAAGAAGAATTCCATATTGGTGATGTTACAATGAACATTTTTCAGCCAAGGAAAGAGCATACATATTTCAGGGAAGTATAAAAAATTATTTCAAGGGTCAAGATGATAAGGTACCCTGGTTGTTTGGTTTAACTCAAATTCATAGATTTTCTTGGGCTCGAGTTTAATAAGAGCTGACTGACCTTTACTCACATCGAAACATTCTATATACATACACACTTTTAGGAAAAAAGAAATATCATTCGAACTCCTCTCTTTCATTATAAAGATGTTACATTTTACCCCAAATCTTGCCTTTATATTTTACCAAGATGTGTGGCAAAAAATATAAGACTAGAAACAAATGGTTCATGTTTTGTAAAACTAAGATATTAAAGGAGAAATTTTCAGTATCATTTTAAGGTATAAGTAAGGACTACGTTTTTAAATTAATCCTTTTCGTTTCTTCCTCATATTTTCTGGAATTCAAATCCCTTTGGATAGAGTCAAACTCGAATGTCAAAGTACAGTATACTGGAGATGGTCATATGGATACCGGTGAAACAGCCATTAGACTCCTACTCAAAGAACACACCTTGGTTTCGTAGCAAAAGATGAGTGCCAGGGTATACATTTATTAATGTGTTACGTTTAAATGAAGTATTTAAGGTTGGGCTATCTCCTTTTAGTGGACTTTCTCGATCACTTGGATAAGAGGATGCTGACACCCCTGCCACCTCTGAAATGCCATCTCTGAGGCATGTGGTCACATGGGCAGAAAATAAACGGCAGTTCATAAACCTTAGTGCACATGAGAGCTGTGAAACCAGACTCCGGGTCTGCTCAATTTCCCTCTCTCATTTCAAAGGGAGGGGATGAATAAGGTGACATGGTACATGACCATATAGTTACAATTTAAATGTCCTCTTAGACTGAGTGCCTAGAGATCGGGGAGCAAGACGTACCCATTTCCTATCTTCTAGCATCATGCTCTCCACAAGAGAGGTGACCAAATGCATGCATGTTATATGAATAATGCAGTAATGTAGCATGTGAACATTATCACCTATTCAAATCATTTCTATACTCATCGTGTGCATCCATTAGAGGACCTATTACATGCTGCAGACGACTTCAACTCACACAATTCAGCAAGTGGCATATGCCAAAGATCGGCTTTAATCCTGAGCAAACGTGTGACACTGTGTTGCCTTGTAAACGAACTTGTAACATGATTTCCATCCGTAAGGAATGTAGGCTGACTCCAATGTAAGATTAAAATTGGTCCAGTAACGAATTCACTCAAGGATGACTAACGGTCCTTTAAGAAGACAAAAGGGAAAGTTAAATTGTTTAAGATCCAGGGGATGGAACCAGAAAGCATTAAAAGTCTGGAAGACTGGACTGCCTACATTTTTGCTCAGCTCCTGCCAAATACTCTTCCTCGCCGGGTCTTGAGAGAGTAGAGAAGCTCGGTGTTAGCCTCAAATCTTCAGAACTGACACTTTTATTTTTTTAAAGCAATGGGCATTCCTGCAAGTGTCAGTAGAAAGAACTATTAGCAGAGAATCACTAAAACATAAATAATTGACAGTTAATTGTGCCCTTCATCTCCCTTCTAAAGACAGGGTTTAGGTGGTGGTGTTTTTTTTTTTAATCTTATTTCCTTTTTATTCCTTTTTCAAGTTATCTTTACATCCATCATGGGGCTCAAACTCAGGACCCTGAGATCAAGAGCTGGATACTCTACAGACTGAGCCAGCCAGGCGCCCCCAGGGTTTAGTGCTTAGAAAGACAACAACAACACTTTTTTAAGCCACAAAAATTTCTTTTAAACCATCACTAAGGGAGTTTCCTTGAAAACATAGTCTCAACTCTCTCTAGTCAATTAGAACATTTAACTTTACATTTTTGGCTAGGATTTTAGACCATTCCTTTTTTTTTTTTTTTTGGTAGTAACAGACACTTTTGAAATCTCTTTTCAAATAGTTTCATTGTAAGCTCAATCTTTTCTCCCTTGGCCTACTTAAACTGTTTCTTCAACCTCCTTCTTACAATGTATTTCCTAGATATTTGCTTATTTTTCCATTTCTCTATAGGAAGATCCTATTTAAATATTTTGAAGCACATTCCATTGAACCAAGAATAGAGTACACGCATACGTCCTCAGAGTTCCTCCCTTCAAACTGTACTCATTCCAAATCAGTGGCATTAAGGACCATAAGCAAACCTTAAAATGTGGGAATAAAGATGAATATTTTGTTTGTGAACTCCAATTGTGCTACTTACTCAATAGCAAAAAAATAAAAAAAAATATATATATAGCAGAGGTGGCGTTTTTAATTTTAACATTGTTTCAATGGTTGTTTTTTTTTCTTTTCTTCCTTCATTAAAGAAAAAAAAAAGAAGTGTTAGTCCTTTATGCCCTCCAGAATGTTAAAGAGACAACATGAGTGAGTTCTCTGTTTACATCTTTCTAAGAGGTGCTCACTGATTAGGTGAAAGCATGTAAGAGAATCCTACCAAAAGCCTAGGTCCTTGTCTTCATTCTGCCACTTAAGAGTTCAATGACCTTGGGCAGGAGCCTTCTATATCCACATGGATTTCCTCATTCATAAAATGGGGTAACTATACCTGCCCTCCCTTCCTTGATCCCCAAAGGATCAAGCAAAGTAAAATACACCGGAAAGCTCAGCACTGACACAGGGTAGGACATCAGCTTTATTTACTACTTCATGATGGAATAGCTTAATAAGACCATTACCAAAAAATCCAAGATTAAAACAAAACACAGCTTTATTCACAATAGCCAAGAGAGGGAAGGAGCCCAAATGTCTATTGACGGATGAATGGATTTAAAAAAAATGGTATATCTATACAATGGAATGTTATTCAGTCTTAAAAAAAAAAAGGAGGAAATTCTGTCATATGCTACAGCATGGAGGAACCTTGAGGACATCATGCTGAGTAAAATAAGGCATTCACAAAAGGACAAATACTGTATGGTTCCATTTATATGAGGGACCTGGAGTAGCCAAAATCATGAACACAAAGTAAACTGGTGGTTGTCAAGGGCTGGGGGTAGGGAGGATAAGGAACTATTGTCCAGTAGGTACAGATTTCAGTTTTGCAAGATGAAGAAGTTCTAGAGATCTCTTATACGGCAATGGCAATACAGTTAACACTACCGAACTGTACTCTTCAAAATGGTGAAGAGGGTAAAAAAAAACAAAACACTTTAGTGTGGTTAGTTCAAGGTAAATTGGAATTAAGTAGGATTTAAACAAAATTAAACCAAAATAACAGCCTCTGTGGGACCCCCTGGTTAGCCATCAATCCTGCTAACTTTAGAAATGCATGCTAGGGGTTAGCAAAAGGTTCTGCCTCCAAAGAGACATTCACATAACAATGGGGGCATCTATAATCCCAACTGCCCCCCTTTGTGTCTTCCAGCCCCCACCCCCCACCAGCACTGAGGGTCACCTGCTCACCACCCTCACAGCACCTGGCTCACATCGCTGCTAGTTTAACACTTAACACATTACTCTCAGTCAGTGACACGCGTCTGGCATCATCATTAGACCATGGGTTTCTTGAGGGAGAAACCACATCTAACACATCTTTGATTTCCTTTCTCCTAGCTCCTAGCTCAACAGCATAAGCACTCGTCAAATGTTCACTAATTGAATAAATTCTACTGTTTCACAGTTTCCATCATCTTTCATTTAGCTGTTGGGGCCAAACTCAAGAGTAGAGAGAAGATGACTTTAAGCAGCCTGTAAAGGTCTTTGTGTGTTCCCCATTCAAATCGGGCAAAGAAAAAGGAGAAAAATCATGTATTTATAGCTGTGTTTATAATGATACAACAAAGATGTTCAGTTACAGCTCTCTAAGAAAAAAAAAAAAAAGCTTGAGCTGCGAAGTTTATAATAATCCTTCCCAATCCATTTATGGCTTTGAAATAGCCAGAAGTCTGTATTATGTTAACAGTCCTTATAAGGGTTCTTGCACAAGAGTGTAGTTTTAAACATGGGCAAACTTCAGCCCTCTAGATCTCCCATGAATAAAACCATAGACCCACTCCAAGAGTGTTGAATTAGATAAAATATCAGGCTGTCTTTAAAACCTGTAACTCTTACCCACACTCATAGGTCGATTGCCAAGATCAATATAACCATAAAGACATGCAGACCGATATGTAATTTTATCCCTAAAATACTCAGGTGTTAGAAGAGAAGATGTGAAAAGAGCAAGAGGGCATGTTAGCTCGTTCTTGATAACAAAGGCAGGAATCTGTACCAGTGAGATGAAGCACAGAGAACACCTTTATTCTCCAGGGGCTCAAAGTCTAGTTCAGGACACAGGACATGGGTCTCGGTCATGGGGATGGAGGGGATGCCCTCTGACCTTATGCGTGAGCTGCTGTAAATACCACATGATAGAGTGAGTGCCCATCCCTCCCCACGCAGGGGGGCTACTGACCGGCCAGACAGCACTCACCGCCGCGTCAGAAATGAGTAACTTAAACACGATCGTCACCAAACAATGTATGGTGTTCATTAAAGAGAAATGGAAAGAGCGGTTTTGTAACTTCTAATACAGACTCCCCAGCAGACACTGAACTTGATGGCAGGAGCCGTGGGCTTGACATGTACCAGCTCATGCAGTGATCACCACAGCTACCACTGAGCTTCACGCACGGCTTACCAAAAGGTCAAGCAGCCTGTCCACAGCAGAGACGAATCTGAATCCAGGATTCCCAGAGCTGTGAGGCTGTGACACAGACCACAAGACCTGAGGCACCTAAAATGCTTCCTATCTGACCCTTTATAGAAAAAAATTGCCAACCCTCGGACTAACTCAGGAGGATGAAGTTAACCTTGACAGAAGTCAGAAAATGCAGAGAAGTAAGGGATTGAAAGAAAAAAGTGGGGAGCTCAATTTTAAATGGGGGGGGGGGCGAATGGATAAGGATGCCAGAAAGAAGACGATGTGACATTATTAACACTAGGGAGAGAGGCTGGGGCAGAGCAGCAGGCAAAAAGTGGAAGACGTGGCAAGTGCAAGACAGTAAGGGGAAAGACAGCAGTGGTTTTAAAAATCGTTGTGGAGGGGACGCCTGGGAGGCTCACTCGGTTAAGCAGCCAACTCTTGATTTTGGCTCAGGTCATGATCTCGGTCCTGGGATTGAGCCCCGGGTCGGGCTCTGCACCTTGCATTGGGCTCTACTCTCAGCAGGGAGTCTGCTTCAGGATTCTCTCTCCCCCTCTTCTCCTCAGCCAGCCCTCACTCTCTCGTGTGCTGTCTAAAATAGATAAATCAAATAAATAAATAAATAAATAAATAAATAAATAAATAAATAAAGCTCATTGTGGAGGCGAAGCTCTGTATTCAAAGTAAGACCTACCCAGGAGTCCCAGTATGTCAGATGAATGGTGGGAGCTGCTTTGGCTGAATCTAGAAGGAATGTACAGAACACAGCCTGGCCTCTGCGGCAGCTACTGGGAAACCCATCAGTTTGAAAGCCAGTGGCATGCCTGAAGCAGTGAAAGCCACAGGGTCAAGGTCTGAGCACGGAGCACGTGGCCAGATGGACTTCCATAAAAGCCACAGCAAAAGAGACAGACAAGGAGCCAGAGAGGTGGTAGAACTAGGCTTGTGCTGTAGCCAGAAAGGGGGCTGTGGTAGGGAAGAAAACCAGGGTGAGGCTTACAGAGAAGTCCAGGGGACACCTGATGAAAGGGCAATTGGCTTGATTAGAAGGTCACTGGAGATGTTCAGTCACTATCAGTAGAGAGACAGAGACAGAAAGGAGTTTCAGAGAGTTTCAGAAGAAATGAAGAACTGGAAACAGGGGGACAGAACCTGGGGTTAATGAAGGCTGGCACTAATAGAAAGTGAAAGATGGGATGGGAAGGAAGACAAGCGTTTTACAATAAGGAGGGATCTCTTTTTCCAAAATGGCAAGGGAGACAAAGATGGCAGACCCTGTGGAAAATGGCTGCAACCATTCGCCCACCAAATCCAGGTCCTGGGGTCATGCGCTCGCACTCGGACTCCAGGCTTAGCCACGTGGCATGCTGTCACCAATGGGGTCTCAGCAAACAGGACACAGAAGGGACTCGAATATTCCCCACAGGGGCTTGTGCTAGCTCGGTGTGCTTGTAGCCCTGAAACCAACATGAGAACGAGACAACCGGCCTGCTGAGGGAGGAGAGACCACACAGAAGAGGAGAAGGAGCCCCCAGGCTGACAGCTGCCCACCTACACACCTGCAGGAGGCCATCCCAGATCACCTGGTCACCAGGCTACCTGCCAACTGGCCAGCGAAGCACAGAAGAGAATTGGGACCTGGGGAAAAATGGTGGGGACGTTAAGGTGACAACAGCAGTTTGCTCTGTGGCAAAAGCTAACGGAGAGAACAAAGGAGAATTTGTCTGACGTCAAAGGCAGTCCAGGCACCAATCCAATGCTGGATGAACTTCACGGTCAAAACTGCACCAAAGTACTTCAAAACGCTCTGAAGACACACAGCTTTGCATTTTCCTTTTCTTTTTCTTTTTTTAAAGATTTTATTTATTTACTTGACAGAGAGACAGCGAGAGAGAGAGAGAACACAAGCAGGGGGAGTGGAAGAGGAAGAAGCAGGCTCCCAGCAGAGGAGCCTGATGTGGGGCTCGATCCCATAACGCTGGGATCACGCCCTGAGCCGAAGGCAGACGCTTAACAGCTGAGCCACCCGGGCACCCCGCATTTTCCTTTTCTGCCTTTCCAAGTGTCTATCATGAACAGTGATTCCTGCAATAAATGTTGTCATTACTGTTATTTCTATTATCGTCACCTACCACGCAAGATCAACAGGATTGCAGTATCGGTGACCAGGGCCATAACTACCCAGTCGCACGCACGAGTTAATGTGGAAGCCCAGCACAGGTGCGGGGGCTGGCACACACCTTCTGATTTCTTACAGGTAGAAATAAAAGGCAATCTAAGCCGATGTGTATTTAAATTAACCCAGGCTACTGGAGATCAGACCTATTTAGTCGGTCTTCTAGTTCTATTTGGAAGGTAATTACTGTGAGTCAAGGAGAGCTGACAATTTTTCCAAGCAAAAATTAAAAGACAGCATTGAGATCAATGATAGGAAAATAATTTTAGCCTAAAATATTGTCCTAAGAATGTCTATGTCTATCATATTTGTGCTTTCTATGATGAGCGCTCTCTGCTGGATTTTCACCAATTACACGTTTTTGTTTTTGTTTTTTTTCCTATGAGCAGCTTTCTCATTTAATACTGCCACATGTTCTCTGGATTCTAATAGTCTCTCTGGTAGGTTTAAGAAAATATGCAATATAGGCATATACATAAACTTCTCTCCTATCTCCCACAAAATTTACTCAATCAGACACATTTTCTAAATACACGTTTATCATTTTTGGAATTAAAAGGTCATTTTCAGGCTGAAGGTTGAGTACACATATTCATGTTTTTTTCTTTCTTCTGAAAAGGCTGGTTCAGGGAATATTTCTAATTGGGTCAGATTCTCTCAATGTCTCAGGCTTTTATGGACTAAGACAATAGGAGAAAAACGTTTCCCTTTTCTATACAGCATGTTTACTGATGAATATGGGGGAATAAAACATGGTCAACTGAACATATGCTTCTTCCTAAAAATATATATATTTTTTGAGAAAGTATAAACCCACAGACAAAAAGAACAGGAAATGAGAGGAGAGTCGACAAAAATGTAGACTATAGAAAGTGACAGTGGCAATTATCAGAGTAGAAAAGAGTGAGAACATCAAGTACCAAGAGGCTGGAGACTCTAGTCTGGGAACAGGAACCAGACAAAAGGGAAGACCATCCCCTCTCCCCCAACCACCTATAAAAGACCAACAGCTAAGATGCTTTGCCAGTGCACTGGGAGCTTCCAGTGGGCTTTATACATAATTAAGAGCATGACCTTATAGACAGCCAAAAAGCACATCTTTGAAGAAAGTCTCCAGTATGTAAAAATAATACCAAATTTTAAAAGTCTGAAGTACAGAAAAATTAAAATGAATAGCTCATGGGATGTAAGTGAAAATATTACAGCCACGGAATAAGAACAGTGAAGAAGGGGAGATGAGAAGAAACCTCTTGGGAGTCAGAAATTGTCAAATATAAAAATTTCAACGGGTGGTCTGAAGATGAGGGGAGAATGACTAGATAGTAAAACAGAGAAAAAATCGGAAGAAAGCTGTAATCAGATCCGACAACCTGGCGAACCAGAAAGAGAAAAATATACAGTGGGGAAAATTATCAAAATAAAAACTGGTTGCTTTCCAGAACGGAAGAGACTGGCCCTTCACGATGAATGTTCATAGGAGAAGCCGGGCACGAGAAAGGAGAGCCATACGCGCCAAAGCAAAATTTCAAAATACCAAAGGCAGAGCAGTCCTTGATGTATGGCAGAAAGTTAAAAAAAAAAAAAAAAAACCATTAAAACCCCAATGACAGGTATTTATCACACCTGAATATTATACATAGCCAAACTATGAATTACATGCGAGGCTAGAGTTAAGACATTTTCAAGTTGGCAAGATCTCAAAAACGTAACTGTCTCCGGAAGGTTCCATGTTTTCTTGCTGCCAACCATTTCCTTATGTTGGCTTTTGCTTACGTTACTCATGAGGCCACTGGCCACTTTCTATTTACCAGCTAAGCTCCATGTCCCTTCTGGAAGGACTTCCCGTTCCCACCAGCAGGGGGCAGTCTCCCCAACCCGATGCTCCAGACTCCCACATGGCATGATTTCTTGGCCAAAGACTTTTCTCCCTAGAAGCTTTCTGCAGTCCTCCTAATTCTTCTTTGTGGCCCTGGCCTCGCAGCCCATGCACTCTGCAACGGTGCCCGATACAATTTCTTTAACAAGGAGACCTTCGCTGATGAGAGAACAGTTGATTTAAAACATCATGGTAGTAAGTAAGGAGCGCACGTATTGCATGGTGCACTGGGTGTTAAACGCAACTCATGAATCATCGAACTTTACATCGGAAACCAGGGATGTACTGTATGGTGACTAACATAATATAATAAAAAAACATTTAAAAAATAATAAAATTAAAAAAAAAAAAACATCATGGTAATCCCTTCTACTAAGAAACTGCCCTGAACCTATTTCATGTCTGCTCCAATCCCTTCCACATCCGGACTTCCTAACTCAGAGTCTCAGCACACAGAGCAGAAGGGATCAGTTCCGGGGAGTAAGAGCAAAAAGAAAAAAGTTATTCTTTCAATTAAAAAAAAGACGGTCCAATGACCCAGCAATTTCACTCCTAGATATACACGTACGAGAAACGGAAACATGCTCACGCAAAAACTTGTACGTGAATGTTCATCACAGCATTATTCACAATAGCTCAAAGTGGAAACAATCCAGATGTCTACCGGATGATAATGGATAAATGTTATTACACACACACACTGGAATATTATTGGGCAATAAAAAGGACAGACTGACATACACTGTAGCACGATGAACACTGAAAACATCACTAAGGGAAGCAGGCAGTTGTAACAGACCACCTATTGCATGATGCCATTATATGCGAGATCTCCAGAGACAGAAAATTGAGGAGTGGTTGCCTAGGACTGGGGGTTGGGAAGAAAAAGGAGCGAGTGCTATCTCAGAACATGGGATTTCTTTAAAGGGCAAGGAAAATGTTCTAAAGTTGATCGTAATGATGGTTGCACACCTCTGTGAATATACCAAAACCCACCGAACTGTATACTTTAATTGCGTGCATTATACCTCAATAAAGCAGTCTTTTAAAAAAGATCACTATGGGAATACACTGAATCCATGTATTACTTGTCTTGAAGGCAGAAATCAAAGAGCACCAGTTTAATAAGGCAAGGTTTGCAAAGTATGGCAAAACTCAAGCATTTCGGATGAAAACACCAAGTGAAAAAAATAAAAACAGGTCAGATCACCTGATTTTTCTTTGTCTGAAAATTAATACATAATTTGTTCACTGTAGAGTTTACCAGTTGAAGAGATACCATCACAAAGTGCGAGTGAAAAGTACTGGCTTTTACTGGAAGCACAGGGCGCCTGGTTATAGTACCTTTTTTAGGTCACTTAATTTCGAAAGGCAGCCTCTCTAGTTTCACTCCTTGCCAATCACCTTATTTCACAGACCTGTTCTTGAGGGCAATTAATGGGTAATGCAGTTCACATTTAAACAGGGCCCGGATCTGAAAGTATCGCTGAGGTTTATCCCAGGCATTCTCCCAGTGATCTTACGGCACGTGATCTGTGGGGGCAGTGAGATACAGCCCCCACTGAGAAAGTCTTCCTGCTGGAGGGATGCTATCTATGATGGTTACAACAGAAATGTGGAAAACTTTGGATTCTTCCAAGATGGTCGTGCAAAGTGTTTTAAACTATCTAAAATTAAACGATGAATTCATGTATTTTTAAACTTTAAAAGCTTCGTTTTAAAATAGGGCCCACAAAGTCGTACTGACACAAAGGCATGGTGGAAGGGGAAAGAGAAAATAAGCTAATGAAGGGCACCTGGCTGGCTCAGTCGGAAAAGGACACGACTCTTGATCTTGGGGTTGTGAGTTCAAGCCCCACGCTGGGTGTGGAGATTACTTAAGAATAAAATCTTTTTTTTTTTTTTTGAGAGAGATTTATTTATTTATTTGGCAGAGACAGAGAGTGAGAGCGAGCGAGCACAAGCAGGCAAAGCTGCAGGGAGAGGGAGAAGCAGACTCCCCCCCACCCCATGCAGGGCTCGATCCCAGGGTCCTGGGATCGTGACCTGAGCCAAAAGCAGATGCTTAACCGACTAAAGCACTCAGGCACCCCAAGAATAAAACCTTAAAAAAACAAAACAAACAAAAAACCCCCAATGAGCTAATAAATAAGCCATCTCCAACCCCTCTTTTGCATTCCTTCTTCATGGGTCCTGGAATTAATAAACCAGACCTACCAAGTCATGATTTTCACATACACTTAAATCCTAGTCCTTCCATAATCTTTCGGGACATATTCAAATTCTCAGTTATCCTACTGTAACTCATTTGAATATATCAAAGGCTTAAGATATGGACCTAATGGGGTGCCTGGGTGGCACAGTCTGTCAAGCGTCTGACTCTTGGTAATCTTACAGCTTAGGGTTGTGAGATCGAGCCCCACGTCCAGCTCCTCACTGAGCCTGGAGTCCGCTTGAAATTCTCTCTCCCTCTGCTCCTCCCCCCTGCTCATGCGCTCTCTGTCTCTCTAAATAAATAAATAAATAAATCTTTTAAAAAAGAAAAAGATATCAACCTAATTTTAAGGAAGAAAAGTGGATGTAAACAAACCATTTTCATTAAACAGAGGAAACATTTCAATTGTTTTGCCTTTGTTTTAAATTCTCTTCCTTTTTCCTTTCCTCTTCTATGTTATTTGTAATGATAACCTTTTCAGTCTGTATGACAAGTAATGTGAACCTGGTTTGATTTCGGAAACAGGATTTTGGTCCATGCTGGTTAAGAGATATTTAAAATTTCTACGCAGCTGTGCCACTTAACCTTACAACACACTTGGACTTACAACACACAGTTATGGACAAAAACCCCCCAATCAGATTAACTAAAGACTTTGTAAACCAAACCGATAAGACAGTGGGTTGTACAATCATGTGGTACGAATCTGAGAAACTGGTTAATTTTGGTACGTGAAAATCACATGAATAAAATAGTGCAAATAAAACACTCTTATTTCTGGAACACAGACTGTTACTTTCTTCCAGACTCTTCTTTGCACCGTGGTGCAAAATACAGAAGAATTCAGAATCTCAATCACGACATAGATTAGCTCCACTGCAAACCTGTGGCCATGAACTTCACTAGTCCTACACCCGTTGTTTCATCTTCTCCATTACTTAATTTTATGTATTTTTTTTATTGTGTAAGAACATTTCACAAGCGATCTACCCTTTTAACATAGGAAGTGCAAAGTACAGTCGTGTTCACTCCAGGCACAATGTCGTACAACCGATTTCTCGAATGGATTCCTCTTGCATAACTGCAACTTTCTGTCTGTTGATTAGCAACTCCCCATTTCCTCCTCCTCCTCCTCCTCCCAGCCCCTGGCAACCACCATTCCACTCTGTGCTTCTAGGAGTGGGACTGCTTCAGATGCCTCCTCTAAGTGGAATTCATCCCTCTGTGGTTGGTTTATTTCACTGAGCTTATTAATGTCCTCCAGCTTCACCTACAGTGTCTCATCATCAGGTTTTAAATGGGTGAAGCCTGGTAGAGCTGATGAGTTGATGGCAACCAGGCCACATCTTGCTTTATCAGCTCCCCACTCCCGCTGTTTACGACTTGTCTTGCAGTCAAGACGGTGTCAGATCTGGAAATGACTTCCCTGCCAGCTGAGGTGAGAACAGTGTTTTGATGTATGGAAAGACTGCTTTTTAAAAGTCAAGGCCTCCTGGCAGTTCCTCTGTAAACTACTATGGCAGCTGGGCTAGAGGGCCATGAATATTACATAAGGGCCGTCCATGCATTCACGCCAGAATCCCCAAGCCACAATTCCCATAGCAACACACAGAGATTTTACTCATCTCAGAGATGAAGCAGCCAGCAAAAGTGCCTAATGCCATCCTTGATTTTTTTTTTTAAGCAAGATCAACACAGTACTTATTCTTTTTCCAAAGCAATTTTTTTCAAAAGAAAACCAACAACCATGTGAAATGTGTTCATTTCAAAGTTACCCAGATCGCACAAACCAAGGTACCGGAAGCTTGAACAACAACCTATGCTTTTAGAAATAGCTGCCATTCGAATGACTGCATGGGAAGAAGAATTCACATCGTTACAATTAGTGAAACAAACCACCATCTTGGCTAAATACTGTACTTACAGATTTTATATCTGATTTGCAGTGCCCTACCCATATATACACACTTTATTATAGGATGGGGAAGAACATATTCAAGGAAGGAACATTTGTAACTAATAAAATCCTTTATTGCTTTATTTTTGAGAAGCATAATGCAACCCATTTTTTCAATATAAGAAAATACTACTATAAAACACCTATGGAGTAAAATTTGGGGGAAATATTGTTCGAGCCTGAGAAAATACACATTACCTTGAAGAAAGTTGTTTTTCTAAGCAGAGAAATGGCTTACTGGAAAAATGAAGTGAAATCATTCTGTTATTAGAAGCAGATTTTTCCCCTTTGTAGATTTGGGGATCCTTTTCTGTGTGTCTAACCAGCCACCTACAGAAATGAGTCGGCTGGATTACAAAACAACATAAAAGCCAAGACCACTCTTACATATCCCACTTCCTTTCTCTGTCAAGGAAATCAAATACACTCCATTTCCTGCACTTCTTTAAAATCAGACAATGAAATACTGTAAGAGACCAAACATAGGCTTTAAAAGAAACTTCCACAGGTGGCCCATCACAGACCCGGCAAGCCTGGCAAAGAAAGAGCTTGGCAGAGGAGAAATGGTTTTTACCTTTGCTTTTTCCAACTGGGCCTGGGCCTGTCGCTCTGCTTCTCTGCGCACTGCCTCCCGATCTTCCTCCAAAGAAACATCTGAATCGGATGGACGGCTGGTGTAGGAGTCTGCCGAACCCTTGAGAGAAAAATTTGCATTTTAAAATAGATTCCATCTATGATGTTTGCATTGGAAAAGTCTCATTGACAACAGCACTTAGCTTCCTAGATTCTGCTATAAATTCCTGAAAAGAGGAGAAATTAATCCATTTTGTGGCAAGCCATCTAGAGACACCGTGCTCTTGTTTGCAGACCATTCCCTAGGTAGGATAGTTGTGCCTACCAAATTACCATTCCTTCTCAAGGCTTATGTTCCAATGACTATCCTTTCTGGAAGCCAGGACAAGTTCCTTTATAATTAAACCAGCTCCGTGGTGCAGTGCCCGGCTGAAGGGCATAGAGGGGTTTCAAGGATGGCTTCAAGAACAGACGACATGCTAAAGCAAGTATTTACAACCGGAACGAAGATACGTCTACTAAAAAAACATAAAAGAAAGTCTAACGAGTTATAAACTTGAATTCTCTGCCATGACTCCCATTTTAATCTTAAGCATCCTTTTGTACCTTTCCATTCACCTGATACCTTCAGTGACAAAACTGTAAGAAAACAGCAGCCAGCTTCCCTCGATCCTTAAGCAACACATTTTCAACAGCTTTAAATAGACGTTTAATAAAAGCTGCCTAAAGAAAACACCTGCCCAGGATAGCTTCTTGGGCAATAAATCACAACATAGGAAAAGGAGCTCAGAAAATTATAGGACTCTCCCTCGCTCCGTCTCTTGCAATCAGGATCATATTACTAAATCACAGGAGCCCCTGCCAGCACTCACTGTAAGGACAGCAGAAGCAGCGACATATAGTCTCCCCCAGACGAAAGCCCTTGAGCTTACACAGATATCCGAATTCTTCAGCCTTCCTCCCTTGGCTCTTTTCAGAAGCCTGATCCAGGTGGCCTTCATTAGCCAGACAGCGCCTTTCTCATCCGCAGCTGCAGCCCCGGGCACAGATCCTCAGTGCGCGCTGAGCCCTGGAGCGCCCCGGCTCCTTTCCTATCCATGCTCTGGGCAAGCCCCTCTTCTCCGTCCCTTCCTGCCTCCGGGGCTTTCACTCCCTACCCCGGAGGACTCCGATCCAAGGAGATTCTTATTTTCCCATTCCAGGGGTGGTGGGGAGGGGGAGAAACAAACACTCGAATGCCTTATATTGCTTTAAAAATAAAGAACACTTCAAGTGCATTCAAAGACAGGCATCAACTCGTTCTAAACTTGATGCATCTTATCACTCTAAATACTCTCTTCTCTGCGCTCGGTTACAGGAAATTAGTTGTAAGAGAACCTTTTACAAAAAAAAAAAAAAGGAACCTAGTGCAAAACGTATGCAGTGACATTTGCAAGTGCAAAGTTCAAGCCTTATCTTCAGAGATCTGCTGGGGGAGGGCGGAGGACGCACTCACCGCACTGGGCATGCTCCATATGTAGCCTTTTTACGCAGATGCCTACATCACACTGTTAGTCTATGTCAAATTGCCATTTTGCATCCGAAGTGTAAACAGCTGGAAAGGGCTTTTCGGTTCTATAGTAACAGGCACATGGTATGTCTGTCATGTTGCTGTCTCAGTTGAAACATTCTCTCAGAGACAAAGCATGCAATCTTTTCATTTAATGATCCCTTTCCATTACCCTGCTGCGGAAAGTGTATCCTATGCCATAAGCCAGTTCAAAGATAAACAAGATTACACACAGGTTATTGGGCAGTAGAAATCAATGAAAAATGTTCATCGGTCATAACATCAACCTGCTCTTGATTGCTTGTGACTTCCCAAACAAGATGCAGGAGACGGATTTGCCCGTTTAATTAGGACCTGAAAGTAATGACAGCTCTAAGGAGTGAGTTTAACGGAGCTCAAAATGACTTTGAACTGCTTCTCCAACTGAGAAACTATCGTTTGAAAAAAAGTCCTTAGAATAAATAACAGTACGAATTGTCAGAACAATAACTATGAAGAAATTGCAAAGCTTGGTTGATTAATTAGCTCGAGTTAAGATTTACAGAATAATTTAGCCCAAGTTCTTCTTATAAATAGGGTGATTGAAGCTTGAGAAGACGCTTATTTTCTCTACTAATAGGATGACATTGTTAAAGTTTTATGAAGAAATACACACTTCTAGATTTCTTAAAGAAAACATAAAATTCCATCACTGCATTCCAAACTACAGTTTTGTTCCCGTGGTGGGGAGGGGATTACTTTGCAGTTTCATGCAAACGAGAGGCATTTTTAAGAAAATCTTTGTTACTTTTTCTCTCTTCCTTCATTCCTCCTTCCTCCCCTCTTCCTTTCATCTGTGGACTAAGATCAATCTTCATGATGTAAATGCTAGAAAATACAGTGGAATGGAGGCTTTCGAATAAAAGTTACAGATTGAATGCACCTTAATCGTATCATAAATCAATAAACAGTCTATAGTCTTATGAAGTGAATATAAAATGCATGGGGGATACAAGATGAGCTGCAATTTTTTATTCCAATAAAATTGACAAGGGAGATAGGAATTTTCCCCACCAACACACACCCTAGGGGATCCCTAATCTTCCCAGAGGGTTTCTCATAGCGAGAGTAGCAGCGCACTACAAAACTACCAGGAAGTGCAAGTCCATCCCGCAAAGGGCCTCAGGCCCCACTGTCACACGTGTTGGCATTTTAAACCCAATCACTCTTCGGAAGGCTCAGTTCACACCTCAGTGAGGATACAAAGTTTCTGTCATTAAGAATCCCCATAATATGGAAATGAAGGGCCGAACACACATAATTGTCGCTATCCCTTTCCCTTTTGAACAAAATAAGATTGAAAAAGTCCTTTGCTAATAATCAGTTGTAGCTTCTCATTGCACAGTCATGTTGAGACCTGCTTCCAGGTTTAAATAATAAAGCACCTAAAAAAAACCTACAGTGACTTTTGGCAAAGATCTTTTGAGTATTTGCAACAATATATTAACTTTTGGCTCTTTTACAATGTGAGATGCGACTCTCCACTGATGTGTAATGTAGCTTATAGAAGGAGCCACGTTACTTTCGTCATTCTTTGTATCTGTAATCAAAATAGCAAAAGGGCAAAATCTTTTCATTATAGAAGTTACGTGACCCCCTCGCAGAGAGACACAACTAACCGTCACTTTAAATTCTCCCACCCACTACTAAAGACTAGCATGTTTTAGCCTCCAGAGTTCTTGTGCTTTTGAAAGTCACCCTCCCCACATGTGCATTGCAATTAATCTGCTTCCTTCCTGGAGTGTGGATTTATGCGGTCAGAAGTAATATATCTAATTAGGCTTTTGCCTTTGGTACCATATGGACTTTCTGGGTCATTCTGCCTCAAGCAGTCTTCAGTCGGGAACAGCTGGCAGTCCATTCGAAACTCTAGAACAGGTTTATTACCAGATGCACTCTTGATCTCTTGGGTTGCTACAGTGGGAATAGCTCGTCTTTTGTACTTTTGTCCTTGCCGGTACCTCACCTATTCAGCTACAAATATTTCCTTTTCTATACCTGAATGTTCTCATTCCTCATTGTACGGCTGCAAAATGTAACTTGCAACCTGATGTCTACCAAAACTCATTCCGATCATTCACTTTTATCCTCAGAACTCTTAAATCCAAGTATGTGTGCTTTGTTTATGGGAAAATTAGTTAAATTGGATTAACTCATGCTTTTTAAAAATGTTTATTATTATTATTGTTATTATATTAGAGGGGGAGAGAGAGAAAGAGGAGGTGGTGGGGAGGGGCAGAGAGGGAGAGAGAGAATCTTAGGCTGACTGCATGCCCAGCGTGGAGCCCATTGGGCTCCATCTCACAACCCTGAGCTCATGACCTGAGCCGAAATCAAGAGGCACACGCTGAACCGACTGAGCCACCCAGGTGCCCCTAACTCATGCTTTTTATCTGCTCTTCAGTTTTTGTCTTTTTCCAATCTATGCCAAATATTTGCACAAGAAGTGTCACCCTTGGGGCGCCTGGGTGGCACAGCGGTTGGGCGTCTGCCTTCGGCTCAGGGCGTGATCCCGGCGTTATGGGATCGAGCCCCACATCAGGCTCCTCTGCTATGAGCCTGCTTCTTCCTCTCCCACTCCCCCTGCTTGTGTTCCCTCTCTCGCTGGCTGTCTGTATCTCTGTTGAATAAATACAAACAAAATCTTTAAAAAAAAAAAGTGTCACCCTTTTCCTTTAACACATTTTTTTATATTTATAAAGTTCGCTTTTTCAGTGCTGCACTCTACTGTTTCAATCACATATATTTCCAGCATCATTTCTCTTGAGCATTCTTGTTCTTGTATTTTCTCTTTCAAAGTCAAAAGGGTAAGAGTCATAAGCCTATTCAGGAGTGGAATCTTAGATCCCAAAAAGGTCATCGATTTCTGTAGGAAATCTTCACATGAAGACTAAAGCAATGCTTTTGGGCAAAATCAATTTCTCATGGCATCCCAAGGCTACCCTGATTCTAGATAAATTTATGTTCCATCCCAAACCCTCAAGACTTCAAATGACCCTCCACATGTATAGGACGAGGCGAAGCCAATGGCAAGTTTGCTTTTAGCTGTTTCCTCCTGACCTGCCATGGGAGAGACGCCCCTTTGCCACACTCCTCAGGCCCTTCACACTTTTAGGAAGAAGCAAAATGGGACCAAGGGCCAANNNNAAAGAGTTCTATCTTGTCTTCTTGCATTAGGTGGCAGAGATGATTCCTTTATTTCTCATATTGACACCTCTTTTCACAGGTCAGAAGAATTAATATTTTTTTTTCTGTGAAGAGATTTGGATCTCTAAGAAAACGAAATGCTAATCCCTGCATTGTTGAGGTTACAACAAAACCACTGTAACTATTTACTAATGATGACACTTCCTGACTCAAAAAATTGAAGAGTGATACAGACTATCGAGATGAAGCACGTTTACATGAATACCGGATAGTTTAGTTTGCAAATGTCATGGAATTATTACTCGTGCCCATTCAATTAATGAAATTCTCAAATGTGATTGGCTTGCCATTTGGCGTAATGTGAAAATATTAACCAAGGTGATGGTTAATAAATCCATGGGAGTTCATCCCAGTGTGGTAACTTTGATGATTATATAAAAGCTAAAAGATTAGCCTCAATTTTCTCAAGAGCACAGGGAAATTTAGAAACTTGGTGTAATTACCCTCTGTACTGACGAAAAGTCTAAACGTTACCAAAAGCAAAACCAAAATCCAACCACATGCATTTACTGCGTACTTATTACTTTGCAAAAGTGTACGTGCTCGGACTAAGTTAAATGCTGGGAATCCGACAGGAGAAAAGATGAAAGCGAAGTTTCCATCAGGGAGCCTAATAATCTAGTTGTAAAGGAAACCAATTTATTTTAAAGTAATCAGAAAAATAATCCCAACAAGAAAACACAAAACAGGCTGAGAAAGAGAATAACGGTGAGCAGAAGCTATTTTAGTTAGGGTCATGAGTCAACATTCTGAGATGCTACGTAAGCTGAAATATCCCACAAGAAAAAAAAAAAAAAGGCAAGCTAACTTTAGGATGTATTGAGAAAAGCAATGTCCAGGAAGAGGGAACAGCATCTGCTAAGGCCTGAGGACAAAAAATACTCAGCACTTTGAGGAAGTGAAAAGAGATGAGTGTAGCTAACACGTTCCTTTTTCCAGAGTATTTATTTTCATCGCTCCCCCTTTATTCTGCCCCTTTCTCACTCTGCAGGTAGACACACACTCAAGCACACCTGCAATAGGGATTTGGGGAATCCTTCTCATTTATGTGAGATCACCTCACGGAAAAGCTCCTTATCCCTGTCTGAGTTTCTTAAGAAGTGGCATTTAAATTGTCAGTAAATTCCACATTATGAGGAAAATCATGTCTTCTGAGACTTACGCAGAGTTCTCCGATTTTCTTCCCTCTACATCCAGCGCTATCTCCCAAGAGCTAAAGTCAGTCTGTTTTTGAGAGAGTGGCATATTCAGTGAATAATTAGAGCAATCGACTTATTAAGAGTAGGCTATGTGTATGAGTGATCACCATAATAACTGCTACTTTTTCACCAATGCTTTAACACTGTGGTAGGCACTGGGCTGATTCACCAGCATTACAGAAGTTAATATTAAATCTTTACCTCCGTTGTCATTGATGAAAAAACCGAGGGACAGAGATGCTCCGCTCCGTGACCTGGCCGAGGTGACAAAGCTAAAAATCAACAGAGGTGGGAGGCAGCTTTTAAACTGAATTCAAATCTGAATTCAAGTTCCATGTACGCATCAGATCATAAAAAATAAAAGCCAGAACAAATCCCTACCTGCAACTAATGTTTCTACTGATTGAAAACACCCTTTTTCTGCCTACACACGCATGTAGGCCACTTCTAATGGTCATAAAATACCAAGATGATTTCCAAGGTCTTAGCTGCCTTTGCTAAACCTAGCATGCGTGCATGCGCTCTCTCTCTCTCTTGCTTTCTCTCTCACACACACACACCCTGCATATACATTTTCACAGAACCTCAAATTTTATCTTCCCAAAAAGCACAATGAAGGTCCAATGAAACGGGTAATTTCTCATTCATCATTGTAATGCAGTTTTGTGCAAAGAAGGATTCAAAGAGTTGGCTACTACCCTGAAATTCACCTCCCTTCAGAGTACCTCAAAATTGTAAAGCCTTCTTTTCATTACTTATCTACAATGGAAAGTAGATAAGTAGACGAGGAAAACAATGGAAGTCAAGAAACCAGCTATTTAAATCTCTCTCTTTTCCCTGAAAATGAACATAACTTTGGCAACATGGCCTTCGGTAGCCATTTCTGGCAGCTAATCTTGCCTGAAACTGGCTGGAATTCAGGCATTTTCTGAGTATATGTTCAGTAGGAACAGTTGCTGGTGGTCAGCACTGAAGGGGAAGTTATTAAAAACTACAAATCAGGGGGGAAAAAGATTATCTATCTTTAAGAGTAATATTTTTTTTAAAAAGAGTAATATGTTAAAACAGGTACCACCAAATTATTCCTTAAAGGAAGGGCGTGGTGGCTGTTTGTATGTTGTAGAAGAAACCCTGCCCAAAATTTGCAAAATTTGATGCCTTAGAAAGAACCATTTTAAAAAAAGTTAAAATTAGACGGCCATTTTTAACATTAGTTTGAGTTTGGGATTTTAGGCACAGGATAAATAATTTCCCCTCATAATTACAACACTGTGTGGGGAGGGTAGATGTGTGCTGAGGGAGGTTTCTAGGCCTTTCATATATATTCACTGATGGTGATCGATGACAAAAATGTTTCATGCTATATAATTTCTTACCTAAAACTTTACCTTTCAGCCAAGAAAATGGAAATGAGTAGGCAAGAAGCAGAAAAATTGCAGCCTGGGAGAGTTGACTTTTCCTAAAATATTGCTGAAAAAATTTAAACTAAATGAGGGAAAAGGAGTGAATGAATCAGACGTAGGCCATTTTTGGCATAGGAACTCATGGTGAGTATAGATACTGTCAGAAACTCTGTGTGGACATCACTACCTTTAGTCTTCCCACTGAGTCATTCCAGCCAGCACACACATGCTCTCACTCCTCTCTGCCCAAGAAAACCTTCCTTTGACTCCATTTTCTCTGCCAGCTCCCATCCCATTTCTTTGCTCTCCTCTGCAGAAAAAAAAATGCCCCAAAGATGTTGCCTATACTCCCTTCAATTCTCTTGTAGTTTTCTCTTAAACCTACTCCTTCCCTGCCATCCACCATCATGGCTCATCAAGATGGTCAGTGATAAATGGCTAAGTCCAAAGGGCAATTCTCCGTGTGCATCTCTCTTAACCTATTAGGAGCATTGAGCATGGTTGTTCAATATTACTCCTCATCCTTTATTCCCTTTCTCAACGTGGCTTCCAGAAACCACTCTCTCTCGGTCTTCCTCTTACCTGCTGGCTGCTCCTTCTAAGACTGTTTGCTGGTTACCTGCTCTTCCACCCATCTGCGGCAGCCTCCTCCCCACGCACAGCCTCCTTTTTTCTGCTCCGACCTCACTCATCACTCACAGGCACCAGGAAGGCTCTCTCCCTAGATTTCCACACTACCACTATCACCTCCTTCAAGTCTTTGTTCAGACTTCACCTCCTCCATGAGGCCTTCCACGACCATCCTGCTGAAAACTATAATCCCCAGGGTCCTCTAGTATCTCTAATTCCACTTACCCTCCTCTACCTGTGCTTGTAAATGGTGCTTTTATCTTTGAAAATACAACGTAATTTACTTATGTTTATTGTTCAGGGTGTTTCTCCCTCCAATAGAATATAACATTCACAAGGGCAGGGATTTCTTTTTCTGTTCTGTTCACTCATTTTCCCCAAATGCCTAGAACAGTACATGCACAGCATACACGCTCTACAAATACGTGCTGAATGAACGAATAAGGGTTACCAGGCAGAGAGCCTATGCTCCCTCACATCCCGTATCTCGAAGCTCTTCCGCTATGGGATCCTCCTTAGCTTTCCTAAACATTTCTAAATATTCCTAAACATTCTCATGTCACCTCCTTACTAAAAAAAAAAAAACAAAAACACCAACAGCAATCTGACCCAGATTGTGAATGGCTAATAAAACCTTGCTACAGTGAGCAAAAGACTAAAACTAAGACCTCAGCCTGAAGATATACTTGGTGTTTTATCGTAACCCTCAATAAACACCAACCTCATGAACTTAGTGTAAATGTCAACTATGATCCGTTGATTAAATAAACATGTTCCATAACAAGCAAACCACTTTTAAAAAAGTCATTATACTTAGAATTTATACTGCAACCTTCTTCCAAGAAATATAGGAGAGATTTTCTATTTTGAAAATATGATTAAAGTTTATTTTCTATGATGATCCTTTTCTCATTGATTGTACTTCTTCATTCCAGGGATTTTAACGTTCCAATCCTAAAACGGCCAACGACCCATCGTGTAGCCATAGGCAAGTCATGCAAATACTCCCTAGGCTAATGTTCCCCTCTGTAAAATGAGTATTAAAAAAAAAAAAAATCAGTGCTACTAGAAAGAATATGCTTAAAATTTTTCTTACAGATGGTTGAAAAAAACACTGTAAATATGACATATTGTATGATGTTTACTGACAGTTACTTCTCATGCTCTAACCCTACCTTTCCTATGGGATGGAGTTTAAATTCACAGCAGAAAACGTGACTATACATACGATGTCTAGTAAGACGCAGTGTTCAAAAAAATCAAGCCAGCACAGAAGGAAGATATTTCTTCAAGCAGTTCTAGGTAATATATTGAAAAGAAATGCAACTGACTAACTGAACAGATATATAAAACTCTGGAACATCTTAATGGGCTCTCTACTACTAAATAAAGGTCACATCAAAAGATGACATGTCCAGCGGCGAGCCTTTCCTTGGGCAGCAGAACAATCAAACAATAAATCGCGGCTCCTGCCTTCCAGGGGGAGTGCTCCCAGGTGGCAATGAACAATCTACCCAAAGACATTAAAGGGTAGTCATCATATGTGTTCTCTGGGGAACCACACAGCTGTCAAAAGGGATATGGCTTCAGTCCTTAAAGATGTTACCCTCCAAAATGTTCCTTGCATATACAGAAGCTATATTAATTGATAAGAAAACAGTCAGAGATCAGGAGATATAAATAGACAAAGCTTAGGAATACAAAATTCACAAAAAATCAACTAATCACAAGCATCTGGAAACACTGTTCAGCCTGCTAAATGAAACACAATACCATTTCCTCATTAAATGAGTTCTCCTTGCAAAGTACCAATTCACAACGGTGTGAGGAGACATTAAAACTGATGCTTTACCATCTTGTTGATAGTGTTTTGATTTTCATTAAACCCTATGGGAAAACAATGTTCTTTCTGTTTGTATCTAGATATGTATCCAGACTAATACTTATTTAGACTAATGATTTCACTTCTGGGACCTGTCTTAAGAAAATTCTAAAATTATGTTCCATACAACACTTAGATTATTATATAACCTTAATAATAGTTACAAAGCGTACAGAGCATTATAGGCAAATGTTAATGATCATTATATTTTGTTAAAAAGGTAAAGAAATAAAAAAACCTGTATCATTTCTTTTTTTTTTTTAAAGATTTTATTTATTTATTTGACAGAGAGAGAGAGAGCATGAGCAGGAGGAACTGCAGAGAGAGAGAGGGCGTGTAAAAATACTGGGAGGACACAGAATGAAGAGTAAAGATAAGGTTGGATTCACCGTTTTTAATTCAGGGAGCTAATTTAAATTTTTTTTCTGTAATGTTACCATTCTTGAAAAAAATTAAAAAGCTCTTAATGCAAGTGAAATATCTAACTAAATACCCTGAAAGTATTTTTTGTGTTGCAAAAAAGAGGATTTGCAGATACATATTTTCTGTAATTTGTTGATTTAACCTTAATAGCTTTTTTGCATGTGGGGAAGGGAGGCAAGCTCTGGGTCTTTTGAAGGACTCTTTATGCACATGGAAGGAAGGAAGGAAGGAAGGAAGGAAGGAAGGAAGGAAGGAAGGAAGGGAGGGAGGGAAGGAAAGGAAAGAAATATTGATGCACGAATTACATCAGCTAAGAAATAAGAATTAAAAGAAAAGTACTGGAACCTGCAATGTTAACATTTTAAAGTATTACATATTACATTTCTCTGTAGAAAATGTGTTAAAATGATTATGTTAAGTTTCCACTGAAATATTGGGATTTTCTCATATGACTGCTTAAATAATTTTTTGCTACTGGGTTAGACCCTTAAGCAGGCCAAATGACTCAGTAATTTGGTAGTAGATTATTAATATACTGCTCTAAAAGTCTAACCTTCCAGAAAGATATGACTTTGGTTCAGAGAGATTTAATATTAAAAATAGGCTACGCGATCAGGGATTTGGCTGGAGAAATGCCAGTGGTATAGAGCATTTAGTAATAAAGCACTGCGAAGTACCCTACTGACCTAAAATAGTTAATGCGTCCCTTAAGCAGCTAACCTACCTTCGGGAGGTGATTTAAGAACCAGAGACGATCTGGTTTAAACAAATCTATGTTTAGAAATATGCTGCAAATTTTAGATTGTTCGGCTGGAGATGTGTGGTTGGGTATGTTAATATGTTATTAATGTTAGAAAATCCAGACTATATTAAGAATATTTAATAAACCACTGGACATAGCCAGTTGGTAAAAAGCAATTCATGGGATATTTCCCGTCTCACAAATAAGAAAGCATTTTTATTGCAAATATTCAAAATATGGCTCCATAGACCGAGTGCTTGTGTCCGCCACCAAATGTATGTGTTGAAACCTAATCTCTAAACTGATGGTGTTAGGAGGTGGGCTTTTGGGAGGTGATTAGGTCATCACAGTGGAGGCTTGGTGAATGGAATTAATGCCCTTGGAAAAGAGACCACAGAGAGCCCCCTTGCTCCTTTAACCACGTGAGGTCCCAGCAAAAAAGAAGGTTGTCTATGAACCAGGAAGCAGGCTCTCCCTAGACACTGAATTGGCCAGGGCCTTGATCTTGGCCTTCCCAGCTTCCCAAACTATGAGAAATAAATATCTGTTGTTTTTAAGCCACTCATCTAATTATAATAATAATTCAAATGGATGAGGACACATGGAAATTCATGCTCTGATTTAAAAGTATAAGAACTTCAGTGTTGGTAAAACTCGGATCGAGTCGGGCAAAAATGGCTTGACAGTTTGGTAAGAAGACAGTTTGGTAAAGATTAGAAAAGACCTGGTCACTGCTGCTGACCATGCCTGTTAACGCTTGCACAACAGCCTGGGGACTACCGTATCAGAGTCCGCTACAGCACGTGGACGTTGTATGCCAGATGCTTCGACTGTTAAAACAGACCCCAAACGCGAGCACTCCAAACCAAAGATACACCTCCTAGGTCTTCCACTCCATCAAAACATCAATCTTTTATTTTTTTTATTTTTTATTTTTTTAAAGATTTTATTTGACAGAGATAGAGACAGCCAGCGAGAGAGGGAACACAAGCAGGGGGAGTGGGAGAGGAAGAAGCAGGCTCATAGCGGAGGAGCCTGATGTGGGGCTCGATCCCATAACGCCGGGATCACGCCCTGAGCCGAAGGCAGACGCTTAACCGCTGTGCCACCCAGGCGCCCCAAAACATCAATCTTTTAATATCGTGGATGACTAAATTTATTATTCTCTCTCCCTCTCCAACATACTCATACAGGTGAACGTACGATTCTATTTTCCTGTCCATGAGGACAGCAGAAAATGGGTGGTGTTTTTTTCACCTCT
Source organism: Ursus maritimus (assembly GCF_017311325.1). Taxonomy (NCBI): domain Eukaryota; kingdom Metazoa; phylum Chordata; class Mammalia; order Carnivora; family Ursidae; genus Ursus; species Ursus maritimus. The sequence continues at coordinate 16,624,992 of NW_024425675.1, forward strand.
GTATCCCTAGGGAGAGCATTCGTCTGGGAAGAAGACCCGTTGGGGTTTACAGTCTAGTGAAGGAGATAGACGTTCCAGAGGTAATAACCTAAACATGTTTTTATGACAGTTTTGGTAATTATTGTACAGGAGAGGGGCAGATGCTAGGAGGGAACGTAGCAGGGAGACTAAGTAGAAGCTTCTAGAAGTTGGAAAAGCATATTTTAGGCCAGGTTTGAGGTCGAAAGGCAACAAGTTATAGAAAGAGGTAAGGGAAAAATGTTCCAAGGCAGGAGGACCAATTTGAAGAGGAGAATTCTCTTAGCTTGTTTAAGGAGCCAGAGCTTAAGGAGCAAGAGGAAACCTTTAGAGAGAGCTCATTTGGATATATGCCTTTTGGCACTGATTACTTCAGGTGTAAGTCCAATACATCCAATTAGCAAGGGAATTAAATTATGGCAACACCGTTAATTCCTCAACTTTTCTGGGATGAATACATATAATCAGCTTGAATGATCCTTCGTTATGGGCATGATTACATCCAACCATTCCTTCAACAAGTACCTACCATGCACTAGACATCGAGGATATAAGAATAGGTAAGATACATTCCCTGCCTTCAAGTAGTTTGCACTACTTGCATCAAAAATACCAATTGATATTTAAAAATTTCAAAACATAAAACCATATATTTTATTACGTAAAACTAAAAAAATTATAAGTAAAAAAAACCCAGTAATAACATTGGGAAAAAATTTACCACCGACAAAAAGTTCACGTCTTTCATATAGTGATAGATCTTGGAAACCAGTAAGAAAAAGACCAATACTATGATAGAAAAATGGGCAAAAAAAAAAGGAAGATAGTCACAGAAAAAGAAATGGTTCTCAGCATATGGAAAATGCCCAACTTCAGTGATGACATTAAAAGAGACAAAATCAAAGAAAATACTAGTTTTTATTGGCAAAGATTAAAAGCAAAGCACTTGTTAGTGTGGTATTCTCGTCTTTGCCCTCGAAGGATAAAATTTGGTTGCACTCATCAAAATTGAAAATTCCCTCACCCTGTGATGAATAATTCAAATTCCGATTCTAGGACTTTAATCTTAAAGGTATGTACAAATATATATAAAGAATGTATATATAAGAATGTTCATTAAAAAACAATAATAATTAAAAAATTAAAAAGAACATTCATTACATTATTTGTGTTAACCGATGACTACAAATAGCGTAACTGTCCAGGACCACTGGGTGGCTCAGTCTGTTAAGCAACTGCCTTTGGCTCAGGTCAGGATCCTGGGGTCCTCGGATTGAGTCTCACATCCCCTGCTGAGCAGGGAGCCTGCCTCTCCCTCTGCCTGCTGCTCCCCCTGCTTGTGCTCTCTCTCTCTTTCTGACAAAAAAATAAATAAGGTCTTAAAAAAAAAAAAGCTCTTCATAAAAAAATAAATAAATAGTGTCCATCAGTAGGAGACTGGTTAAATAAATTATGGTGCATCCATACGATGGCATAGTATGGAGACATTAAAAATAATAAGGTATAGGGGCGCCTGGGTGGCACAGCGGTTAAGCGTCTGCCTCCGGCTCAGGGCGTGATCCCGGCGTTATGGGATCGAGCCCCACATCAGGCTCTTCTGCTATGAGCCTGCTTCTTCCTCTCCCACTCCCCCTGCTTGTGTTCCCTCTCTCGCTGGCTGTCTCTGTCCTGTCGAATAAATAAATAAAATATTAATAATAATAATAATAATGTATATACAGCTATATATATTAACATGGAACAATTTCCAAGATATATTTTACAGGTAAAAAGCAAAAAAGCAAGAGACAAAACAGTAGATACTCTTCTCTGCTATCACCTGCACACATTGTTTTAAAGAATGCATCTATACATTAGTATTTAGGCTACACTCTAGAACATTTAAGTGGCCGCCCATCAAATAATCTGGAGAGGATGGTAAAAATCCCTATGCTTGGGTTATAGCCCCGATAAATTCAACCAGAAACTCTGAGGGGCAGGATCAGGCATCAGTGCTTAAAGCTCTGCACGTGGTTCTGTTGCCCACCGACGGTAGAGAACTCTACTCCAGGACCCTGAACAGTGATGGCCTCTGGGGAAGAAACCTGAGGGATCCAGGGTCAGGGTAGAAGGGACTTACTTTTCATTGTGGAACCTTCTGTAATGCTTGAAATTGTATTTAAAAAAATTTTTTTATTTACATATTTTTTAGAGATGTATTTATTTTTTGGGGGGGAGGGGCAGTGGGAGAGGGAGAGAATCCTCAAGCAGACTTTCCACTGAGCACGAAGCCCAACATGGGGCTCCATCCCAGGACCCTGAGACCACGACCTGAGCCGAGTCAGATGCTTAACTGACTGAGCCACCCAGGTGCCCCTGCATTTTTTTTTTTAAACCATGATCATATTACCTTTACAAGAGACATCTAAAAATAAAATTCCTAGGTCACGTTCTATCAGGGACTTATAACAGCTTTCCCTTCTCTCAATTTTTGTGGTAAATTTTTCATATAAACAGCCATGACTTAGAATTTTGTTTTCAATTAAAGAAGAAGAGGTACGCTTTATTTTTATGATGGAACATACTGAAGTTACTCTCGAAACATGACCACTGGTAAGGAAGAAGTAAGACTTCCCCTATTTGCAGATGACACGATACTATATATAGAAAACCCTAAAGACTCCATCAAAAAATTACTAGAATTGATAAATGAATTTAGTAAAGTCATGGATAAAAATCAATATACAGAAATTTGTTCCATTTCTGTACCCTAATAATGAAGTAGCCGAAGGAGAAATTAAGAAAACAATTCCACTTACAACTGCACCAAAAATAATACCTAGGAATAAACTTAACCAAGGAGGTGAAAGACCTGTACCCTAAAAACTCTAAAACACTGATGAAAGAAATTGAAGATGACACAAACATCGAAAGATATTCCATAGTCATGGATTGGAAGAATAAATAATGTTAAAATGTCCATACTACCCAAAGCAATCTACAGGTTTAGTGCAATCCCTATCAAAATACCAACAGTATTTTTCACAGAATTAGAACAAGTAATATTAGAATTTGTATAGAATCACAAAGGAGCCTGAATAGCCAAAGCAATCTTGAAGAAGAAAAACAAAAGTGGAGGTTTCAAGCTATATTACAAAGCTGTAGTAATCAAAATAATTGGTACTGGCACAAAAGTAGACGCATAGATCAATGGAACACAGGAGAAAGCCCAGAAAGAAACCCACGATTATATGGTCAATTACTCTTTGACAAAGGCAAAAATATGCAAACAGGAAAAAGTCTCTTCAACAAATGGTGCTGGGAAAACTGGACAGCAACAGGCAGAATGAAACTGGACCACTTTCTTACACCATACACAAAAATAAACTGATAATGGATTAAAGACCTAAGTGTGAGACCTGAAGCCATAAAAATCCTAGAAGAGAGCACAGGCAGTAATTTCCTTCACATTGGCTGTAGCCACATTTTTCTAGGTCTGACTCCTAAGGTAAGGGAAAGAAAAGCAAAAATAAATTTTATTGTGACTACATCAAAACAGAAAGCTTTTTCACAGCAAAGGAAACTATCAACAAAAAGACAACCCACTGAATGGGAGAAGAGATCCGCAAATGACAAATCTGATAAGGGGTTAATATAAAAACTATTTATTTACACAACTCAACACCAACAAACCACAAATAATCCAATTAAATGTGGGCAGAAGACACGAACAGACATTTTTCCAAAGAAGACATCCAGATGGCCAACAGACACATGAAAAGATGCTCAACATCACTCATCATCAGGGAAACAGGAATCAAAACCACGATGGGGTATCACCTCACACCTGTCAATATGGCTAAAATAAAAAACACGAGAAACAAGTGTTGGCATATATGCGGAGTGAAAGGAACCTTCATGCACTCTCGGTGGGAATGCAAACTGGTACACCCGCCCACTTTTGAAAATAGTATGGAGGTTTCTCAAAAAATTAAAAATACAATTACCATATGATCCAGTAATTCCACTACTGGGTACTTACCCAAAGAACATGAAAACACTAATTTGAGAAGATATATGTACCCTTATGTTTGCTGTAGCCTTATTTATGATAGTGAACATATGGAAACAAACCAAGCATCCATTGATAGACGAGTGGGTAAAGAAGATGTGGTATAGAACTACCATAGAATATTACTCAGCCATGAAAAAGAGTGAAATCTTGCCATTTGCAATAACATGGATAGACCTACAAGGTAGAATAAAGTGAAATCAGAGAAAAAGAAATGCCATATGATTTCAGTCATATGTGGAATTTAAGAAACAAAACAAAGAAAAAGAGAGACAAATCAAAAACAGACTCTTAACGATAGAGAACAAACTGATGGTTACCAGAGGGCAGGATGGGAGAAATAAGTGATGGGGATTCAGAGCACGCTTATGATGAGCGCTGAGTCACGAACAGAATTGTCTAATCACTATACTGTACACGTGAAACTAACGTGACGCTGTACGTTAACTATACTGGAATTAAAACTTCAAAAAGAAAAAACAAAAAACAAAAAAATGTGACCACTGATATTGGCAATGTGACCCCGAGGCAGGAAGCTGAGCCTACAGATTTTGGGGGGATCTCTGTACTGACTCCGTGGGGGACTACAGGACCCCTAGCAACCCTCATGCTTCTTTGGCCCTGTTAACTCTGCTTCTGGACACACTTTGTTCTTTTCCCCCCAAAATGTCTTTCTAAATCTCCAAAGTCAAAGGTCACAAATTTGACAAAAATGACGGTGGCATTTAAAATGGCCCTTTCTCTGCTTTGTTTCTCCATCTTCTCACCTTGCGGCACACCATGCGGGGGTTGTGGGTGTATTCAGGGTTCCACTCTCTGCACTAAGACCTCAGCTCCACGAAGACAGGGGGTTGTGTCTCTTCCGTTCACTGTCAAGTTCCCAGGACCTAGCACAGGGCCTGGTACACAGCAGGCATTAAATAAATGCTTTTTGGCTGCAAATGAAGCTGCTCTATTGTTTCGCTCCGTGCAAATATCATCATCCCCCTCCTTCCACCGCACCACCCCCACTGGAATCAGATGGCTCGAGGTGTGGGGACTCCTGCCACAGCTTTCTGACTGGTCTTTCTGCTTCCGCCCCACCCCCAGCCCTTCCATGCATTTGGTCGGCTCAATCTTCTTCAAACACGCACCAGATCACATCACTCCCTCTTTAATAAAAAGAGTTCCGTTTCTTCCCATTCCACTTAAAGTAAAATCCACTTCTTGCCTATATACTTCTCCTTCGCCTGCATCTCCAAACACATCTTGCGTTACTTTTCCTTCACTACCTTCCAGTCATAAACACCGCCTTTTGGGGGTTTTTCTTGGCCCAAACTCTTCTTGCTTTAGAAGTTCTACTTCTGTTCTCTCCCCGCTTCCAGCTCTTCTTTCTCTCTTGCTACAGTTCCCTATCACATTCCCCAGCTTATCTTCTTTGGAGATTCTCTCAGATTATGAAAAGACTTATTGAGTCATTGCTTACATTTTTCTTTTTTCTTCCTTTTTTCTTTTTTTTTCTTTCTCTTCTTAGAGAGAGAGAAAGAGAGAGGCCGGGGGTATGGGGAGAGGGAGAGAGAGAATCTTTTTTCTTTTTTTAAAGATTTTATTTATTTATTTGACAGAGATAGAGACAGCCAGCGAGAGAGGGAACACAAGCAGGGGGAGTGGGAGAGGAAGAAGCAGGCTCATAGCGGAGGAGCCTGATGTGGGGCCCGATCCCAGAACACCGGGATCACGCCCTGAGCCGAAGGCAGACGCTTTAACCGCTGTGCCACCCAGGCGCCCCAAGGGAGAGAGAGAATCTTAAGCAGGCTCCATGCCCAGCACGGAGCCCGACTTGGGCTTTGATCTTTTTTTTTTTTTTTTAAAGATTTTATTTATTTATTTGACAGAGATAGAGACAGCCAGCGAGAGAGGGAACACAAGCAGGGGGAGTGGGAGAGGAAGAAGCAGGCTCCTAGCAGAGGAGCCTGATGTGGGGCTCGATCCCATAACGCTGGGATCACGCCCTGAGCCGAAGGCAGATGCTTAACCGCTGTGCCACCCAGGCGCCCCTGGGCCTTGATCTCTTGACCCTGAGATCGGGACCTGAGTGGAAATGAAGAGTCTGATGCTTAACCAACGGAGCCACCCAGGGGACCCTAATCATTGTTTACTTTTTAATCATCTGCCCCACTCCGCACATCTCCCAGTTAGAGTACAAGCTCTGAAAATGCAGCTCTTAGATTTGGGGAAAGCAGTGGCTGTATACACAAGCCACCCATGCCTCTAACCCAGCACTTTTCAACAGAACTTTCTGCAGTAATATCTATATTTGTTCTGTAGCTATATATGTAATATATATATTTGTTTTATATCCAAGCTATCCATATGATAGCCTCTAGACAACATGTGGCTTGAAATATAGCTAGTGTGACTAAGGAATTCATCTTACTTTTTTTTTTTTTTAAGATTTTATTTATTTATTTGAGAGAGAGACAGAGATAGCAACAGAGAGCATGGGCCGGGGAGGAGAGGGAGAAGCAGGCTCCCTACTCAGCAGGGACTCGATCCCAGCACCCTGAGATCAAGACCTGAACCGAAGGCTGACACTTAACTGACTGAGCCATCCAGCCGCCGCTAATCTTAAAATTTTATTTAATTTTAACTAATTGACATCTCGATAGCCCTCCATGGCAAGGGCTACCATGTTATACGGGGTAGCTCTAGATGGTCTGGGTACCAGACACCCTGGAATTTGCTGACCAAATGGCCATGAGCCTGGGCTTCTTTCCCAACTTCCTACTTCTCAGGATACACTTCCCTACCAGTGTGCACCTTTCTAGACCCAGGTGTGGCTAGGGGCAGCTGTATGATGAGGCAGGTAGGCAGCGTTGACAGGAGCTTGAATGTATGGGGTAGGCTTCTACTCACATGCAAAAGCCCCTCAAGGACTTTGACAGACTCCCAATGGGAGGTGAGGTCTGTATGTCAGCTCTCTCTCCACTGCCGGATTTCCAGGCAGCACTTCCAAGAAGAACTATAAATTCAAACTGGCCTTCGCCATCATAAAGGCATGAATGATTTGGGCCTCCTTTGGTCCTCTTGGCCTCAGACCCAGAAAGAAGTGGGTCTGCCACCATGGCGGGGACTCCATTTTGTTCACAGCAGGATCTTCTGCTCCTAGCGGATTACCTGGCACCCAGCCTGGTGCCCAGGAGTTGCCCAGTAAGTATTTCTGGGTAAGTGAATAAAGTATATGCCTATCATATCAAACTTGGGGTGATATTTGGTGTTAAGGAGGTAAAAAGACAACTTCAGGAGCCTCACTGAGTGTTCCGTGGATTGTTTAGCAAACAATATAACATCTGTATTTCCTACCAGTGGGGCCTCCAAGCGTGAGTGAGATAGGACCTACACCATCCCATCGTCTGAGAAACGCAGGGGAAAGACACCAAGCAAACTCAACAAAGAAGCTTCGGGACAGAAAAAGATAGAACTCCGGTAAACAGGAAAACTGTGCCTGGGGTGATACGCATTTTGCAAAACTTATCAGAAGAGAAACCCTCCTGAAAAGCCTGGCAAAATCTGGACAAGACTAGAAGACAAGAGATGCGGGGCATGGTCTTTTTCTTTTCCTCTTCTCTTCTTTTTGCTATATCCAAGAGTTTTCGTCTATTTCAATAAGCTGAAAAACACAAATAATATCAGAGTCCCAATGTATATCACTTATATTTTCTTGAAATTAGGATCCCATGGCAAAAACACCTGAAAGCCTCACTGCATAATGGAGTTTCCCTTTTCAAGTTATCCTTTTGTGATTTCCACGAAGAACTACGTAAAAGAATATTGCCACGTAGAGTCCAGAGCGATGCCTGGAATGGGTGGACCCTATCAGACTATGGCAGGATTTCAGAGCTCCGGGGGGACCATGTCATGAATGCACGTCATTAGGAACCGATATTTTTCAGGACCTATTTCTGTCGATGGGAACCATGTATTTCATGAATGCAGTGCTGATTAATAGAATTCCAGCCCTCCACATTCCAACCTCGTAGGCAATTAAATCACAGTAAAATGAACCTTCTATTAGGTAGGAGAGATGGGGGCTCCTACCTGTTACTACTGACAACAGAACCAAAGGATAGCAGCCAGGAGTATAATTTCCCCAGTGGGCACTGTGTCTGAAGACTTGGTCTCAGCAGTAAGATTAACAACTCTGTTGATCCCCCTTCTTTCTACTTTCAGAAAACACTGCTGCTCACACTCTTCGGAGGGGCTCCTGGGGGTGCTTAGCAGCAAGGCAGCCCACCGTGAAAGGGAGGGCACCACACATGGTTTTCCTTACCCAGGGGGAATGTGCTAATTAATATAAAATTGGGATTGCATGGAGAAAAGTTCACACATTTTCTAAAAAGTAGGATCCCCCAGTTGGGACAGTGTATTTGTTTTCCTATTCACATTTTCTTTTCCGAAAAGCTAAGAAAATCCTGCTGTATCTTTCTCTAAAAATAACCTACAAAAAAATGAGTTCTCCTAATTAATAATTTCTCATTTGCTTTAGAAAGTATTTTAAAGCAGGACCATCCTCAAAATAGTTCCTTACTCCCACACAAAGACTGCACTTTGGTTCTCATAGTTAGACTGTAATACTCAAAGGTTTTCAACCAATCAAATCTTTTATTTTTGACCAAGGCAAAAACAAAATGAAAATATCATTTGGTGAGTCAGTCAACATTAAAAAAATATTTTGTTAAAGGAACTGTGAACACTGTTCTGCTTGAGGTAAAAAAAAAAAAAAACCTTTAACTTGATTGAATTAAAATTAAAAATTTTAATTTTAGAAAATTAAATATTTTTTTAAAAGCAGTTTCCTATGAACCTTTAAGATGTTATGTTAGTGAAATGAGCAAATCATATGAGGACAGATACTGCGTCATTCCACTGAGTGGTCACATCCATAGAGACAGAAAGAATGGGGCTTGCCAGGAACGGGAGTAGGGAGAGGAAATGGGGAATTAATATTTAAAACATGCACTTAGGGGTGCCTGGGTGGCTCAGCTGGTTGGGTGTCCGACTCTTTTTTTTTTTTTTTAAAGATTTTATTTATTTACTCGACAGAGATAGAGACAGCCAGCGAGAGAGGGAACACAAGCAGGGGGAGAGGGAGAGGAAGAAGCAGGCTCCCAGCAGAGGAGCCTGATGTGGGGCTCGATCCCATAACGCCGGGATCACGCCCTGAGCCGAAGGCAGACGCTTAACCGCTGTGCCACCCAGGCGCCCCTGGGTGTCCGACTCTTGTTGTCAGTTCAAGTCATTGTCTCGGGGTCATGAGATCAAGTCCTGCATGGAGCCCTATGTTGGGCTCCGCCCTGGGGTGTGGAGCCTGCTTAAGATTCTCTCTCTCCCTTTGCCCCTCTCCCCCCGCCCCACCACTCACTCCTTCTCTCTCAAAAAAACTAAAACACAACAACAAAACACCGTGCACTTAATGCCACAGAACTGTACACTTAAAAACAGTTTAAATGGTAAATATTGTTATGTATATTTTACCACAATAAAATTATTTTTAGACCTGCTAATTTCTGCTAGAGAAATCAGAGAATGCCTCCAAACTCAAAAAAAAAAAAAAAAAAAAAAGAGGGGCGCCTGGGTGGCACAATGGTTAAGCGTCTGCCTTCAGCTCAGGGCGTGATCCCGGCATCATGGGATCGAGCCCCACATCAGGCTCTTCGGCTATGAGCCTGCTTCTTCCTCTCCCACTCCCCCTGCTTGTGTTCCCCCTCTCACTGGCTGTCTCTATCTCTGTCGAATAAATAAATAAAATCTTAAAAAAAAAAAAAGAAAGAAAAAGAAAAAAGAAAAAAGAGAGGGCGCACAAGACATTCTATTAGGCAAGGAAATACAGAACAAATAGCACCAGGGAAGCAAGGGCTGCGGGTGCACTGGGCTGTACTGTGCCCAAGCTCCTAGCCCTGTCCTGGACCAGGCAGCCACTCGGCCCATTTGTTCTAGGCAGTTGGGCAGTAAAGGGAGGACAGGGAGGTATTGTTTTCCCAGTGTTACTGAGATATAGTTGGCATACGGCACTGTGTAAGTTTAAGGTAAGCAGCACAGTGACCTGACTTACGTATATTATGAAATGATTCCCCCACAGACAGTTTGATTGACATCCGTCATCCCATATAGATATCAAAAAAAAAAAATTTTTTTTTTTTCTCTTTCCTTGAGATGAGAACTGTCAAGATTTACTTGCTTAATAACTTCCTAATATACCATCCGGCAGGGCTATCTACATTCACGGTGTATATTACATTGGGGCGAGGGGAGGTAGCTTCTGATTTTTTAGTTGAAGTTCACAATTCCAACCAGCCCTGAATTGTGAACGAGCTGATTCAGGAAGGCTTACTACCAAGTCACCATGGAGTCTAATAATTACAGTGCTGAATTATTAATTGATCTTAAGCGTGCGCCTTAAATACATTTTGTAAAAGCAATCAAATCTAGAGAAAGAAACTCTGTATGTGCTATATAATTATAAAAATCAGGGAACTTCAGGTTGTGTCAGTGTGTTAGGTAACAAATAATTTCAGCACTAAAATATCCAATTAACACTCATTCAGAATTAAAATGTTGACATATCACCAAGCATGCTGTTGGTCGTTGAGTGTAATGCGCTGGGATCCAAATGTGAAAAGTGACACATTTGAGGATTTGTATTCAGAACCTCACTCTAATTACTGGCTGGGTTTTCTCTGCCGCAGGTCCCAGCACCGCCATGTGAACTCTGGCCTAGACCATTCCTCTAAGGATAATACCTTCCGTAAGCAGCTCAAGCCTGATGTTCCTGGATTTCTAATTAGCAAAAAGAAAATGACCCTTCAAAATAGCCACAGAAAGGGTTCAAGGGATCCGTGTCTTTCATAATTATTTTCAGCCAGTTCCCAGGTCTGGGAAGAAACGAATAGAATACCTGAATTAAAGAGCAGAGGTTAATGTTTGAGTCGGCCGAGTAAAATTTTCAAAAACCTCAAATAAAATAGCTTTCTATAAAGGGGCATCTATAGCGCATTCTCAGATTTTCTACCAGGCTTGTGTAGAAAGCATTACACTTTTGCTGGTATCAAAATACCTTCAGGGCTCTAAACACACAGATAAAATCGGGGACCAGCCGGCCACAGCTCTGGGGCCAAAGTCAGCCTGTCGTCTCTTTCTGTGTCTCGTGAGCTAATGACTGCTTTTGGGTTACAGCAACAGATCTCAGGGACGGTGACAGAGAATGTATGGCCTCAAAGCCAAAAAATATTTACTGTCTGGCTCTTACAGAAAAAATTTGTCAACTTCTCTATTATATGATATGCCAGGCTTGAAATTACATAGCTTGCATAATATTGATATCTAATTAGTTCAATTATTCCTTACTCCAGTTCCTCTTTTTTATAACAGTAATTGAAGGGTTTGGTTTTGGAGGTTATCTATGGGGCATGAGATATTTCTTTTCCTGGTGGCTCAGTCGGTTAAGTGTCTGCCTTTGGCCCAGGTCATGATCTCGGGGTCCTGGGATCGAGCCCCACATTGGGCTCCATGCTCCATGGGGAGTTCGCTTCTCCCTCTCCCTCTGCTCATGTGTGTGCTCTCTCTCTCTCATATAAATAAAATCTTTTTTTAAAAAAAAGATATTTCCTCTCCTTCTGATATGCTCTTTAACTGAAATTACTTATACTTAAGTTGGTATCTTAATACAGTTGGTTTTTCATCTCATGACTACCTCAACTGATAAGAAAAAGCTTTTTCTCCTCCAAATCTGTGTCGCCCGGCATTTAGAGGCACCTTCACGGTGGTTTTCAGCATATCGACAAACCAGGAAAATCAAACCATCTTTCAAACCTCGGCTTGTTCAGGCGTTGACTGTCCACCCTTCACATCCACTGATAATGGTGCCCAGGCCTATAAAACATCAAGGTCATTGCTCAGAGCATGGGCCCCTGTACATTCCCAATAAGTGTCAAGGAGAAGTGAATTTTCACTTGCTTGCTAGCTGTGTTTTGTGGCAAATACCGCCTTCCGTTTCTCAGTTTCAAGGAACTAGTTAGGGAAAAATACGTGAAAGGTCTTCATCAATTAAAAGTTGCTTTTCCTAGTTTAAATTGCCTGCCATTTCCCTCCACTGCGCAGCTCTGAAAGCTCAATGCAAAGAGTAAATACTACTTCTCCGAGGATTTACAAACCGATTAATTTAACAATGGACTTCACCCTCGTTAGCACATCGAGATTGTCTTTATCTTAATAAAGGTACATGTACCGCCCTCCTCATGGCACTGATAACAGGACAGGGAGGGTGAAATCACAGGACAAAAATAAAAGAGAACAGGACCCATCAAAGCACTCACTCAGCTCACACTCACCTTCAACCTCTAACACGGGAGAGAAGAGGAATCGTTTCTCGGGCTGTGTCTTAGCCCAGCCTTTTGCTTTTACTAAAAGGACCCCTTCTTTAGGGGGCCGTGTCACAAATACCAAACCTGACACTTCTTAGTGACCTTGGACAAGTTCTAGAACATCACAAAGGCTGAGCTGATCTGGAAAAGGGGAGGGAGATAGCACCTGGTGCGTGATGTAAGTAATCCTTGCAAAGCACAGAGCCGGTGCCAAAGTGTTGGCACAGTGCCAGTTACCGCGACTTTGTGGTTCTGCTGCTGCACAGGATACGAAAGGCTAAGTAAACCAGTTAGGACGCCAAGCACTTTATAAAGAAAACCTACCTCGGTGACAAAGGAGCTCAACGAATTATTCAGCAACTCGTGAGCTCCGACTAGTTTTGTGTTGCCTCTGTTTCATTCTGAAGGCACCTGTTCGCCTTTACTGTAAACCCGAGGAGACACTTCCTTTCTTACTAATTCATAATTCACCATCAGCAACTCAAGGCGACCTTGGGATTCTATTCCCCACCCTGCCAGTTCTACCTGGCACCTCTCCAGCCACTGACCTGCCCCTAAGCCCCCTCTACCCTCCTGGAAGCCTGAGGGAACATCTCATCTCCCTCGTCTCCCGTCCTGCTCTGTCTGGTGACCTCAGCAATCCTCCCAACCTTGGAGATATCGCCGTATGTCATAACTCTCTACAGTCGCATTTTCCTCTGGCATTCTGTTTATCCTTGGTCACTGTCTCACCCTGATACGCTCTTCATTATTTAGTTTTCTCTAGATCAATGCAGGCACTACAACGCAAATGAGGCTGCGGAAAGAAGCTAATTTATTCTTACCTTCACTTCTATTCTCTACACAAGTCTTCAAGATTTTCTCTCGTACTCTGTTCTTTGTCACTACATCTTAACTTTAGTTCGGAAACGTGATCATCTCAAGGCTGCACATCACGCTGCGGAGAGAACCCATACGAGCATGTCCCAATGACACACGGACTTCCGGAGACGTCTACTGGATACTTTCCCAAAAGCAAATCCCATACCGATTGGGTTGGCAATTCTAACACCTTATTCATTAAATTAAAACAAAACAAAAACAAACTGATGAAAAATCTGAAGGAACATACAGGTTAGCGCAAAGGCTCAAGAAAGCAAACGGAGAAACCGTGAGGCTGACCTCGTGAGAGCTGCTTGGACCCTGCAATTGGGTTAGCCAACACTGAGGTTCTCGTCCCACCTCTTACTAGCCATGTGCTCTTGGGCACATTTTAACAACATTTTACAACTCCCAGAATCCCCCACGCACCTAGGTGGCTCAGCGTCTGCCTTCAGCTCAGGTCAGGATCCCGGGGTCCTAGGACTGAGCCCCAAGTCAGTCTCCCTGCTCCGTGGGGAGCCTGCTTTTCCCTGTCCCTCATTCCCTCCCCCACCATGGCTCTTTTTCTCTCTTTCTCTCAAATAAATAAATAAAATCATAAAAAAAAAATAATAATAAAACTCCCTGAACCTCAGTTTCCTTATCTGTAAATTGTGGGTGGTAAAAACTGTTTGGAATAATTATTTTATAGAAGTCATTTGATCTAAGTGCCCCACGTAAATATCCAATAAATAACAGCTCTCATCTTCATCCTCCTCCGCCTCGTCAGTCTTGCACAGCCGGCTGCTGTCCCTTAAGGAAGTCTGTCCAGCTTTGTTTGGGACAAAGAGAAATAGGAATTAAGATACAAAAGTAGAATCAGATAAAAATCAACCTGGGTTCAGGGCGGGAGGAAGCATAGTAATGGTTCCATAATGTCTGCTGAATGAGCAAATGAGGAGAGGGGAAGGTCTTGCTTTTGCCTCCATCACCGATCATGAGAACCTTCACAAAGAAGGCTCTTTTTTTTAAAAAAATATTTTGTTTATTTATTTTTTGGAGAGAGAGAGACAGAGTGAGCGTGTAAACAAGCACGGGGGGGGGGGGAGCAGAGGGAGAAGCAGATGCCCCGCTGAGCAGGGAGTCTGAGGCCAGACTCGAACCTGGACCCTGCGATCATGACCTGAGCCGAAGGCAGACTCCCCACCAACTGAGCCACCCAGGCGCCCACAAAGAAGGTTCTTTCTGGTCTTTCCACAGTGCAGGCTGAGGTGAGGCTGGCTGGTGAAGTGTGATTTTGCTTCATAGCAAACTTTTGCTCTCTCTCTCTTTCCCCCCAAACCATGGGATCTAGGGAGCTTCCTGCACTACCAACAGTGAAAATCCCCAGGGGGAGGTTCACACGTGTGTGGATAGGAGTCACACTACTAAGCTGATATTCAGCTGCCTGTGGTCTTGGGAGGGCATTCGGCAGCTCCCCCACAACTCGCCACCCCCGAAAGTAACAGAAGAGGGTGAAGGTGGCCTCACTGGTGATCTTCTCCACTCAGGAATTCTAACAAGTGGGAGGCACTGAGGAACTCTGGATTTCTGATCTGCCAGCTGCACGAAACCAAATCAGAACTGGTATAGTTTTCATTGAGCAAAATTCCTTTTGGGTTCATTGTGACATGGGGTGAGTAAAAGCACAAGTTCTCAGTCCATGAAGAGATCTGCCCCCCAACTCCGTCCCGAAAGTGGTGAGCAGTCCATACAAAGGCAACGCCCTTGAACTATCAGGTAGGCCTTAGCCACACATGCCCCTGAAGATGGGGTTCTTGCGATCGCAGCGGCTGGCGTACAACATCTGTCATGCACAAGACTACTGTTCTAGGTGACTTACACTCAGATTAGCTACCTGAATCCCACAACAGTCCATAAGGTAAGTCCTGCCACCATCCCTATCTTACAGATGGAGTGAGCGTGCTCGCAACATGGCACAGCTACTAAGTGACAGAGCCAGGGGCTGAACTCAGGCCACGGGTCTCCAGATCTACAACCACCACCACGCTCTCTCACCTTCTAGCAAGGTGTGACCTAAAGTACAATTCAAAGGGGCGAGTGACCCTAACCCCAGCAGCAAGAAGGTAGCGGAGGACGAGAAGTCGGTCATACTCTGCACAAGCTACTTAAACTTTCAAGACCTTTGTTTCTTGTTATCTATAAAATGGGCACAATAACATCAGACTACGAACATAGGGGGAGGATGCAACTTTAATCCTTTAATCCCGAGGAGCATTCCATCCCTTTGCTCCTGGCATCCTCGGAAATAACAGGCACCAGATTCATCAGAAGATTCATCATCTTCCACTTGATGCAAAGAAGTGAGAAAAGTCAATAAAGCTCTAAATCCTAGGATCTCAAAAGACAAAAATGGACTAAAGCCATCAATCAAACATTCACCAAAGACTAATAACCAACACTGATACAACACCTACTATTCTAAGTATGTGAAATATATTAAGTAATTTGGTCTTCACACTGACCTTACAAAGTGACTAAGGATTAAAAAACAAAAACGAAAAACAAGGTACAGAGTTAAGTAACTCACCCAAGGACACATAAGTAAGGAAGAAACAACTATGGCTAAAAAATATGAAAAAAAAATTTAACCTCACCATAAAAAAAATACACAGATGTTTAAAAATAAGATATTTTTGCCTATCAAATTATTTTAAAACTTTCTATTTTTATTTTTATTTATTTTTTAAATGGAGATATAATTGACATATAACATTAGTTTTAGGTGTATAAAAAATGGTTTGATATATGTATGCACTGCATGTTATCATACGATCATCACAATAAATCTAGTTCACATCCCTCACTACACAGGGTTACAAATTTGTTTTCTTCTGATAAGAACTTTTAAGATCCAGTCTTTTAGAAATTTCCAAATATACAACATAGTATTATTAACTACAGTCACCATACTGTACATTATATCCCTGGGACTCATTTACCATATAACTGGCAGTTGGGACCTTTGAACCAATTGCATCCATTTTGGCAACTTCCCACATATATGTGGGATTATAGAGTATTTGTCTTTCTCTGTTGGTCTTATTTCACTCAGCATACTGTCCTCAAGGGCCATCTGTGTTGTTGCAAATGGCCGGACTTCCTTTCTACGGCTGAATAATATTCCACCCCCTCAAATTAACCATTTAAAAAATGATAATCATAAGGGAAAGGCTTCCAGCTTTTCCCCATTGAGAATAATATTTGATCAGGAACACGACAAGGATGCCCACTCTCGCCACTATTATTCAACATAGTACTAGAAGTCCTTGCAACAGCAATCAGACAACAAAAAGGGATCAAAGGTATTCAAATCGGCAAAGAAGAAGTCCAAATGTCTCTCTTCGCAGATGACATGATACTCTATATGGAAAACCCAAAAGAAGCCACTCCCAAACTATTAGAAGTTATAGAGCAATTCAGTAACGTGGCGGGATACAAAATCAATGCTCAGAAATCAGTTGCATTTCTGTACACGAATAACGAGAACGAAGAAAGAGAAATTAGGGAATCCATCCCATTTACAATAGCACCAAAAACCATACGTTACCTTGGAATTAACTTAACCAGAGACGTAAAGGACCTATATTCTAGAAACTATAAATCACTCTTAAAAGACATTGAGGAAGACATAAAAAGATGGAAAGATATTCCATGCTCATGGATTGGAAGAATTAACATAGTTAAAATGTCCATGCTACCCAGAGCAATCTACACTTTCAATGCTATCCCGATCAAAATACCGAGAACGTTTTTCAAAGAACTGGAACAAATAGTCCTTAAATTTGTATGGAACCAGAAAAGACCCCGAATCTCCAAGGAACTGTTGAAAAGGAAAAACAAAGCTGGGGGCATCACAATGCCGGATTTCGAGCTGTACTACAAAGCTGTGATCACAAAGACAGCATGGTACTGGCACAAAAACAGACACATAGACCAATGGAACAGAATAGAGAGCCCAGAAATGGACCCTCGGCTCTTTGGGCAACTAATATTTGATAAAGCAGGAAAAAACATCCGGTGGGAAAAAGACAGTCTCTTCAATAAATGGTGCTGGGAAAATTGGACAGCTACATGCAAAAGAATGAAACTTGACCACTCTCTCACACCATACACAAAAATAAACTCCAAATGGATGAAAGACCTCGATGTGAGACAGGAATCCATCAAAATTCTAGAGGAGAACATAGGCAACAACCTCTACGACATCGGCCAAAGCAACCTTTTTCATGACACATCCCCAAAGGCAAGAGAAACAAAAGATAAAATGAATTTATGGGACTTCATCAAGATTAAAAGTTTCTGCACATCCAAGGAAACAGTCAGAAAAACTAAGAGGCAGCCCACGGAATGGGAGAAGATATTTGCAAATGACACTACAGATAAAGGACTGGTATCCAAGATCTACAAAGAACTTCTCAAACTCAATACACGAGAAACAAATAAACAAATCAAAAAATGGGCAGAAGATATGAACAGACACTTTTCCAATGAAGACATACAAATGGCTAACAGACACATGAAAAAATGTTCAAAATCATTAGCCATCAAGGAAATTCAAATCAAAACCACACTGAGATACCACCTTACGCCAGTTAGAATGGCAAAAATAGACAAGGCAAGAAACAACAATTGTTGGAGAGGATGTGGAGAAAGGGGATCCCTCCTACATTGTTGGTGGGAATGAAAGTTGGTACAGCCACCTGGAAAACAGTGTGGAGGTCCCTTAAAAAAAAAATTGAGCTACCCTATGATCCAGCCATTGCACTACTGGGTGTTTACCCCAAAGATACAGACGTAGGGAAGAGAAGGGGGCCTATATGCACCCCAATGTTCATAGCAGCAATGTCCACAATAGCAATCGGAAGGAGCGAGATGCCCTTCAACAGATGACTGGATTAAGGTGTTTGGTCCATATATACAATGGAATATTACTCAGCAATCAGAAAGAACGAGCTCCATTTGCTACAACATGGACGACACTGGAGGAGATAATGCAATGAAATAAGTCGAGAGAAAAGACTACTATATGATTTCTCTCATCAGGAACATTGAACTAGAATGACTGTAGGGAAAAAGGGATAAAAGAAAGGGGGGTAACTAGAAGTGGAATGAATACGAGAGACTATGGACTATGAGAAACAAACTGAGGGCTACAGAGGGGAGGGGGGTGGGGGAATGGGATAGACCGGTGATGGGTAGTAAGGAGGGCACATATTGCATGGTGCACTGGGTGTTATACACAACTAATGAATCATCGAGCCTTACATCGAAAACCGGGGATGTACTGTATGGTGACTAACATAATAAAAAATCATTATTAAAAAAAATAAATAAATAATAAAAAAAATAAAAAATGATAATCAATACTACAGTGAAATGAACTCAAACACTGCTGGTAGATGTCTAACTTAATGCAACCTTTCTGAAAAGCAATTTGGAAAGGCATATTCCCCTTTTACAAGTATATACTCAGGAATTCTCTTTTCTGGAATCTACGTGAAGGAAATAAAGATGCGAAGAAATATATACAAGAATGTTCACATGGGCTGATTCACACACACATCGTCTATATGAAGGTGTGTATGTGTGTACAACGCATATGTGTATGTAGGTATAGAACAATCTAAATATCCAACAGTGGGAGAATGACTCAATTAGAAAAAGTACTTTGAAAATTATATTCTGTAAGCACGGACTACTTTTTTAGTGTCGAAAGAATGACGGGAATTTTAAGTAACGATGTGCTTTTATTTTTAACCAGGAGACTGCTCCCACCCCCACTTGGATTAGCTTCCTGATGAAGCACCATTAATAACGATGAAAACTTGTGACTAATAGTTTGAGCTCACCCTAGGTTCATTCTTTTTAAAACAGAATTCTCTGAAAAGGAAATTCTGTCTGTACTCCGAAAAAGGCCTACCAAACACACCTTGCAACGGGGAGGGCAGAACCTCACTTTGTGGTGGCCCCAACCACGAGATAGAGAGAGACGCAGAATTTTCAAGTCATTTTACAGCAGCTGGGGGCCTCCGTCAACTCTAGCAGAGGAAGGGCAAGGGGAATTTAAAAGTAAAAGCCCCAAGACGCTGCAGCTGTGCTTTTAGGTCTGCAATTTGAGGGCTCTTTCAGGGTTTAAAGAGGCTGGGCCACTGCTTCTCACTTTAATCCTAAAAATGGAGCACGTGACAAAAAATCCAACCACTGGACTCAGACCCTCTTTTCTTTAAGACAAGCAGCCATCATTTGAGACATAAAAAGCCCATTTAGATTTAGAAGGAAGACATAGTCTGCTAAGTTTAGTCTGCCTGTCTCATTTGAAATCAGGCACAACTTTCTGTAATAGGAGTTAACAACAACACATGTTAAACTAGTCCTCTTGGGGGTTTACTGGGTGTGTAAACACTTTGCTTACATTATGTCAGTTCATCTTCACACCACTGGGGGGGGGGTTCCTGTTTCCTCAGCACCCCTCCCTTACACAGGGGAACCTGAGCCATAGATAGACCAGTGTGTCCTCGAGCCTTAATCGGAAACCGGGGATGTACTGTATGGTGACTAACATAATATAATAAAAAATCATTATAAAAAAAAAAAAAAAAAAGAACAGTGTGTCCAAAGTCGCTCACCGCCAACACACGGCAAAGCCGCGTTTCTACCTGCAGTCCAACCTCCACGTGGATGTTCCTTGTCTCTCTATGAATCGCAAATAATCAACTTCTCTGAAATAAAAAATTATAGGCGCACTCATCTCATCAAACCATCTAGTCTACGTAAGAATGCCTATTAGGGGCGCCTGGGTGGCTCAGTGGTTAGGCGTCTGCCTTCGGCCCAGGTCATGATCCCAGGGTCCTGGGATCGAGCCCCACATCAGGCTCCCTGCTCAGCAGGAAGCCTGCTTCTCCCTCTCCCTCTGCTTGTGTTCCCTCTGTCGCTGTCTGTCAACTAAATAAATAAAATCTTAAAAAAAAAAATGCCTATCAGACCAGCTCTGCTAAATGACGACGAACACGCCATCCACCTGGAGACCGTGCTGAAATGAGGATTCTGTTTCAGTACATGTGAAGTGGGGCCTGAGAGTCTGCATTTTTTTTAAAGATTTTATTTATGAGAGAGAGAGAGAGACAGCCAGAGAGAGAGGGAACACAAGCAGGGGGAGTGGGAGAGGAAGAAGCAGCCTCCCAGCAGAGGAGCCTGATGCGGGGCTCGATCCCAGAACGCCGGGATCACGCCCTGAGCCAAAGGCAGACGCTTAGCGACTGAGCCACCCAGGCGCCCTGAGAGTCTGCATTTCTAACAAGCTCCAAGGTGCTGCTGGAACTGCTGGTCCATGGAGCTGGTCCATGGGTAGAAAGAAGCTACCATAGGACTATTTAAATTCAATTACAAATTCAATTCTTCCGTTGCCACGTTTCAAGTGTGTAAGAGCCACATGTGGCTACCATATTGGACGCCTTAGATACAGAATATTTTAATCATCAGAAAAAGTTCTTCTGGCTAGAGCACGCCAAAAACAGGATAGTTACTTCTAAGAATGGGGAGTTGGTGGCCCATTTCCTAGTGAGTTCACTTATTAGTTTCTAAACTGAAGAGACACACACCTTCTCCCTTCTTAAGACTTCTGCTACTGGCCTCATTCCATACTCTTAACAAGACATGACAAGGAAATATACTTCCTTAAATAAGGCAGTCCTCTCAAATGTAGCATGTTTTTATATGTTTCTTACTGATATATGTTTCTTATTAAAAATAAGACCACATCAATGACAATTCTTACCTTCCCACAAAAATTAAAATTTAGATATGGATGTATTAGAAATATCAAATTTAGACTACTGTTATCTATACTATAGCAAAGTAAAGGACATTTCAAATAGTCAATAATAATGACAAAACTACAAAAATATTTGCAATACAAATAGAATATTTGACTCACAGGAAGAAAAAGAGAAAAAGGACTTTGGAGCTAAAAGAAATGGAAAATAATTTATTTTTTTAAGTGCACGTAACTGTTCTTTATGATGTCAGTAAAATTAGCCAGTTCTGGCTAGTTATAAAACCCAGAAGAATTATTAAAGTCAGTTTTCTTTTTTTTTTTTTTTTTCAAGATTTTTATTATTTATTCGTCAGAGAGAGAGCACAAGTCGGGGGAGCGGCAGGCAGAGGGAGAAGCAGGCTCCCTGCTGAGCAACGAACCCAATGTGGGACTCGATCCCAGGACCCTGGGATCATGACCTGAGCTGAAGGGAGATGCTTAACCTTCTGAGCCACCCAGGCGCCCCTAAAGTCAGTGTTCTTAAACAGTCATACAGGCCTGTTCTTACAAAACAAATGCAAATCTAAGTACTCAATGAATATTTCTATCTAGTTTTCAGACTTTTCTGTTTTTTCTTTTTTCTTTTTGTTAGAGGGAGTGGAGGGGCAGAGGGAGAGGGAGAGAGAGAATCTTAAGGAGGCTCCATGCCCAGCACAGAGCACGACGTGGGTTCAATCTCACGACCCTGAGATCGTGGCCTAAAGCCAAAATTAAGAGATGGACGCTTAACCAACTGAGCCACCCAGATGTCACTCAGATTTTTAAAAAAACATTTTAATACTTAAACACAAGAAAGTTTCCAAATTTGGTCTCAATAACCAAAATGGCCTAAATTAATAAATTTACAGTGATTTTAAATTAATAGCATGCTTCAAATCCTTTAAGTTCTTGTTGTCACACTTAGGGCAGCATTTTCAAAAGTAAATGATTCAGACTTTAAATATTTTTCTTCATTATAGAACATATGGTTCCTTAAATTATGCAAAAAATGATAGAAATTATTCATGGAAAAATTGGCTTCTGTGCATAACCATATCCAACAGGTGTGTATTTTAAACACACGAGGGCTAATTAATGAATGTTTGTATTCCTAAAATATTCTTTGGGGTGTATTCTAAGAAACAATTTCTGCGTTCGCTTACACTCTTTATTAAAAAGTAACGAAAACCTGGAACTCATTTTCAGGAATGCTTTCTTTCCTAAAATGTTAGCATCATTCCTCAAAATACTTTTTCCTCTTTGACAGCTTCTGCTTGAGTGCAAGTCTTAAATAGCTGGAAAAGTCTGTATGAACCACATGCAGTGCAGACCGGAACAAGGGACAGTAGAACTTAAACGTTGCATGCATTTCTGCGCTATTTATTTAGTAGGAGTTTTAAGCGTCTTTTTCTGAAAACTTATAATTTTGCAACTTTAAATTCCTAGGAACAGCTGAAGGGAGCCCTATCCTTTAAAAAAATGTTTGCCCCTCTTGACAGTGACCTGAAAGCAAAGATCAAAAGACAAAAGAAGGTCTTAAAAAACATTGACCATATTCGAGAAGACCATTTTGCAATTTATGGCAAAAACCTTCAACTCTCATTCTGGAATTGTATCTATCATCGTGATCTTATGCCAATGGTTGGAATAAAGAAATCAAATTAAATAGAAAACTGTGTGATTTCAACTTGCTATGTTTAAAGTAGAAATTTCAGTTGCTTTTCGGGAAATTTCTTTCCTTCTGGCTGCATGACAAGAAGTGAAATCATCTCATTCTATGATGCCTACACACACCTAAAAAGGGAATTTGGTTTTTAGTGGAATATGACCAGAAAACTGAAATTCACTATTTAAATGAAGGTTTATTTCTTAACAGTTAAACTGTGGTATAATTTACTGAACATAGAGTTTATAAATCTTCATAAAATCAGATCAAATTATCATCTCAATTCATCGATATGAAGGAATCAGAAATGTAATTACTGAATTTGAATCAAACACAGTATTTCAAAGGAACATATGGTTTAAAATACCTTTTGACGCTTTCAAAACTGTGTCTATAATTCTTGAAGCTTAAGTTCATCTTTTATTTGCATATAAGAAACACTAACTATTCATAATGCACAATGTATAGATTAATGTAGATTTTTACATATTTTATGGATTGAGAACAATGTGGTACTCTAAATAGATACCCTTAATTTAACTATTTTTTAACGTTCAAGGAATGCATTTACTGTTTAAGGAAAGAGTGAGATTTTACTAACAGTTAACTATTTACAAATGATCCGAAGAGTGTTTTATGACATAAAAATTATCAATTCAATTACTTTCAATTATATTTAACAGGATTGCACCGGTAAATCGGGAATTTTTTGTTAAAGAATCTTAAATGCCGTCATTACACTTATTTGGACTTTTTAAGCCACCTTTCCATGGACGTCGTAACATACTGATAACCATTTCAAATGTAAGTTCAAATACAAAAATAATCTCAAATACAACAAATAATAAAATTACAAAATATGTTTGATTTCAAACTTTGTTCTGAACTATTTCAGCATTTGTGCTAGTCCTTCAGAAACGAGTGATTTGACATGTCTGTTAGTGATGCCAGGCACTTGAGAGGAAATTTAAAAAAAACAAACTTCGAAATGATGAAAAAAACTGATTAAAGATGCTAGACATCAATGACTTTAAGAAGAGTTTCTTACCACTTCAGAATGCTCACTGCCATCATCGTACATGTTTCTTTTCCGCCTCGAACTAGATTCTCAGTGTGGCCATCAAGAAGCCCCTCGCAGGAAACTAAAGTGCATTATCATAGTGATACTGTTTCCACAGCTGGGATAGAGTGCTATTAGTTTCCCACGCTTGGCAATGCTCTTAAAATAGGCTCTCAGACACCGAAAGACAAAAAATGACTATTTGCAAGCACTTCAGGAAATGATGGTCTGGCGGACAGAGTGAAAATTCCACAACCAAACAAAATCAGTTTTTGACATAATATATTAATTGATTACTAAAAGCAAAACAGACCCAAGAAAATGTTGGGCCAGGGGATATTCATTCACTCTTCTGGTAAGTGGTTTTATCACCTGACCTATACCAAGACACAAAAAGGCTCCTCGTTTTCAGCGGAGGGCTAGCAAACGTTATAGGAACCCAGGTCGACAGGGGAAAAACATACTGCTCATAGTTTGTTTCCATTTGTTTAAATAAGTAGAAAGATTTTCTAGGAATTGAAAGGGAATTTGAGCGTTAGTTTGTGTAAAATTAAAAGACTTAGTAATTCACTGGATTTTGAACCACCCACAAGCCAAACTAGCTAACATATATTTTTTTTAAAAGATTTTATTTATTTATTTGACAGAGATAGAGACAGCCAGCGAGAGAGGGAACACAAGCAGGGGGAGTGGGAGAGGAAGAAGCAGGCTCATAGCGGAGGAGCCTGATGTGGGGCTCGATCCCAGGATCCCGGGATCACGCCCTGAGCCGAAGGCAGACGCTTAACGACTGAGCCACCCAGGCACCCCAGCGCTGTTTATTTTTATTTTTTTTTTATTTTTTATTTTTAATTTTTATTTATTTGACAGAGATAGAGACAGCCAGCGAGAGAGGGAACACAAGCAGGGGGAGTGGGAGAGGAAGAAGCAGGCTCATAGCGGAGGAGCCCGACGTGGGGCTCGATCCCAGGATCCCGGGATCACGCCCTGAGCCGAAGGCAGACGCTTAACCGCTGTGCCACCCAGGCGCCCCTAGCTCACATATTCTATCATTATTATTTCAACAAGTTACTTGTATACATTTCTCTCTTGGTGTGCATTTGTTTCAAATTGTGAATAATTTGTGTGGGAAGGTATACAAAGAAATCCATGAATGATTAATACTACACTGGTCCTTAAATGAAAAGTAATGTGTCTCTTTTGTTACCTTTCAGGTGATACATAAAAGAATGTCACATTGTTCTGTCTCAACATTATGACTCAAAGAAACTATTTCAACAAAATGCCTCACTTTCCCACAGTCTTTTAAAAAATGATAACAAAAATCTTGCCAAACATCCTTGTAGTACAAGGACGGGATTTCTGCCAAGGAAGCCGTGATGTTTTAATTAGAAATAATTTAACCAAATACTGGACAGGCGTACTTGGTTGTACAGATCAAAATACAGTAATGGAGCCAACGAAGATTAACCTTGAGTGGCACTGGGGGGGGGGGTAACCACAAAGGCAAACCATGTGCAAGAATCAAACTCGCCTCATACTTGTAAATAAATGGTCATCAAAGAGTTTGTTAAATGAAGGAAGATGGGGAATTATAAAGATGCCTTGCAGAGTAGCTGGTCCTCTCCTATTCTGATGAGAATCTCCAAGCCAGAGAGGTTCAATAACTTACCCAAAGTCAATCAGCTTGACTGCCTGCTGGAAACAAACTAACCCCTAGATGATGTCCTCAGCTAAACTCTAGGACGGGACACACAATACAGTGGATAGCAAAAGTACAAAGAAACAAGAGTGGGCTGAACTCCGGAAACAGTCTTAACTATCAACTCCATCGGTAATTAACCTTGAGATCCAGGGCAAGTCACTTAAAGTCCTCTGGACATTTGCTCTCATCCTTAAACCAAGTGGACAAGATTGGATGCATTTCCACCTCTCCTTCTACTTCTACCTTTCCAAAACTGCGCATATGAATAAGACAGCCCTTGCCTAAAATGCTACCATAAAAAAACAAAAACAAAAACGAATTTGTATAGACTTCGCGATTTTATGAGAACTCTTCAATCTCCGGTCAGTCTTGAAACCCTATTATACACACTAAGAAGAAAGCAAGCTAAAGAATAATGAAGAAGGAACTATTGCATGGGAAATGGGGCTTTGACATAGAGAGGAAAATCGAGAAAGGAAATACAAAGCAAGTAGAGCAAATTCTGTAGCGACACATGGGAGAAAGCTGCAGGTCCTCGGTAGCAGTATGACAAGAGGCAGGGAGAAAAGGAATAGGCTGAAGACATTGAAGAAAAGACAAGGGTAGACCAGAAGAATGAACTGAATTGAAGGTCGCATTATTTTAATAGGCATTCACAAAAATAACTGCCATGTTAACATTTTTATAGTAGTTTATGACATAGAATGTACTTCCTGCAAATTAGCTTGTTCTTCAACCAAACCAGTTTGATTGGTATTATTATCCTTATGATTTTACAAAAAAACCCAAAATTGATATTCAGAGATTTTAGGTGCCCTGGCCAAAGGTGGAGAGCTCCTAGGAGTGCATAAGGCAAGGATGTGAATTCAGACTCTCTAGCTGAAATGCAGACTTTTCTCAACCATATCACACTGCCTGTCTAGTTATAGCTTTAAAAAAAGGGGGGGGATTGCTATTAAACGCTGTATGATTAGTAACTTCCTGGACCAGGAGACAGAAGTGAAAATGAGGAACTCATAAGCTCATACTTAGCCTTCAGAGCAGATACAATCTTTAAAAACGTGAGGCAGAAATTGTCCCCAAGTAATTAGCAAGGCAAACAGAGAAGAGATTCCAGGATCAGAGGATGGGGCTCCATGGGAAACACAGAAGACCCCCCAAAAGGAACAGGATTTGAACCAGGCCTGAGAAGAAAGCTGGGGTCATTGGGTATCAGACATTCTCAAGTGAGGACAGACAGTAGCCAATCAATCAATCCATCAAAGTTTGTGTGGGAACCATAGGCATTATGTCTGAAAAGGCAAGCCTGAGCCACCCATCCTGGTGAGAGCCTTGAATGCCAGGCCGAGTTTGAAATTTATCCTATAAATAACAAGGAGCCACCTAAGATTATAAAACAGAGGGTTGAGATGTTAACATCTCTACTTGGGAAAGATTTCCTAAGTAAGCAGAACGATTTCTGCTTTTCTAGGAAGAATGGCCTATGAAGCAGAAAGACCAGAGAGGGGTGGGGCCGAGAACTTTGTGAATGTGAAGGAGAGAGGAGATGGTGGATCAAAGGTGGTCAACTCAGACAAGCAGGCTTACTCGCTGGCAAAACCAATTAGCACATATTTTATGAACTGGCTTAATGAAGAGTTCTCTTCAGAGGCTACTCTCATTTTCTATAGCAGTATTTCCTGATGGACTTTCTTTTTTATGGACTTTAAAATCAATTACTTCACAGGTAATTATTTCTAGGTTTTTTTTTTTATTTTAAATTTAAAGAACTTTCAGGGGTGTGTAGCTGGCTTAGTTGGAAGAGCACGTGACTCTTGATCTCAGAGTCGTGAGTTTGAGCCCCATGTTGGGTGCAGCAATTACTTCAATAAAACTTTAAAGAACTTTAAGATCTTTTCTCCTAGCAACTTTCAAATAGATAACATAGTATTATTGTTTTTTAATTTATTTATTTTAGAGAGAGAGGAAAAGAGAGAGTGCAAATGGGGACAGGGGCAGAGGGAGAGGGAGAGGATCTCCAGCAGACTCCTCGTTGAGTGCAGAGCCCGATGCCCCATGTGGGGCTCGAGCTCACAACCCTGAGATCATAGAGGACTCTGAAATCAAGAGTCCGACGCTCAAACTACTGAGCCACCCGGGCACCCCTATAATATAGTATTATTAACTATAGTCACTATACTGTACAATATAGTATTATTAACTATAGTCACTATGCTGTACAATATAGTATTATTAACTATAGTCACTATGCTGTACAATATAGTATTATTAACTATAGTCACTATGCTGTACAATATAGTATTATTAACTATAGTCACTATGCTGTACATTATAGTATTATTAACTATAGTCACTATGCTGTACATTACATCCCAGGACTTATTTTATATCTAGATATAAAATGTGCCTTTTGACACCCCCCCCCAGTCCATTTCTTCACCTATTTAAGAGAGTAGATCTTAAAGTTTCTCATCACAAGAAAAAAAAAGTTGTAACTACGTGTGGTGATGGATTTAACCAGACTTATGGTGAGCATTTCGTAATATATAATTAAATTGTACACTTGAAACTGATATAATGTTATATGTCAATTATATTTCAATTTTTTAAAAAAGGATTTTAAATCAATTCACTGAAGGCTACTTCTGTGTTAAAGTCTCTGAAATGACTGCAATACTCATATAATCACTTAAAAAAAGCGAAATGTAACAAGGAGGACATAGTAATCACACAATGTAAAAAAAATAATTGGATAAAACTGGTAAAATGTCTATGAATTTTACAAGTATTTACTGCTACTCACAAAACATTTGGAAGAAACAGTCTTTAGATAAACGTCTCTTAAGTAGGTATAACTAAAATAAAAATATCCACCGTGCTAATTTGGTAATTAGTTTTCTGAAATACAAATTAAGTTGGAAATGCTTTTTAAGCAGTATGTGTAAGAAGTCTTTAAAAGTCAGATGACTAAAAAGAACAGGACACCTGGATGTGTACAGAAATAACATGGAAACAAGGCTTGAAGCATGAGGTGAACCATCATGAGATAAACTGATAGTTAGCTGTCAAACACACTGACCGAGATTTGGGTAAATATATAGTAGTAATAATACGCAAGTTAGAAGTGCAGTTGAAAATTTCACCTTAAACATGGTAACGGTGGTCCAGCAACCATGGAGAAAGGCCTAACAAGCAGTTACACTTTTCTGCCCGGATTTTTTCTTCTAAGATCTATTTAAGGATGGCTACATCAAGGGGATGGTTGAGTCCAGGAAGTAGATGAGAACTTTAAGACCCGGGTTCTCACAGTAGATAAAAGTTGGGCTCTGTCGTCAGCAGAGAGTCAGCTTGTCCTTCTGTCCCCGACGACACCCCCCCCCCAGGCTCGTGCTTGCTCTCTCTCTCTCTCTCAAATAGATAAAATCTTTTTTAAAAAAAAAAACTCCAAAATGTTCCTTTTTCCATTGTGACCAGTTTTTCAGTTCTATTAGGGCATATACCAAAGCTGACCCATCATCTCCTGCTGAAGCTTCCAGAATTGCGAGCAATGAACATATAAATTCTCACAGACATATTCTGCTGGTGCCAACTTCCCTCAGTCCCCTTTGGCCCCTAGATCGTCTGCCACCTGATTGATTGCTTAAGCTGAGAATGTGGTGGTTCCAAAGCAAATGCTTTATAAATACGAAGACACTTATACTAACTGCAAAGTGCTCAAACGGGTGCCTCTTAACACTCAGGCTTACGATTCCACCTCATTTCAAGGAGGTACGTCCGCTGCCTCCAACACACCTACAGTGTCAAATGTACTGCACGGAGGAAAAGAGCCACTTACAGCCTTCTATTGTCGTCATGCCTATGAGAACAACAAAACGATTTGGATTTAGGTGTTTTGGTCCATGATACCGTGTAGACAGACACAAGCAATCTACGAATAACTAAGTCATTTTCAGGCTCTCATTTTATTCAACTGTTTGTTTCTTTTTTTTTTTTTTTTAGAAATTTTATTTATTATTTATGTGACAGAGAGACAGCCAGCGAGAGAGGGAACACAGCAGGGGAGTGTGAAAGGAAGAAGCAGGCTCCCAGCGGAGGAGCCCGATGTGGGACTCGATCCCGAAACGCCGGGATCACGCCCTGAGCTGAAGGCAGACGCTTAACGACTGCGCTACCCAGGCGCCCCCTCAACTGTTTGTTTCTTAAATGCAACTCCCCCAACCTGATTTCCTAACCCTAACCCTAACCCTCCCCAGCTTTCTCCATCATGATCAAGTGCCTTAACTCTATAAGGTGTGTATTCGGAATTGAATAAAACTCGATACACCAACATGACAGTCATCCTACATAGGAAATGTATGCACCACGGTAGTCACAAGGTAGTTTCATATACAGAGAGAGAGGAAGCTCGTTAGAACAGGGTACTTACCTCATTGACTGCTGCATTCCTAGGTCCTAGAACAGCACCCAGCACCTAGAGATTCTGCTCAGTACACACTTTTTAACTGAATAGATGAACGTGTTTCCCTGTTTCCATGTATTCGCATTCATCCATTCACTCCTTAAATATTTGTCACGCACTGATATCATAGAGATAATTCGCTAGATATCAAGACTTCCACGGTCGAGAAGGCAAACATGGGTCCTGCACCCAGTGGAGCTTGTAGCCTAGACCGGTTGTTCCAAAAAGGTGTTCCAGAAATCTGTGGCAGCATTTCCGGTTGTCTCTACAATTGTGGGACAGTACAGGCTGGCTGTGGGCGGTGGCCAGGGAAACAAACGTCCTGCCTTGTGTGCAGCGGTCTCTTGTAACAGTAAAATGGGTGTGCACGCCTCATGCCCTTGGTCCTGCTGGAATTCATGCAGGTGAAAAATCTGTTTATAAAATGATCCCAACCCAGACTCTAACCCTATTATGACAAGCACAAAGCATTTTTTGTATAGATGTCAAATGGACTGAATTTTCTACAAATGAAAGTAGTGTGTCAATGCATGGAAGACTGTGTTTTGTTTGGAACTTTACCAAGAATTGTGAAGTATTGTCACCAACAGCCACCCACCTGTGCCCCACACGACCGTTAACCTGAGTTTACAGCTGCCCCATTCGTGCTACCTGCAGACAGGGGCAGACACGTGACCTCACCATGTCTTCAGCGGGTCATACCCGCGCCATCGCAAACTGAAATACACATCACTGAAGAATTAACGAATTACTTACTGAGGTTTTACATTTTGTTTTCGTCATTCAAATTAAGATGACTTTCATTTCAGGATCATAAAGGAGGCATGCTGAAGTATTCGTAAAAGAAACCAAGTTTGCTAGAAATGTGACCTGCCATCCTAGACAAGAAGGAAGCCAAATAATTGCATTTGCAGGAAGTAAATAAACTCACTTCCGTGACAGAGACAAATGGGAGGAACCACTTTGTAGAGGGCAGTCGGCGCAACCTTTCTGAAGAATTATGGTTTAACTGAAAGCTTACAAATAAGAGGAAGGGACAGAAAGAACATTTCCAAGAAAAAAGAACAGCAAGCAAAAGGCCGTGAGGTTGGAAAGAACTTGGCTTGTTGGAGAAATAGGGAAAAAAAAATCAATGACGATGAAGTACAGCAAGTCGAAGAGACTCGATACTGCCCACGATGATGGGCTTCTCGGCAGCGCCCAAAAGGGCAGGACGCAGAGCAGATGCTGGGCTCGCTGGGTTGTATGGATAATTAGGCTTCAGCGCAGCAGGAAACAAGCTGGGTAGAGGTCCAGACTACGGTGGCATCAATGGGGTCCCCAGAGCTCTGGCCCATAAAGTGGAGGAGGTGTTAAGAAGCAGTAGAGGTTGCACGGGCTGAGAGATCTGGTCTCCCGGGATCTGCAGTCACATGTGCCAGGAGCATCTCTGTGAAAAGCTTCTAGAGAGGCACCTTTTTTTATTTTAAAGATTTTATTCATTTATTTGTCAGAGACAGAGTGCACAAGCAGGGGGAGCAGCAGGAAGAGGGAGAAGCAGACACCCCGCTGAGCAGGGAGCCCGATGCGGGGCTCGATCCCAGGACCCCAGGATCAAGACCTGAGCCGAAGGCAGATGCTTAACAGACTGAGCCACCCAGGCGTCCCTGTTGTTTGTTTTTCACATTTGACCCATGAGTTAGTTTCTTCAGACACTACACAGGAGAAAGAAAAAATCAGATCAGACACAGGGAGCCTAAGCAGCTGGGCTCCTAGCAGATAACTCTTCGATTAAATCAGAGTGGAGCTCTCGGCTTTAGCAGAAACTCTGCTGTAGCCTAAAAAGAAATAAAATAAAGGCTACATTTATTCAAAAGTTATAATCATTCGTGTGACATCATTAATCACCTTGAGAAGAAATCGTATGGAAAATCAACACCAAATGGTTAGCTATATAGGGAAACCCCTGTTTTTAAACACCTTTATTTTTTTAAATATGACTTTTCTAACTAGGTTCATACCTAGAAAGGAACAGCTACAGGTAAGATTTACAAAAGATAAGCTCTTTGTCTAGAATCCCAGAATCTAGAAAACTGAAACAAGAGATGTAGGAAGTATTAAAGCCCCTGAAACACTGTTCACATCTTCCCTTCACAAGTGACTCCTGAAGAAAGAAACCACGCGTTGTTCCAAGGGTGTGTTATATTTTAATTCTCTGAATCCTGCCAATCCCATGTACAGGATATGTAGATAATGAACCTATTTTCAGACTCAGAGGAGCTATCTCTTCCTGTTTGCTCTGCTTTCCTTCTCCTAAGTCCCCCCATTCCTCTGCTAGGAGGCCTCTGGCGTCACTGTGTCTTGAGATGCAATTTGCAAAACAAACAATACATGAAAACAACAACAAGATACATATAAACACAGTAACTCCAGCGTTCTTTGCAGCCTAGCTCCTTAGCTGCACCTGACATAGCTGACCACTCTGTGACATCAGTCAGCTCCTCTCAGGCCCAGGACAACTGTCCGGCATGGGCCACCAGCTTTCTCTCCCCAGGACTCTTCTGGCAGGCTTCGGCCCTTTTCAATGGCAGAGTAAGGCAGTGAAGGGGTAGGTAGGTTGGAGGGTGCACTGGGGGTTGGGACCAGGCACACTGAGAAGTTCTCATGGGATTGTACCAAGGAGACTGTTCCCAAGACTGGTCGGATGGCAGGCAAGCAAGGGCTCAAGTCAGGAGCAAAAAGACTCGTTAGTCCTTAACAAATGTTTGTCAAATGGTTAATCCCTTATCATATAGTGCTTTACTATTTTCAAGATTTATACATATATTTGATCCTCGAGGCCCATAGAACTCCTATCATTATTAGTCAATTGCAAAAATAAGGAAATGGGTGATGTGTTCAATGTCACTCATCTAATTAAAGCCTGTTCCAGCTTTTTAAAGAAACATCCATTCCATTTTAATACTGATCAAGTATCATTAAGCTACCAGCCACTTGCCAGTATTGAGAAATATCAAGAGTTTTCAAAACATGAACAAGAATACTTCGAGTTTGACCGACGTCTAGAAAGATGTCTTGTTTGTACTAGAAATAAGACTTTGCTCATAATATTTCATGATAACGTCTTTGGGCAAAGATATAGATAATGGATATTGTCAGAGTTAATAGACTAAACAGATCTTTTAGGATAAATATGATTAATACACAGATCTCAACTCCCAGAGAGCAGCATATGGAACTTTTTTAAAGAAAAACAAAGCAGGAAATCTAAACTCGTACTCTCAAACTAGATGCCAATGAATAAGAAATGTCAATAGTTCATTAATCCCTGGAGCATTACATTCTCTCTCTTTCCCTTCAATTAGTTTCAGATGTCTTTGCAGGTCATTTTACTTTGATGTGTACCTTACACGAAATCAACACAGATCAGTCTACTGTAAAGAAAAGAAATGGTTATACACTTTGTTCATATCATCAAATTATCCAGTTGAGAAGAGTCATGCCCTTAAGAAAGATTTTTCCAAGGACATAAAAATATAGATTTCATATACAGAATCTTACATTTTTAAATTCCAATTCTTATTTGAAAACTTAAGATAATCTAGAATTAAAATTTAAGTCATATTATTAAGAACCATATCTCTTAAAAAAATTATAAGAAGATTTTTATCTTTCATTATCCTTTTACTGAACAGATCACATTTTCCCTCTCTCAAACTTAACATTTGATGAATAAGTAAAACAACCTTACTAAAATATTACTATAATTTATAATTTTACTACAGCTAATGTATGTTTGAGATTCAAAATATGCCCCCATATACCATTCATAGATACACATTTATATATTCACTCATTTGCTCAGAAGATGAGAACAGACAGTACACTAATAATTTCACATTGTGCTGAATATTATATGTAAAACGTTTTCCCTTAAAAACAACGATGAAATGCCATGAAGAAACGGTTCTTTTCGGGATTACTTAAAACACGGTTCTGCAACTAAACCCATGTACCCTCTTGCCATTCGTATAACAATTAAGTATAGATTATTGAAAAAGGACATGTCTAATCGAGAGCAGCTCTTCCAAAGCAACCAGCAGACAGTAAAACAAAGTGAGGAAGAGTTCGTGTAACTGGAACTCTTGGAATGCTTTTAAGCAATTTACTTATCATTCGACTATTCTGGCTACTCCTCTCTTTTCACAATTTATCAATCCCACCGCTCTCTACTTTAGTACGCTCGCATGATAACGTGAGGCGCTGACCAAATTCCACAGCCTAAGAACATTCATACGGTGGTGACATGTGCTATCTTGCGATAAAGCAATTATGTTCTCTGGTGTTGTAAGAATTAACAGAACCAGATGCCATGTTTCTCCCCGGCTTCACAGAGGAGCCTGGTAATGAGACATGATATGTAAAAGGCATCTCAATTCATGCAATTTGAAAGAAAACATGAATACCAAAGAAGGAGACATTATCTTTCCAAAGGGTAAGGATGAAGTCTGATGAGATGGACTTAGTAATAACGTAGACTTTTAGGCGGAATATGCCTTCGGTGAATAAGGCCAATCGAGCTTGCTCAGCTCAGGCATTGCAGTGAATACACAGAAAAAAACAGACCTGTAGAAATATCATCTGTCAGAGCCCTATAAGCTGGTCAAACGTCCTTATTAGGAAAAACTGAACTGGCCTTGAGAAAGCAGCAGGACGACAGAGGATTTGAAATTCTGTGCGTCTATATTTGTATTTTAAGTGTCATAATTATTTTTCTTAGCTTTGCAAAAACTGTCAGCATTTCGACTCACTGGATTGATGAGCTAATCAGGAGAAAGCTCCGAATAGACTCAACAACTTTGAAAGAAACACAAGCATGGAATCTTAAATTATGTTAAAAACTTTCCTAACTCCGTAATTAAGAACTTGATTGAATTCATTGTGTCGGCCTATTATTTTGTTTCCTTTCTTCCAGATTAAGGGCAGAGAGGAAATTATGCAAATATACTGGGCTGGAAATGATTTCTCTCAGCTGGTATAGGCCAGCTGGTTTCCCACGGTAGAAAGAAAAAGGTAGAAACTAGGAACATTGGAATAGCATGTGTTTCCAACGAGATTCTGAAAGACACTGAAATTTCTGGATGTAGCGAGTGTCTTTAACATTCATCATTTCACCCAGTTGAAAAGCAGAGGTAGAAGGATGTAAAGAGGCAATGATCACCAGAATCAGCAAAAGTTCCCCAACCACCTTCTTCCTTGTTCTATGTAACTTCTTTTATCCCAGAATTGTCTCCCAATCTGCAATTCACCAGGACGATGGGATATAGAGTATACTTGGTCCAAAGCCTCTAAGTGCAAAACAAACATATCAAAACAAAACAACAACAAACCCCAAAATAAACTAACAACAACAACAACAAAATCCTTAGTGAAATCTGGTTATCAACACAGATTCCAGCAAGAAAGAAAAAGTAAAAAAAAAAAAAAAAAAGGTATAAACATAGTCTTTACGAAAATATCTTTACTTGGCTTTTACATACATTCCCTGTGGGAATGAGTCTGCTCTTGTTTTTCTGAAAAGTAGCTGGGACATAATGATAAGAAAAAAATAGCTCTTTTTTTAAATTTTTTTATTTCTGATGGACCATTCTGGAAGATTAAAACAAAACAAAACAAAACATTTG
Source organism: Ursus maritimus (assembly GCF_017311325.1). Classification (NCBI taxonomy): domain Eukaryota; kingdom Metazoa; phylum Chordata; class Mammalia; order Carnivora; family Ursidae; genus Ursus; species Ursus maritimus. Next base: position 16,660,708 of record NW_024425675.1, read on the forward strand.
AATGAAAGTGGTTCATTTAGAGAGGGCTAAAATGATTTTCACAGCACGAGTTAATTTAGAGACCAATGGTGGTAGCAGGCCTCCTGGGTGATTTTCACGAACTCTAAGGGAGGAGGGAGTACAGGGTGGGTCTGCGAAGGTCGGCAGTGTCTGGCTGACTCCTGGAAGGACGACGGGAGTGGGGGGTGGGGGGGTTTGGGGCATGGTGGCTTCACATTCAGGGCTCAGATGTCCAGGAGGAGCCTCATGAACCCACGTCCCCATTCCTCAAGGAAATCTGCAATAGCAGCAGTGCCCTGGGCAGGAAAGCGCAGTCATCAGAGGGAAGAAAGAGAAAAAGGAAGCCGCGTGCAGGGGGTCTGTGTGTGCTCCTGAGAAGCCGCCCCCTGAACCGCACTCCCGGCTTCTGGAGCTGGCACCTGTGTAGCCCTGGACTTGGCACCTTCCTGGGTGAGCCCAGATGCCTCATCTGTAGAGGTCATGTGTCTGCCTCACTGGCTTGCTGTGAAGATTAAAGAAGATAATACACACAGAGCATGTGGCCTCATTCAACATACAGGCTTACTACAAGCTTTTTCTTAAATTGCATTTTATTTAAGATTTATTTGCTTATTTTGGAAAGAGAGAGCATTTGAGCAAGGGGAGGGACAGAGGGAGAGGGAGAGAGAGAATCCCAAGCAGCCTCTGCCCTGCTGAGTGGGGAGCTGGAGGTGGGGCTCGATCTCCCAACCCCAGGATCATGACCTGAGCCGAAACCAAGAGTTGGAGGTCCAACCGACTGAGCCACCCAGGTGCCCCTTTAATTGCATTTTAAAAATTGTGGTAAAATAGATACAACATAAAATTTGCCATTTTACCTATTTTGAAGTTCAGTGGCATTAGTATATTCACACTGTTGTGCAACCATCACCTTTATCCCCCTCCAGAACTTTCCACCATCCCAGACTGAAGCCTTGTCCCTATTAAACACACCTCCCCATTTCCTCCCCCTCCCCCCAGCTCCCAGCAACCTCCATGCTACCTTCTGGCACGAGGAGTTTGCCTGCTCCAGGTGTCTCCTGTAAGTGCTACATACAGCATTTGCCATCTCGTGGCTGGTTTATTGCACTTAGCATAATGCCTTCCATTTTCATGGCATTATGAGTGCTAGGTTTACGCTGTGAGAATGAAAAACAGTCCCAGAGAAGGCAGGCAGTCTCACTCAGCTGTAGAAATTAAACAAATACACATTTTTTCAGCCCAAAAGCAGATACTGCGTCAGCAACAGGGAACCCTTCATTATTCGCACAAACTCTCTCTTATTAGCTAAGGTAGTTCTATTAACCTGGAGCTCAGGAACAACGGTTCTTTCAGGCTCTCTTTTAACAACTTTCAACATCTCCTCCAATTAGCTGTTCCGGCTCCACATCACATCTCTCAACAGTTACACAGAAGCAGTCACGTGACAGTTCTCATGGGAACCCTGAGTCCTATCGGGACTTCTACAATGGCCTTTGAATTCCTACCCTTCATAGGAAACACACAGAAGAGAAGCAGGTTGGAGAGCTCTTTAAAATACCAACTTTTACTGAGCTCAAACTCAGCCTCATAACGATCTTGGATCTTCATAGCGAAAAACATACGTAAGTCAACTCAATCATATTCAAGAGACTGTTGACAAACCTATCTCTTATGTGCTGTTAAACTGAACTGAATTCCACAACTTCTGCACTTTCAACCGATCTTTTACCCTGAGAAGTCTCTAAATATTTATTCTGTCTATGGTAGAGAAATTCGCCGTTCTTTATGTCACAGTATTTGCACAGGCACGTACATCTTTTTTTAATCTCGTTAACATTATCTCAATAAATGGTAATATCCTGAATGACAGAGATCTCATTTAAGTTCACCCGGGTAGCAGTCAACGCATATCATGTGCAGGTGATTAATATTTTTGGCAATATCGTGAACTTACTTCTTCTTCCTATGGTTATATTTGAGTGCGTGTACAGAGGCTTTTTAAAAAACACCCAAACATCAATTAGCATTAATTATTCACAGTCTACCATGAAAGCCCACTGTAAAAGTTTTGGAGGCAGAGCTGTGAATGATTCACAATACCCGTCAATGTGGCACGTAGCCTTGAAAGATTTCCAAGCATGTGTTTTTACTGAACATTAAACCTTATTAAACAAAGGCATGAAAATGGTCATAAACTTGGACCCAGCAGGGCGGGATCTCAGGCTCATCAGGTTTCACGCTACAATAATATCCGTGTTGAAGCCAAGACAAGAGAGGCCCAAAAAAGAAAATAAAGAGAAAGGAAATGGAGAAAAAGAAAAAATAGGGGGGAAAATGATGTGAGGTTAGATTACTGGATTTTATACATACTGATATTGAAGGTCCATTCTTCAAGCAATCCCTAGGGCTTCAAAGGGAAGACAAAACTAGAAACAGCTATTCTGAGATGCTTTAAGTACTTTGTATCCCTGCACCCCAACCCCATGGGCCTTTACAACCTCCCATATGGAGGAATGCAGAGATGAGAGCTATTACTTTCATTTTATAGGCGATAAAACAAACCTAGAGATGTTAACTGACTTGCTTCCAAATGAAGACGCAAGAGCGAGAACCAAGAAAAAAATCTTGTTCTTCTCCTTTCAATGCAGTGAACTCTGTCCATCTAATCACATTCTCGAATCCTACCGTGTTCTCCAATCAAGGCCAGTTTCTGTTGTCTGTGAGTAACTAAGAAGATGAGGAGGCCCAGGATGGTACAAACCAGACTTTGTAAAGAGGGCATCAGGAGCAGAGGGCGTGGAACCTTCAGGACTGCGCCGCAGATCTATTTTATGTGTTGGGGGCACAGACGAGGATCTTAGGTATGATATCAGGGGTCAGATTGTTCTCTTTCCTGACACCTAGAATGCCTCCAACCAAAATAATTGGTTATATAACTGGACCAAGGTTTAAGGACAAGTAAGGACTGGTTGTAAAGTTAATAAACAATAGTAACATCAAAATGACAGCAGGTCCCTTGCTAAGAAAGAGTACAGAAAGTTCTAGTTCTCCAACTCTATGGGAAAATTTGGGGAGACAGCCCCCCCGGAACGACCACTTAAAGGGGAGCCCCGCGGGAAATTGTAAGGGTATAGAGTCCTTTCAGAGCTCTGACAGTCCTGAATCAACAACCTGACTGTCTAGCGGCTCATGCTGTCCTCAACAGCCCAAAATCTGTGAACCTAAAGACGAGACATGGTACACTTCTCATAGTAACTACAGCTTGAGTCAGATGTGGTCTCGGTGTTATTAGGTGGGTAGTCACCTCTCTGCACAAAGTAAGTTAGATAGCTGAAAAAAGTTGAAGCTTTTCATGTCACTTTCCAAAATTAAGGCTTGATCTTTTGACTAGTTTAGTGTTGCTTTTAATCAAACCCAATATGCTATTGTCTCACACTAGTGTACCCTTTCGCGATATCAGCAGAGTGCTGCAATCTAAATGTAAGATCAGATTTACAAAAGGAAATATTTTGATGGCTGGGACTGGACAGGGGAAAACACCGCTAATAGTTTATTCTGTAATTCTGTTCATATCTAACAAAAATAACATCAGAATCTAAATCCTGGGAAACCTAATAAAATATTTACACAGAGATCCAAAGAATATACAAATATTCAGTGAAATACTCACCTTTGCTAGTAGTCCACGGAATAGAAATTAAAGCACTGTGAATTTTTCATGTTTTAAAGTAATAATTAATACCTAATGTAGGGTGTATTGTTATGAAGTTAGTATAGTATTCATATTATGTTCGCACTGGCAACTGGTATAATCATTTTTAAGCAATACAGAAAGCAAAGCCAGAGACATAAGAACATTCAAACCCACTCACTGTGCAAATAATTCCACATCTGAGACTTTATCTCAAGGAAGTTATTTAACAGAGCCAAAAACCACATGCTCAAAATTGTTATTTCAGATTTATCTATAAAAACAAAATTATAAAATGCACGAAAATTCCAACAAATAAATGACCATCTTATTTAGACAAACTATGGTAAATCCGCACCATGCTGTATCATGTTATGATTTAAAAGTGATCTCCAAATACAGCTGAAGGAAAAAGGCAGAATCCAGAATAGTTTGGATACTATAGTTATGACCACAAGAATATGTAAGCTTATGGAAAAGGACTGGGATATAATTTGTCAGAACAAAAATATTTGACCCAAAGAGATGAGACAGTGGTGTTCCTATACACACACATTTCCTTTAATATTTCTTATATTTTTATTTATTTTAGAAAGAGAGAGAGAGAGCATGTGCGTACGTGAGTGGGGCTGGGGGGGGGAGGGCAGAGGGAGAGAGAGAATCTCAAGCAGACTCCCCACTGAGTTCGGAGCCAGACTCGGGGCTGGATCTCAAGACCCCAAGATCACGACCTGAGCCAAAATCAAGAGTCAGATGCCCAACCATCTGAGCCACCCAGAAGCTCCATAATATTTGTTATATTTTTAATACTAATTACTCATAATTAATTACTTTGATGTGTAAAGCTCTCTTTCAAGTTTTTGCAATTTTAACAATGAAAATATTTTGGCAACTCCTCTGTCGGGATCGTGCATAATTACCTTTTTCTACGAACCGGTTGTTTTATGGGGCAAGGTGAAATCAACGTTCTGACACCTCCAGGTGATAAAGCCAGCATCCCCCATATGTAGATTAGCCACCAGGGCCTTTTCACATTATATTTCCACTTAAACACAAGTTATCCCTGAAAAATGATGCAGAAACCTGTAGCTTTAGACCATTTGTTTTATGATATATGGGAATTGAAGGAGATCAGAATATGCCACCCCCCAAAATTCCAAAGTGGAATAATGATTATTTTGAATTGAAGTTACTTTCGAAACAGCTGGTGCAGGAAGGATACTCTGACCCTCCTCTGTCCCCCAAAGAGCAGGTAGTAAATCTCCCTCAGTTTACCAGGAGGGTAGAAGGCATCCTATGGTCAGAGATCGTAAATTCGGGGCCTTGTTACTTCTTCACTGATTTGCCCAAACCTCTTTGCTTTGCCAATTCTTCACAAATTTATTGTTCCTTGGCCTCAAGGGCATGACACCTGTCTGCTTTGGTCACTTTTGAGTCTCATATTTTTATGGGCTCCCATATGTATGAAATTAAATTGGCTTTTCTCCTGTTAATCTGTCTTATTTTGATTTAATTATTAGACTAGCCAAAGAACCCAGAAGGGAAAAGGGAAATCGTCCTCCAACACAGGGTTGGCGCCCAAAGTGGGGTTCTCTCCTGGCTACACAGTGCTCACTCCAGGGGCTCTGCAGCTACAGGATCCTGGACCCTCTTACAAGAGCCAGCAGGAGGTAAGAAGCTCTACCATGTCAGTCTCCCAGCTGGCTGCCTACAGGCTCTATTGGGAGCAAGAGTTGTGACAGTCCTTCTGTTTTTCTCAATTTAGATTAGCAAGAGAAAATGAAAGGTTCCTAGTTCCTCTCTGGGAAGAACGCTGGTCTTCTGTTGCTCCCTTTCCTCCTGCAAATGGGCATTATTTTCTTTTGTCTCTGTCTTTTGTGTCATCTGTAATAAGAAGGAAAACCAGAGTAGAGAATGAAGGCCTAGGTCTTCTAAGCCTGCTGTTTGAGCTGGCCTCATCGACTGGTACACTCATGGTTCTCACCAGCCCAGCGTCTGTTTAGATGAACTTTACTGTGGGTCCCCAGGGTAAAAATGGGATAAGGTTTTCCTTTTGTCTTGTTCTATGTCTTAAGAGCTTGGGTTATGACCAGGGAGATTATTCTCAGCCAGAAGGTACAGGTACCAGCATGCAACTTGGGGGCCAGTCATATAGAATGGGATTCTGAGACCTGAAGTCACGAGCACCATTCTCTTTGTCTTGCATGCAAGCTCTCGAGGGAATTTGTCATAAGGGGTTCCAGTCCTTAAAGGGCCTTTGTTTTCTCAACCTTCGCTGTCTTGTTAGTGCTGGAAAAATCCCATTCCAGTAGCACCTCTCCGGTGTCACAGATAAGCACGTCTCTGACTAGAGGCGGGGAAAAGCAGAGACACTGTTTTCACTATGCCATTGTTACTGCCTGTGATAATGAAGGTCTTTGCTTTCTCAGGCTAACTCTGGGAGTGAGCTTCTCGGTCTTGTAAGGGCTGCACCTTTTGTACTCTTTCAGGACACCTCTTGTATCCATGGTTAAGCCATAAAAAGGCTTATTGGCTTGAGTCGCTATTGAGATTACTATAAGATCCTACTGATCACAATGGCCCCATAAAGGATCTTGGAATTGGAAAAATGTCTATATTTGGGGAAAACAATTGTTTTTAGAGAGCTCTCATCCTAAACAATTGTCTTATTGTATTAGCTAGATTATTTCTAAATAAGATAGAATACTAACACATTAATTACCAAACATAAGTTTTACCTTGTTTTAGCTTATTACAGACGAACTAAAGATATTTGAGTCTGTTAGTAAACATGTCTTGTACACGCTTAAAAATTAAACTATGAGGAAGCCTATGTTTCTATGAATTATAAAATGTATTCATAAGTTTGCCAATCTAAAGTATGCTGATATAAAGTTCACAATTGCTTACTTTTTAGTTTTTATTAGAAATTACGGTTTCTAAAAGTTAAGAATGAATTCTAATTAATAAACATAATTAAAATAGAAATACAATAAACTAGAAATAATAAAGGAAATAATAGAAGAAACAAATCTTTAGCAAGAAAAGTGAAAAATGTTTTGCAGCAAGAAAAAGTGTCAGATATGGACATGCATTTTTTTTTAAGAGAGAAGACAATTATTTTGTCCTAAAATATAACTGGTTATTTCAGAATGAGAAAAAGGGAAACAAAGGACAAACTAAATGGAAATAGGCAGTTGGGAAGAGAGATAGAAAGAGAGAGAGAATTTTTTCTTGTGTAATAAATTGGCTGAAGTTGAATTAACATAAAGGTTTTAAAAATAAGCTTTAATTGGGTCCTTATGTAAAACTAAATCTTAATTTTCTTTCATCTGCAAAAGGGACAAAGTTTTGTTGGACTCTTGGTCTGCTGCTGATTTTAAGAGACTGTGAAAGATTTTTCTTTACCTTTTAGTAAATCTGCCTAGAAAACAAAGATTTTGTATCTTATCAAAATAATTTCCTGATCTTCATTTTGCTTTAATCAGGTCTTTGATTACTTAAGAAAACTGAATCTTCTCAATATTAAATGACCTAAGTTTTGCTCACAACTGTGTAACCTTCTGTATTTGTTTTTATAATCTTTTATTGTCACTTTGGTTAAATAGCAAATTAAGTCTTAAATTTTGTAATGTTCCATAATCCTATTTGGTCAAGTATCCAAAACCTTTTGATATTTTTGAAGACACTTCCTCAAATCAAATTCTAAATGAAGTCTTTTTGATGTCAAACTAAGTTTGGGATTTTCTAGAGGATCCCTAGAATATCTCAAAAGATTTATTCCCCACCCCTTATAAAAAGAGAGATATTACACTAATTAAGCTTATTTGATATGTTAAATTGTTAAATAAGGAGTGATGGGAAGCACTATCAAAGAAGTGATGCTAAACTTTCTTTAGGAAACATATATGTGGAAATTATTAATATAAGTGTTCTAGAAATTGTATGAAATTCCTAAAAATCTGATGTGTCCTGGTATAATGCTATCAGTCATAATTCTAGTTATTATTTTAAAATGTATGTTACAGAAACAACCAAATTCCCTCGTCAACTGCGTTATAATGAACTCTCATCAGCTCTTTAACCATGGTCACTTTTACGTCTTTTGTCATTTACAGAAGTTATTGCTTTACTCTGATGCTTTTGCATATATGTTTCATCTTCAGAGAGGTTCATGGAATTGTCTCTGACAAGTACTCTAGAATAGAGGTTTCTGATAACTTTAAGATCATATCACTGAACTGGGTAAGAATTTCCAGAACTAATAGAAAAACTGAATTCAAGCAGAACAAGAATTCATTACATGGGGTTAAATGAACTGTTGAGGATGATTATAATTTTCATGACTTTTTGTTGAAATACTGCTGGTTCTTTGAAGTTTTATTTCTTGAGATTTAAGAAAAACTTTTTCTTTTTCCCCCCACTGCCCCCACCCTGCCCCTCTTCAGCTACCTATGACCTAGGGCAATTTGGTAAAGTCTACCCATGAACAAAGATGAAACAATTACTCTTTCTCCATACCTGATCTCCCCATGGATTCTCTCTACCTCCCCCTCTGCCCCTCCCCCTGCTCATGCTCACGTGCTCTCTCTCAAATAAATAAATAAATAAATAAATAAATAAATAAATAAATCTTCTAAAAAATGTTTCAGCAAAGCAAACTTTGAAAAGTCCATATGGTCAACTGCTATTCTTGCTGCACTTAATGTAAATAATCAGGCCAAGTTTAAGCGGACTAGACTTATTTTGCAAAAAAATTAGTCCTACTTTGATTGTCATTGATAGGAATAGGGGCAACTGTGCTGAGAAAAATTTTGTTTCAATGGAAAACTATAAATAAACCCTTTTGGATATCAGATTCCAGTCCTGTTCATTGCTTTTGAGGTTATATTTTCTACTATAAACTAACGGGATCTGGATTCTTCTAGTTTTCTCCAGTATCGGGCTATAATGTTCCAAAATAACCCATTTCCAATTTTCCAGAATTTCCAGTTTTCTCTCACCCTCTGACTTTAGTTCTCTGAATGAGAGCTAAACTGCTCTTTTTCTAAAGCCATGCAAACTGAAGTTGGACAACTTGATATGAACTTCCGGGAAATCACCACAACAGCTCATGTGTAAACAATCTTCATGCCTATTGCTGTGTGGCCACTCATGAAGATCACCAGAGACATCCAACCTCGAACTAGGAAATCCGTCAGATTGCTACCGCTGGTCCTCATTTTATCTGAAAACGCTTTGAGTTCAATGTAGAAATCTTGAGATATGACCTGCAGAACTCAGACTGGGTTTATAATTTGCTCTACTCATTAACACTTATTTTTATTTTATTTCCATAGAAACACCTCTTTCTAAATACCTAATTGTGAAATCATCAACAAAATGAAAGGCAACCTACTGGATAGGAAGATATTTGCAAATGCCGTATCTGATAAGGGGTTAATAACCAAAGTATTTTTTAAAATTCATACAACTCAACACTATAAAACAACCTGATTTAAAAATGGGCAGAGGACCTAAATAGACATTTTTCCAAAGTAGACATCCAGACGGACAACAGACACATGGAAAGAGGCTCAATATCACTATCATCAGGGAAATGCAAATTAAAACCACAATGAAATATCACCTCACACCTGTCAATATGGGTAGTATTAAGAAGACAAGAAATAACAAGTGTTGGCAAGGATCTAGGGAAAAGAGAACCCTTGTGCAATGTTGGTGGGAATGTAAATTGGTACATCCACCATGGAAAACAGTATGGAGGTCCTCAAAAAATTAAAAATAGAACTACCATACAATCCAGTGATTCTACTTCTGTAGTATTTATCCAAATAAAATGAAAACACTAATTGAAAAAGAGATATTCACCCCTATGTTCATGGTAGTTGTATTTACAATAGCCAAAATATGGAAGTAACCTAAGTGTCCATCAATAGATGAATGGATAAAGACGTAGTGTGTGTGTGTGTGTGTGTGTGTGTGTGTGTGTGTGTGTGTGTAAATATTTGTTTTAAAAAAAGCCAAAAAAATGAAATCTTGCCATTTGCAACAACATGGATGGACTTACAGAGTATTATGCTAAGTGAAATAAGTCAGGCGGAGGAAGACAGACACGCATGATTTCACTTATATGTGGAATCTGAAAAACAAAATAAATAAACAAACAAAACCAGAGACAGACTCATGGGTACAGACAGCAAACTGGTGGTTGCCAGAGGAGAGAGGGGTGGGGCGATGGTCAGAATAGATGAAGGGGATTAAGAGGTACAAACTTCCAGTGATAAAATAAGTAAGTCATGGAGATGTGAAGCATAGCACAGGGAATACAGTCAACAATATTGTAACAACTTTGAACGGGGACAGACGGTAACTAGACTTATTATGGTGGGCATTTCAGCGTGTATATAAATGTCAAACCACTATACTCAATACCTGAAACTAACTAAGTTGTACCTCATTGATACCGCAATTACAATTTTTTTTAGCTGATTTATTTTCAAGACCAAGAAGACCAATTCAGTAAAATACTGAAGAAATCTCACCAACTCAACTTCTGAATTGTGAAAGCCCTTGGGGATTTCAAAGGCGGGCCTGGAGAGCAGAATATGCCACCCCAAAATATGCCACTTTGGCATAGTCCTTATTTTGAATTAAAGTTACTCAAGAAACAGCTGGTGCAAGAAGGACACTCTGAACCTCCTTTGTCTCCCTGAGAGAAAACAAATCTCCCAGTGGAAGACACCGTCCCTGGACCAGGAGGGTAGAAAGCGTCCTTACCACCATGGAGGGGGAATTCAAGGCCAAAAATGTTGTATGAGCAACTTCAAGCCCAAACCCCTGCTTTGTCAATTCTTTACAAATGTATTGTTTCTTTTCTTAAAAAAGCTGCCTGCTTTGGTCATTTCTTTGAGTCTCATATTTTTATGGGTTCCCGTATGTACAAAATTAAATTTGTTTTTTTTTCCCGTTCATCTGTTTCATGTCAATTTAATTATGAGACCAGCCAAAGAACCCAGAAGGGAAGAAAGGGAAAGTTCTCCTCCCTGCAGAATACACGGGCTCCCGTCAACGTCCTCTTGTTTTTCCCCTTCTCCACTGCTTTAGCAATAGAAAGGTAAAGAGAAAGAAAGAATAATAATTCAAAAATTACTAGACTTAGAATATTTAACCTCCTTCTTTTTTTTTTTTTTTTTTTTTTTTTTTTTTGGTCTTTCAGGCTGATTGTCATTCAGGAACTCTGGTGCTTTACCGTTTGGGAGTTGAGGGCCATCGTGAGAATCTACGGAAGCTGGAAAGTGAGAATGTATACATAGACTCAAATATTTGCATATCGCTTCCGGAGGGTTTGCACTTGCCTTCTCCCGGCCCTCTGATCCCAGGTGCACAGATAGCCAATTAGGAGTCCCGCTTCACAGGACCATTATTTCTTTTAATCTCTCTTTCTTCTAATATGCAAATCAAAAACAGCTCACAAATTTCCCTTGCTGCCTCTCCTAGAGATCATGGTTTGGGATCTCAGAGCTACGTTCCTTCATTATTAGCCACAGTAGGAACCGTAGACAGGCAAGTGCGTTCCCTTAATAACTGTAGGTACTGTGTTAAGCAGTCTATATGCATTGTGATTTTTAAGAAAAATTCTCACAAATACCAGAAATGCAGATACTAGTATTCTTAATTTTACAATTCAGAGATGATCAAAATTTGCCAATCACACAGTTATTATTAAGGGAATGGCTTGATAGTTAAAGTCACGTCTGACTGGATCTAAACACTTGCTCTTAACCAATCAGAAAAAACTGAAATTGCAGATAACACGCTAAATAAAGAAAAAGCCTGCTCACGTCTGACAGGTCATTTTTGTTGGAAGGAAGGGAGGCAAGGACATAGAGGGAGTGCCCATCTTGATCGAAGAATTATGGCACACAGTTTCGGTCGTAAAGAATATTCAAATTCAAGAAACTTAACAATGCAACAACACCAGAATTCATAAAAACAAAAAAACAAAAACAAATGCACTTAACACGAGTCAGAGCTATTTCTTTTTTTTTTTTTTTTGCCCCTGACAGTGAAAAAGTAATTATCAATACCAAATTTTACTGGTTTATTAATTGCACCTTACCGTAAAAGAAGAATTAAACGTATGGTTTCTAAATGTGTTTGTGTGCGTTTGGGATTTGCAGTGATTTTAAAGATGTACAACTGATATAAAAGCTGAAATCATACTTGATTAGAACAAAAATAAGGGCCGTGTAGCTTATTCAGCCTAAAAAGCTATCCCATGATACATATACATACACACGTAAACGATTACATAGATATATATGGATTTTAAAATTATCTCCCTTTATTTTCTTGTCCAAATTGAAAGAACAGCTTCTGTCATTATTGGGGAGTTTTGAGAATGACTGGATGAAGGTGTAAAATGGTAAAGAACTGTGTTTACAAGGACTTATTTTAAACTTTAACCGTTAAGGCCAAAATCCATGTATTTATCAGCCGATTCAAACACCAGTATTTGTTAAAATGAGACGTGATTAGGTCACAGGAAACAAAACTCTAGGATCGGGGGAGAGAACGTAGTTGAAAAGGATAAAATGTCCTGTGCATATCCCCTAGCATCCTTCACAGAAGTGAAATTAACTACAATAAATCATTCAACTATTCTGAAGTCGTCTTGATTGACACCCAGTTACATACCTGGGTCATTTTTATGCCTGATTTCACTGCTGAAAATATTCCAAATGACCACTGGAATGTGTTGGGCCATTTGGGATACTTAGCTGTCTGGGTTCGGGCTTATACATCTCCCTAATTCATAAGGGAATTCCTTCGCAGAAACGACCGTAACAGCTATTTTGCACATGACCACATTCTTGGAAAGCAGGCAAGTTTACAGGAAAGGATGATTCCAGGTGCCCCCCAGAACAAACAGGTACTGAATAAATTTCTAAATGAAATGCGGGGGCAGGTGAGAAGCTCAGACACTTGTGTGAAGTCTCCACTGCCCAGAAATCCTTTAGAATTAGTGTGCGTGTTGCCAGAGCCTGAAGAAATATAACTGTGGCATGCCAACTTTAAGGGGGCAAACACAAGCAAGGAAAAGGGTGTGCTTAGAAAGCTGTAGATGAAATATGACAAAAGGTCATTAAAAGCACATAGATTAAGCAACTCGTCTCACAGCTTCATCTGATAGAACACAGAACAAGTGAACAAGTATTTCTCAGCAAGTATTTTTTTTTTTTTTTTTCATTAGATGTACTTGGTGTGGATTGGAGCTGGAAACAGAAGAGGTACCCTGGAGAGAATTTCTAGGCAAGCTATATTTTATTGATTTTTTTTAAAAACGTATTTTCATCTTGCACAGATCTTGGTAACCTCAGGATTTTTCTTTTTACAGGCTCTAGATTACGTTTGGGTTTTAGAACGGTGATGATTTTTTTCTTTTTAAAGATTTTATTTGTTTATTTGAGTTAGAGCGAGTGAGAGCTAGTGAGAGAGAGCACGAGTTGGGTGGGAGTCAGAGGGAAAGGGAGAAGCAGACTCTCCACTGAGAGGGAGCCCGATGTGGGGCTCGATCCCAGGACCCCAGCATCATGACCTGAGCCGAAGGCAGACACTTAACTGACTGAGCCACCCAGGGGCCCCTGATTATTTTTTTCTGAAGCCTTCCCTAGAAGGGCCCCCATAATGACGTGATCTTTACCTTCAAAGATCCATTCCAAATCAAAAAGACCCAAACACCCAATCTTTGCACGATAAAGCTCTGTGCTTACGTTTTTTAAACATTAGACTCCCGTTTCTGTATTTCATGAAATTCACAAACTTTTGAAGTAACAAGCAATGAAATCTAAATTTGCAGCCATGCAGGAAGTCAAATCATCCTGATTTACATAGAAAGGCTTCTGGAGGAAAAAAAAAAAAAAAAAAAAAGGCAGCTCAGTGGCCAGGCTGTCAGTATGATACACAAAGCAACAAGTGACCGACCGTCCCCAGCTGGAAAAAGCATTTCCATTTTCCAGGGTCTCCCAGTCTCCCTCTCTCTCCCCCAAGCTACTAAACTGATCTCAATGACATACAGCTTAAAGAGCTACAGCGTTACTTGCTTAAGGCACCCGGAACATTTACATAATCACATTGCAAATGACATTTCTGGCAAGATAAGCAAAACTTTTAACAAGTGAAGCAACTAAACAGTGATTTAGTTTGAGCTCACTCACAATAAAGGACTTTCCTGTTTTCTTGAAACCACACCGTGCATCTGGCCTGCCTCCCTGCCCGCCTGCTTACCCCAGGAATGATGTACTTAGTCTGAGGAGACATGAGGCGTCTGTCAAGCATGCCAGCCCCGTTCCAAGTGGACCCAGCTCTCCAGAGAGCAAGAATGTGCTTCACGGGGGCAAGAACTCAATAAAAAAGCCCAAGGCAGCCAAGTCTTGCTTTGCTGACCAGCATATCAGCTGCTTTCCTTTTCCTTGCTGGCTTGAGGTGTGCGGTCTTAGCCAGCCAGTGTGACTTTCTAAAGTTCTTCAGATTATAAAGTTCTCTCTGTTCTGGAACCACTTAGGCATCGCAGACAAGCTCATCAAAGTCAATTAACAAACGCAAGTGGGAGGGTCTTTTTCTCCTTCCAATTACGTCAGCTGGCTTGCAAGAGCAAAGCCTGCAAACTTGGGAAAGCGACTAACATTTCATCAATGTCAGATGTGTGCCTTCGGGGCGACACTGGCTACAGCGGTGCTTGAGGGTACTTTCTTTACTATAGAACAGATTGCACAATGGGACAAGCTGTCAGCGTTCCAGAAAACTACTAGACTGTGAAAAAAGTCTGGAACACAAGTGAGAACATTCTTGCGCTCACGTCCGATGAAGAAATATTTCCTCCTTCGCATACAAGAAAGTGATATCTTTCTTTTGTGGTCACCTTTCACATTCTCCGAGTGCATGAAAAATGCAATTTTTTTTTCCACACAGCCAAATAAATACCACTTGGATAAATTTAATTTTATTTCAACTGAAACTGTCTTTTCATCAAAAGATGACTTTTAAAAAATGGGACAATAACCGCTATACTTGGAGAACATGTTTGCAAAGCATGTAACAAGGGATTACGATCCAGAAGAGAAAAAGAGCTCCTAAAAGCCAATAAATAAAAGACCCACACTATAAAAGACTAAGGAAAAGAAAAATGAATAAATAAACCGCAGAAGAGAAAATCCTCAGTGGCCAAGACACATGAAAAATACTTGACTTCATACTAGTTCGGAATACAGATGAAAATCGTGATTTACCATTTCACACCCATTTGGGTAGAAGCATTGAAGGTGTTTGAAATACCAGATCTTGGTGAGGACGTCAAGCAGGGGTTGGCACACTATGGCCTAAAGGCCGAATCTAACCAGCTACCCATTATGCATAACCTGCAAGCTAAGAATGTGCTTTACATTAGAAAATGGCTGGAAAAAAAGTCAAAAGAAGACTGTATTTTGTGACACATGAAAATTAGATGAAATCCAAATGTCAGCGTCCCCAAGCAAAGGTTTACGAGAACACAGTCTTGTTCATTCATTATGTATGGCTGACGGCTGCTTTTGCGCGACCGGACCAGAGCTGGGGCGTTATGGGAGAGACCATGTAGCTTACCAACGCTTCAATACTTCTGCCCTGGTCCTTTCCAGAAAAGATCGGCCAACCCCTGATGTAGCACAAACAGACTCTCAGATGGTGCGGTGGGAGTAAAATTGGTCCAGCAAAGTTCGGGATTTTGCAAAAGGCGAAGGCAGCGACGTTGTTAACGACCATGCCCTTTGCTGGCCAACCTTTCCCTCACACAAGCACGCCGGGAGACGTAGGCACAGAATGCCTCTAGCAACACTGGGGATTTTGGTGAAAACCTGGTAACAAATTCAATGTGTATCAACAGGAAAGTAGATAAACAAGGTTTGAGACACTACAGCAAGGAGAGTAAAATGGTTTATAAGTAACTACATGGATTAAATCCCCACAAGCAAGTCAGTAGAGAAAAGCAAGCTGTAGAACCTTTAGACCTTAAGAACCCATGATGTGATTTGTATAAAGTTTGAAAATATGCAAAAATACTATATACTATCTGTAGGTGGTAAAACTATAGAAATAAATATGAAAAAAGTACTAAATGCAGGAGAGTGGTTACATCTGGATAGGAGCACATCTGGAAGGATTCCGGGAGGGCGGGGCAACTCTATTAGTGACATTTTATTTCTTAAAGTAGGTCGTACCTCAGCCATTAGCCACTGTGTTATTTTCTATGTATCTTTTGTAACTCTGAAGAATTCATCATAAATGCATTATTTATTCATAACAAAGAAATACTTTTAGGATTAGAAAAACGAGTGGAAAGAATGAGACAAAAATGCCAACTCATTATGTAGACATTACAATGTTTATAGGACACCTTCATTATATAACAAAATACATATGATATAGGAGAGTAAGTAGAAGAAAAAGAGTAGCTTACCAATTTTTTTTTCATAATAATGACTCGACTGTTAAAAATATTTAGAGAAAAACTTGTAAGGAAACATGAATTCTATTTATAGTGGTTGCATCTGGGTAGTGGGTAGGTTTTTTTTTTTTTCCTCTCCTTTTATAAATTTTAGTATTTTGGGGTGCCTGGGTGGCTCAGTCAGTTAAGCGTCCAAGTCTTGATTTCAGCTCAGATCATGATCTTAGGGTCCTGAGATCAAGCTCTGTGTCGGGCTCCGCACTCAGCAGGGAGTCTGCTTAAGATTCTCTCTCTCTTTCCCTCTGCCCCTCCCCTGGCTTGTGCACACACTCTCTCTCATTCTCTAAATAAATAAATAAAAATAAAAAATAAAAGCTAAAAAATTTAGTATTTTTCAAACATTTTATGATAGGTTTATATTATTTTTTTGACCCCCCAAAAGTTTTAAGTGTCTAAATGGCCAAGGATTATCTAATTTTCTAGGGAAATTAGAAATCTTTGTTTAAGTCACTACTTTGGATTAGGATATTTTATGTGTTTGTGAGGGTGGATAGTAACTTGTAGAAAACTGATAGAAATGCCAATGGATTTGGCCAGCAGAAACACATTTGTCTCATAAAAATGCTAACGATTTCCATTTTGTATAAAAGATAACCCCCCAAATGACGGTTTTATTACCAGGTACACAGCAGTAACCAGTTCTGTATCTGATTTAACAATCTTAGACCTATATCTTCCTTTCAACGACTATAAATACTTAGCTGTCTCCCATAATCTTTTAAACTGGTTTTACCATCCTGCCCATTTCCTCAGCAAATTAAAAAAATCTTGGACATATATTCATTGTACATTTACTCGAGATAAACGTTTTGAAATTTTTGAAAAATCACAGTTGGACACCAGTTTTCAGTGTTTTTGACAATGACATAAATGATGGCTGGCTTTCTAAATCTAGCCCATATTAGCATATGATGCCACTAAAATATTCTTACAATAGAAAAATGTCAGTCACTAATGTTGATTTCAGGTAAGCAAAACAACTGGGGTTTGAAAAGGAGGAGGAGAATGGAAATTCTTTTTTTTTTTTTTTAAAGATTTTATTTATTTATTTGACAGAGATAGAGACAGCCAGCGAGAGAGGGAACACAAGCAGGGGGAGCGGGAGAGGAAGAAGCAGGCTCACAGCGGAGGAGCCTGATGTGGGACTCGATCCCATAACGCTGGGATCACGCCCTGAGCCAAAGGCAGGCGCTTAACCGCTGTGCTACCCAGGTGCCCCGAGAATGGAAATTCTGGAAGCCAATGTCAGTGCCTTCCCAAGCTCCTATAGATTCTTTAGTACTAATCAACAGTATGTGCCTGTTACAGGGATAGCAGTTTTTCACACACTAAATAGGATTTTTTTCTTCCTTTCAAATGGGACTGAGGCATATTTTCTTGAGGACTCCGGGAAGACAAAGAGAAACAGAGAAGAAGAGAGATCATATAATAAGAGGTACAGGTATCAGGGACAAACAGACTATTGAGAGTGTAAGCAAGGAAGGATAATGGAAGTACATGCAGGATTTTAGATCAGTTTACCAAGCCAGAAACCAGAAGAAATAACAAATACAAGATAATTTGGTCACTTTCCAGTGTTAAGAGGGTAGGAAAGGGAAGGCGACCTTACGTTAGGTGGGTAAGTCAATATCCACTAGTGATTTTTTTTTCAAAGATTTTATTTATTTATTGGTGGAGGAGGGGCAGAGGGAGAGGGAGAGAGAGAATCTCAAGCAGATTCCTCGATGAATGAGGAGCCCAACACAGGGCTCAGTCCCACAACCCTGAGATCATGACCTAAGCTAAAACCAAGAGTTGGACGCTCAACCAACGGAGCCATCCAGATGCCCCGTGATCATTTTTTTTTAAAGATTTATTTGAGAGAAAGAGAGAGTGCGAGTGGGGGAAGAGGCAGAGGGAGAGACTCTTCAAGCAGACGCCTTGTTGAGCAGAGCCCTACATGATGTAGGGCTCTACCCCAGGACCCTGAGATCACGACCTGAGCTGAAACCAAGAGTGGGATGCTTAACCGACTGAGCCACCCAGGTGCCCCTCCAGTAGTGATTTTTTGGTAGTTCATACGTTTGGCAAATTTTCGAGCTAAGGGTTTGTAATTCAGAGGATGTCTAAAATACATACAGTATAGAATAAAAATATTGAAATGGAATTTTTGATTAAAAATGATTTTCTGTTTTTTCTAGGTATAAAATAATTTCCCTAGTTTTATAATGGACTTTTATGGTGAAGTACTGGAAAATTAAAAAAAAAAAAAAACAGAACAAAAAGCAAATAGTAACACTTATCCTTGCCATCCCTCAGGTTCCTCATCTATGAGAAGGGGAGAAGACTTCAAAAGAGAATTGTCAGGATTACATGAAACATCTAGTACACATCTGGTCCATCAGAGATGACAAAAAACATTAGTTTTCTTTGCTATAACTGGGTGGTTCTCAGCTGGGAATGATTTTGCCTCTAAGGGACATTTAGCAATGTCGAGGGACATTTCTGATTGCCACACTGGGACGGGTGGGTGGATTACTGGCATCCAGTGGGTAGAAGCCAAGGACGCTGCTAAACGTCCTATAAGGCACAGGCCAGTCTCCCACAACAAAGAATTTTCCAGCTCAATATGTCAATAGTGCCGAGGCTGAGAAATCTGAAGGTGCCCTTTATATCAATGCCTTCAACATGAAGCACTTGAAATGAGAACCCAAGATGACAGCCTGTGAAATTCAAACCATATCCAGATCTCCTCCAGGTTGCCTCAATGTGGGATAGAGACTTGGAGAGGCAAAGGGCAGGGACAGGGGAAGCTGACCGCTGTGAATTGGGAACGTCGCAGAGGCAGCCCCTGGGAGCTCAGCCAAGTGCCTGGTGATGCTGTGATTTTTCTGCAGGAGAAGCCCGTAGAGACCAGGGGCTAGCTTGGTGTCAGATTTCGGACGGAAGGACCAGAGGTTTCTGCAGTCCCTACTGGCATTAACACCACTCATCTTTTGCTTTAGCTTGCTTCCAATTCCCTCCTACCACACCCCCACCTCCCCCAAGTTGTCTTTGCTAAACTGTGAAAAAGGCTTAAAGAAATTGACATTAGAACTAGAAAACTCCCGGAGTGCTATTTTTATAACTAAAGAAGCATGCTCACCAATCTGCCAAGAGAAGGGTTCTCTTTATTGCTATATTTGTTTCAGAATTGTTATTATCTGTCCACATAAACAGAGGGCAGGGAGGACAGCTTCAATAGTACTGAGTCCTCAGTCGGAGACAACAGTCCCATTTGTTGTTTTAAACTTTAAAACAGCAGCAGACCTTTCTGGGTGGGGGAGGGGGGGGTGGCCAAAGTATAAATATGTTATGTTGCCAAGAGACCAAAAAAAAAAAAAAAAAAAAAAAAGCGCAAAATTTTGGAGATCACATATTTCGAGTGGCCACTCCAGACTTCAAAGGCCAGACTGTTTATCTAACCGGCAAGGATTGTGAAAAAAAAATCTCCCTTGATCACACCCTGCTTTAGAGCTCCTGCCATCAATAGTGTTGTCCTTGATTACAAAAGGTCATGATATGTGTACAAATATGGATAATTATGGTGGGCATTAGCCAGACGGTGAATCATAATAGCAAAACAAAACTGTAACGTGTGTGTACGCTCGAAACCTCATATGTGATTTTGGTAAACAACAGCCAAACACATTGTTTTTCTCAAGAAATAAAAATAGGAAACAATTCCAAATGCCATAGAAAAAACAAACAAAAAAACCGAAATGAAAACAGTCCCATCTATGACTGAATTTTCTTCCTGCCTAACTAATATTGTTGTCACTAATAAATTTATGTATTTATTTTTTTATTTCATGCGACGACAAATTCCAACAAATGTCTACTGGTTATTGATTCAGAAGAAGATGAGAAAAAAAGAAAGCAATTTTTTCCCACATCTGTACTATTTGACCCAAACGGTTGTACTGTTCAATTTCTTTCCTCATGTGTTATTTCCATAAATAGTCTGTTATCCACCTTGGCCCTGATTCATCTAGCTGCAGATGAGGGGAGAATCTTCATTTAAATTGGAGCCACTAGAAATCTCCCCTCTTTTTATTTCAGAAAAAAATCTAGTAGTGGACAGAACTCAGCTAGCTTTTTGTCCTTCTTCCCTCCTTAAGAGCTGCTCCCCCCGCTTTAAAACATATTATGCACTTTATCATTAGTTAAGAACTTTGGCCAAACAACTTCCTTTCTGAGACAATGTACTAATTTCAACATATCACAACTGACCAACTACAAGAGCCGAAAGGGACTCTCTTCTCCACTGTTTGCTTTCCCTCATTATTGGCTAAGATTGACTTGAAAATATCCCTGAGTACTGTTATTAATAGAGAGCCAAGAGTTGGGCACTTAACCGACTGAGCCACCCAGGCGCCCCCAAAGTTGTCTTTTTTATTTTTTATTTTTTAAAAGATTTATTTATTTGACATAGATAGCAAGAGAGTGCAAGCAGGGGGAACAGTAGAGGGAGAGGGAGAAGCAGGCTCCCCACTGAGCAGGGAGTCTGATGCGGGGCTCGATCCCAGGACCCTGGGATCATGACCTGAGCTGAAGGCAGATGCTTAACCATCTGAGCCGCCCAGGCACCCCCAAAGTTGTCTTTTTTAAAGCACGAATTCCTTTCGATCACTCCGCTGCTTAAAATCTACTAGTTTCTCAGCGCAGCTGAAATAAGCATGTGTGCAGGGCTGGTGAGAACTGGCTCCCGGCCACGTTTCTGACCTCATCTCCCCTCACTCTGCCCGTCGGCGCCACAGCGGAAGCCACACTGGCCTTCCTGATGTCCCCAGACTGCAGCGCATACATTCCGGCGTCGGGGATCTGCAGCTGCTCTTCCAGCCAGCTGGAATGCTTGCCCCGGGAACACACACATGGCTGCCTCCTTCTCACATCATGCAGGTAAACTCATCTGCTCAAGGAAGCCCCGACCTCTCGGGCTAAGGTGGAACTATTCTGTCACAGGACCCTGTTTGGTTTTCTCTACAGCGTATAGCAATAGTGGAAGGTCCCCAATGTATTGACTTCTAGACATATTTGCCTTGCCATTCGAATGAGCATAGAGCATCTGGCTTGACTGCCATGCTAGCTTCAGCTTTAATGTGACCACGATGAACACGCTTAGTGCTTTTGGAGGAGTACGATCTGGTCCACCATCTAGTAAAACTGGAAAGTACATTCAATAAAGTGGAAAGGACACTAGACTCAGGGGTAGTTCCAACTCTGCTGTCATTAACTAACTGGTTAAGTGACTTGACATGCCTGAAGCCTCAGAAGATTCCAATGCAAAGAGAGGTCGTTCAACTGGTCACTCTAGAGAGAGGCTAATGACTTAGACTAGTCCTACCACTGACTGTTCTAAAATTGCTATTCCATTAAACATGCTGGAGGCAAGAGACTTTATACAAGCGTCTCAATCAGTTAGAGCTTCCAGTTATTATCTCTAGGAGATTCACAACTAATTCAGGTAAAAAAAAAAAAAAAAAAAAAAGTTTGAGCAAAATAACTGGCACTTGCTCGGTTAATCAAATTTTCACCTAATTCTTATTCATACTCAAGCTTGCTGACAGAGTGAGTCCTAAAAGGAGTATATCTGATATCCTGCTGCATTTGCAAGCTGTCATAAAAGATGGGCCTAAATAAAGTCTGCCAAACATTGTATTAAATAGTGAATATGATTTTTAGGACTTGTTTGTCTTACCTTTGAAATTCCAGCTTTAGTCAGGTGTAACTGACATATAAAACTGTAAGATATTTCAAGCGTGCACCGCGATGGTTTGATATACATGTGTATATTGTGAAAGGATCCCTCCCATCTAGATAATTAACACATTCAACATCTCACGTGGTATCTTTGTAGTGAGTGTGGGAACACCTTGTGTTGTCACCGCAGTCATCATGTTATACTTTAGATCCTCCGAGCTTACTCATCCTATAGCTAAAAGTCTGGACTCCTTTATCATCTTTTCCCTATTTCCCCCCACCACCTAGTCCTAGCAACCATTTTCCTAAGCTACAATGAACTTCTAAGTTTTATTTATTATTATTATTTATTTATTTGGTGCAAAATGGTGGTTTATTAAAGCACGGGGACAGGACCCGGGGGCAGAAAGAGCTGCCGCACCCGGGTCTTAAGGAGTGGTGATTATATACTCAGGAGTGGGGGGAAGTAAGGAAGAGGGAGGTTTCGAAGGAACTTTCGAAGGTACTTTCTTATGCTACAGAGGACTGACCTACAAGATACCTACAAGATACCAGAAGTCTTGCCATTGTCAAGTTAAGGTTGTTTTCCCCTCTTGCAAGGTATTAACATTTAGTTAGGAGATCCCTGGAAGAATGTCACACATGTCCCACCCAGGAGTGGGGGGTGGAGGAGGGTTGCAGGGTGTCAACTTTGTGCTTTGTCTTCAGCTAGCCTTCTGCTCCCTGGCCATTTCCCCTTGAACAATTTTGACTCTTAAATCTTTGAACTTCTAAGTTTTAAAAACATGAATTTATAAACTCAGTACATTAGAATAAAATTAAGTAGATAATGCTTAGTGAAATAAGTCAAGCAGAGAAAGACAACTATCATATGATTTCTCTCATCTATGGAACATAAGAACTAGAATGATCAGTAGGGGAAGAAAGGGATAAAGAAAGGGGGGGTAATCAGAAGGGGAAATGAAACATGAGAGACTATGGACTATGAGAAACAAACTGAGGGCTACAGAGGGGAGGGGGGTGGGGGAATGGGATAGACCGGTGATGGGTAGTAAGGAGGGCACATATTGCATGGTGCACTGGGTGTTATACACAACTAATGAATCATCGAGCCTTACATCGAAAACCGGGGATGTACTGTATGGTGACTAACATAATATAATAAAAAATCATTATTTAAAAAAAAAAAATTAAGTAGATAAAGAAAATAGGTTAAAAAATAGATCTAGGGGAAACAATGAATTAGGGATACAGAAAAGCCTACAGGACTGCTAAAAATCAGATCATGAGCTCAAATGGGATGGTTCTTACCATGTGATTTCATTTTACTAATTTCTCCGATGAAGTAGTGAAATGAATCGATTTTTCTATATGTAAATTTAGTGTAAATCACAAAAAGGTAAACATTTACTCCCGAATGTTTACTACAAACACAGACCCATTTTTAAAGCTTGTATCTCCCCCACACCACGATTTTTTATTATGGGATGACCCAGGAGTACCAACTCAAGAAAAGGATATATTCACAACCCCATTTTTAAAACAATGGCGACATGTTTCATCATTTGCTTTTACAAGAATAAAAACTTGAGGCCCCTGCTCTTCTTCTTTGAGGAATTTTGGAAAATATGACAAGTGGGACCCTTAGTCATGTTTTAAAATGAGATTAACAACCGCTTAGCACTTTATTTGGGGGAACCTTTTTCCTGAGCGTTTATGACCCTTTTGCGGAATACGGCTCTGCAACCACATCCACGTCCACGCGTTTATTCCTCCCTGGCCCAGAATGCGCACTCTCCACATGACCTCATCGTGCACCACGGCCGAGTGAAGAAAGGGTAAGGGAAACAGGCATAAAAATAAAATTCTCACAAGGGAAGGACAGAGCGTGAAGAAGAGTGGGGAATACATCTGTGGATTTTCAACCCTAACTACTTCCACTGTATACATCCCTCAGGTTGGCGGTTCTCCAAGTGTGGTCTGAGGGCCCAGAGACCATTTCAGAAGATCTCTGAGGTCAAAACTATTCTCTGTGTATTAGACGAAAAACTGGAGATATCCCCCAAATAAATGTGAAGTTTTAAAACTGTCTCCTTGGGGCGCCTGGGTGGCTCAGTCGGTTAAGCGTCTGCCTTGGGCTCAGATCAGGATCCCAGGGTCCTGGGATCGAGCCCCACGTCAGGCTCCCTGCACAGCGGGAAGCCTGCTTCTCCCTCTTCTCCCCACTCATGCTCTCTGTCACTATTTGTCTCTCTTTCTCAAACATACAAAATCTTTAACAAATAATAAAAACTATAAAATTGTCTCCTTAGTCTCTATCTGATGAAATCATACACTACAAATCTCCAAGAGAGCCCTGCAGCTCGTTTCACCCTCGATAGTGAGTGATTCATGTCACTGAGTCCCAAATGTATGTCAATGTAAGTAGTCTCTTTAGGATAAATGTCTTCTATTCCACACTGGTCTCTGATGGTGACATAACGTGCTGTCTGTTCCAGAGGGCTCCGTCCTTGATGACAAGCACTACGAACTGAGAAGCAGAACTCCTTAAGTGTATGTGCAGCTCGACCATATAAGTGCATCTTAAAGGGCACCTAGGTGGCTCAGTCTGTTAAGCATCTGACTTTGGCTCAGGTCATGATCCCAGGGTCCTGAGATCGAGCCCCGAGTCAGGCTCCCTGCTTTTCCCTCGGTCCCTCCTCCTGCTCGTGCTCTCACTCCAGCGTGCTCTCTCTCACTCAATAAAAAAATCTTAAAAAAAAATAAGTGCACCTTAAGTATAAAGATACTTAAGTATAACGTGGTTAATCTATGAATTATGATGTGTACAACACATAAGTGGTTAAATCAGGTAAACACCACCACTTGCTTGAAACCAGTGGTTCTCAGCCTTGCTGCAAAATGGAACCTCTGGGGAGCTCTAAGTTCTACTGATGCCTGAATCCTACCCCCCGAGAGTCTGACTTAATTGGTCTGGGATGCCGCTTGGGCATGTGGAGCTTTAAAAGCTCCCCAGGTGATTCTAATGTGCAGTGAAGATAGAGAACTATCGCGTTAGCGCCATTCAATGCTCCTCTTTTCTCTGCAGGTTTCATCATTGTTCCCTGTTCAGTCTTTGAGCCTTGAATTCTTGTAGCTCTTGAATTCATACCCTGAAACCGAGCCCTTGACGTTGCCATGATACACCCTGTCTCCCGGTGTCTTGCATCCTTCCAGAGAACTGTGGGCAGAGTCTGACCACTCCACAGGCAGCTCTTTTTCATATCCAGTCCTGACTTTCTATGTGCTTCCAGCATTTGGCACTTCTGTCCTGTCCTCAATTAGCATTCTGCCTTCAGTCAGGCCTTTGACACAAGTTCCCTTTGCCCCAAAGTCTGAAAGCAGCTCTGTTGGTCCCCACTCAGTCCCCGCCTCAGAAGCCCTAGCGTGCTGAACCCTGCCCATTCATGACTGGAAGTTAGTCAGATACAGTCTTAAACTTCTGCCCTTAGCAGAGCACAGGCATGAATGTGGTCATTAAAAACACTGCTCATGCAATTTAGTATTTCCAGATGTGCATTTTTCCACAAGATAGCGTTTAAGTACATCTGATATTTTTGGAGGCTGAAGAAATGAATCAAAGAGAATTATGTTGTTTTTTATTATGAATGTGTAATGAATACACTTACAAAAAATATGTTCTTCATATAATAGGCATGTTCTTTTGTGGTCACTTGTCTTGGACTCTGAAATCCACAGGTGCTTTGGAAGAACATAAGAACATATTTCAAGGCTTTATCCAAAACAAAATGAACAAATCACGAATATTCTAGAATATTGTTTTTTAATATCATGGCAGTTGGACTTATTAATCTTCAAGGAAGGGTTGTCCAAGGAAATGCTTTGAGAAATCATTACTTTTTACTTGCTGAATTAATGTGAAGCATTAATAAAAATTTGCAGCCTATCCCATGGTTAGAGGTGTCAACTGCCATATTCCAAGGGAAAGTGAGGATATCTTAAAGCAGAGCTTCCTCCAAGTGAGCTGTGCTTATTAAGATCAAATGGGAACCTTATTTATTTTCAATTCTTAATCTAATGCAGTCAGAGGGCCGAGCAGTACTTAAAATCTGAGGAAGGAGGAATTGCCATGTTCCCCCATCTGCTCCTTTTACCTGGACTAAATCTTCGCTCTTGGCTTTTCTTGCATCAACTACCAAGAAAGAGCATAGTTGGGTCAACATCCAATGGCACTTTGGATAACCAAGACACAACAGAGTTACCTTGGAACATGATTTTGAATTCAGAGCTCTGTTTATTCTGGGGAAGGGATTTACATGACTCATTACTTATTTTAGATTTCCACATTTAACTCAAGGTGGCTATGATGAGAAGATCATATTTCATCCGTTCCTAAACTAACCATCCGATCCATTTCTTCTTTTCTCTACCGATTTTTTTTTCCTTTCCACTTCGGTATACTAGCTCAGGTTAATCATAGTTGCTCCTATCTTCTGTTACTCATTTATTTTAAAAATAGAAGGCAGAGGAGACTAGCACAGGAGTTAGGATGGTAGGAATCAGCTTCCCAAAGAACCAGACTGGGGTCTTGACTCTTCTGCTTAATAGCTGTGTGATCTAGGGCATGGGACTTTCCTCCACAGGCCCCAGTTTTTGCAATTAACGGTGCAGACACTCTAGACTAGCCACATAATTTGTAGGGTGCGGTGCAAGATGGAAATGTGGTCCCCTTTGCCCAAAATTATTAAGAATTTCAAGATGGCGCTGGCAGAGCATTAACCCAAAGTTAGGGTCCTTCTAAGCACAGGTCACTATATCACCGCGGCATGTCCCAGGTCATCATGCCTGGAAAGACCGACTGTACATCTTCCACGAGGCTAGTGTGAGGAACACATGAGACAGCGTACATAAAATGCTAAGCCCGGTGTCTGGCACACAGAAGTTTCCAATAAATACAAATTATTTTTAAAGTATTATTTCCATTGCTCTGAATTCTACATTACCCACTTCCCAACTGGTTTATTTATTTCTCCTTGAGTATTTCTGTATCACTCCCATCCGTTCATTATCTGTGACGGCAATGATAGCAAAATTTCTGCTGTGGGATGGCCCCCCACCTTGGGCTCCCTTCATTGTCCATTCATTGCACATTCCTCTGCCATAGCACCAATAACTTTGTATCTGCGAAGAGTTCCCTAACATCCCCTCTTCCCTTAAGTCTGTAGCACTTCATGAGCAAAAATTGTGTGTACTGGTCTTAGTATCACTGTGGTCTCACACACTGATGGTGCCTAGTACTTGGTGCATGAATAAATGAATGACCTATTAATTCTCCATAAGCTAGAGTATTAGCCAAGATTCACTTGCCTCCTTTGCCATTACCTTCACTCATATGCTCAATGAGATGCTTAAAATAGGACTTTTCTATCTTTGTGTACGGTATATTGCATATTCCTTACATCGTACCATTGTGCGTAATGTTATATCTGTTGTCTATCAGCCAGGCTATTAATGCCTACAAATGACTTTAAGATAGAGAAAACTAGTTTATATTGTTTCATTTTGATACGTTTAAAGAACTGTAATCATATTGTAAGTCCTTAAAACATGCCTGAGAGAAACTCACTACTATTATTTCTGGATAGGAAAATAAAAGGGTAGGAAAATCTATTAGCAACATGCAGCTAGGAAGCCTTCTGCTTCTTAGTTCAATGTAGTTACTGGATGCGATTCTTTCATTAGGACATTCCAAGTAAGTGAGTTTTCTGGTATTGAAACTCATTCCTTTACGTGTGCAAAAAGAACACGCTTAGGTGCATTCTGATATAAAAAATCTCCAATTCCATGTATTCTTTCATTGGCTGTATGGAATCCAAGCACACCTTTTCTTGATGATTCAGGTTCATAGTTACTGCACCACAATTCTATTAGTCCTCAAAAACTAGAACCAGCCCAGATGTTCATCAACAGTAGAGTGGACACATAAATTATGATCTATTCTCCAATGGAGTCTACGAACAAATATCACAGAACAATCTTAGAAACGTAATACTGAGTGGGGGGAGAGAAGCAAGCCTCCAAAGCATATGTACAAAGAGTAGTAGTGTTTCATAATGCAAAATGGGCAAAACAACTCATAGAGCTTAGGGAGATGTATAGGAGTAAGAAAGATAAAATGATAAAGAAAACCAAGGAGTTTATCACCATAAAAGTCAGGAAGGCAGGACAGTGGTTACCTCTAGGCAGGGGTGGTGTGTAGAAAGGATAAGGAGGCAGAGGGATGTTTCTGGGGGCTGTTGGGAAATGTTCTGCTTTGTACATATTTTTTTGCAGGGGTTATATGAGAGTTTGCTTGCTGTCATTTGCTTATAGATAAGATGGTGGTTTTGATTGCAATTTTTTATATGCATTTGGTTTCTAAAAATCTTTTTAGGATTTCAGGCAATTACGGGCAGGAAGTACAATTTTATATTTAATGCATTTATGACTGCTGTGCATATAAAAACATTAAAATTCTATTAATCCAAAATGACTTAGCAAGCTCTGATCTCTAATGCAAAAAGAAGACGTTTTCGAATTTATTTCTTTAATGTCCCTTTGGCAATTTGTCATCTACTTTGGGCTTTAGGCTCACAAATACAGTTATTGTTTCTTTCACATTCATTCATTTTGAAATGAGAAATTGATATAACATAAAATACTATTCCATTTTTTCTTTTTCTTTTTTTTTTGTTTTTGTTTTTCTTTTATTTTGTTTCTAGAGAGAGAGAGAGAGAGAGAGAAAGTGCTCATGTGCACAAAAGGGGAGGAGGAAGGATGGAGGGAGACTCAGGGGAGAGAGAGTTTTAGGCAGGGTCCACGCCCAGCCCAGTGCAGAGCCAAAGCAGGGCTCAATCTCAAAACCCTGAGATCATGACCTGAGTCGAAATCAAAAGTTGAATGCTTAACTCACTGAGCCACCCAGGCACCCCACTCCATTTTCTTTAGAAGAAATGAAATCATGTAGTTGGAGATATTTCATAGCCCTCAAATCACTGTTTCTAATCTGCTGATTTCATCTCATCCAAGATCATTTTATAAAATTACAGAAATGTAGGATATTTCCATTGGACAAAGAAATTGTTACATATATTTACAAGTAAAACAAACAACAAAATACTGATTGAGTCAGTGAACAGCAAAGATCTTTAATAATCAACAAATACTAACCACAAAATACCTACTCACTGCCTGCTTATTTCTAAGTCACGAGGTTTTATCCCTGAAAGATGAGTCACATTCTTTCTGGGTGTCCTTTAGCTCATGTTAATGATTCCTGCCATTAGCTACGCTCTCTTAGAAATCAGAGTTTGGTGCGCCCAAGGGACTTAAGCACCCTAGGAGGTCTCTCACTACTGACAACCCCAGTTCCCCCTCCCACCCCGCCAAATTTACAAAGATGGCGCACAGAGCAAAAGATGGCTTCATTCCGCGGGCCACCCCTCATATGAAGTCATGGCTCCTGTGGCTGTCGACTACCTGCACTATGGAGGCTATTAAAACACCCTGAAAACCAACTTCTGAGTCATTGATTTGCTGCACTCCTGGTAGCTTTGGAAGAAGTTGATTAAATCCTCAAGGTACTGTGGTATTCCTGAACGCAGGCAGAGAACTCAAACACACGCTAAAGCAATCTCTCAAAGGCTGGTTATATCGTCACATTTATATTCCAACTTGATCTAATCAATGAAAGTTGTTGGTTATGTTGGGGGGAGGGGTGGTGTTCAGAGCTCGTAGAGGCTCAAAATCAACTTCTCATTCTGCTGAAGAACTGTCCCAAAGCTTGAGGATGCATCAGAGCGCCTCGGCCTTACCCGTGAGGACTGTTCTTGTGTTCCCGATTCCCTCTGTGTCTAAGAGACACATTTGCCTCCTGCCATGCTCTTTGGGAATACTGCAGTTGGTGGTATGCGGAGTGATGAGTTCACTAATAGTCTCCTGAGAAGGAAAAATGTGGGCTCTCTGCTCCCTTTCAGTGCTGTCAACAGTAATTTTAGCCACAAATCACGTAAATGAAGTAAGGCAATCATTCTTTTAGTCAAATCCTTGGTTTCTTGGCTATGGTTAGTCTATTGTAATGAAATAGCTTTTGGGGATATTCCAAAATTTGCTAAAAATCAAGTAAGAGTTGCTAGACTCCCAAGTGAAAATCGACTATAATATGCACTACAAAGTTTTTCCGCCCACCAATCAATAAAGGATAGCCAACAGGTATAGAGTTCTGACTGCTCTTTTCTAGTAATTCACATGCCTTAATTCATTCAACCTAAAAAATACCCCTATGGGATACATACAGCTATGCTCACGCTGCAGATGAGAAAACAAAGGCATGATGGATTCATCTGTGCAAGGGTCACAGTTAGGGCACAGTCAGGCTGGGATTCTGTTCCAGAAGTCTAGATTCAGACTGTGTTCTCAAACATTCCATACTACTACCTCTGAGGATCATGTCTTTTTTTTTTATTCAAGGACTTAATTTTAAAAGCTATCTTTGAAATACTACGTACTCACGCAGTCAATTAAACAAACCAAAAAACGCATTTATTTTGTACATATATGTCAAAGAACCAAAACCCAAACCAAACCAAACCAGTAAGAAAGACTTTGCCCTTGCTCAAGATAAATAAGATAAGCTCCCTATGCGAAGAAGATTCCGCTGAGAGAAAAACTGAGGAATACATAAAGACTAAGTATAAAAGGGGCAAGAGAGTTTTGTAGGAGAATCAGAGGAAGAAATTAATTCTGACTGAGGAGTAACCAATTCATGGAGGAACTAATAGCTTCTTGGAGGTGGGAGAATATAAAGAGAAGGATCAAGGGCTGACCAAAGGGAATGGATTAGTGGAAGGTAGGTACCCTTGGAGGAGACTGAAGAGTAGGACTACAGGAGCAGAACACTGAACCTGACCCTGCCGACCTGTCTGACCTCATGTGCTGCCATCCCCATCACTGGCCTTCGCACTTCTATCTGCCTGGAATGGTCTACAGCTTAGATCACAGAGGGGCTTTTCCTTGCCTTTCAGGTCTCAGCTCAAAGGTCACTTCCTTAGAGAAGCCTTCACTCTTTTGCAAAACACCCACCACTCTCCTTAATTTGTTGATTTATTTGCTTTATCTATCTGCTGCCTTTCGCAGTTGAAATAGAACCCTTAAAAGACAAAGATCTCATCCGTCTTATTCATGACTGATTTCCCAATGCCCAGAGTGATGCCTGGGTCTGAGAACTCAATAAATATTTACTGAATGAATGATTAGAAGTGGGAAATTTTCAAGAAAGAATGGATGTTCATTAAAATCAAACACTGGAAAGAAATTTGGAGGGATGAAGGGTGAAAAGAGGTCACTAGATTGAGCAAGGAGAAGGTCCTTGGAGACCTTTGAGAGGGCAGGTTTAGTGAAGTGGGTTGTGATGTGGTTGGGAACAAAGAGCAGAGGTGTTTCACATTTTAAGATCAGCCAGGTACCCAACATTATCGAGAACTTAGTACATGCCAGCCTCTGTTTTAGGCACTAGACCTATAAGTGAATAAACATACACTAATACTGCAAGGAAATTACTTTGAAAATACTTGGGAAACAGATGTTGCAAGTAACTATTCATCTTTTAGAAAACTGACATATAAATGAAAAAAAAATACTAGCTGTGTGCTCTTGGAACTGGCCCAGCTAATTTTCAAAATTACAAGAATTTTGAGAGCCAGTTCTCAAACATAGCTATTACTAAAAGGAAAACTATACAACAATGAAATGTTATGATTAAAAACAAAGATAATAAGTACTGAAAATTCATAATTTCCTGATTATTTTTACTGTACTTCACTGCTATCTACACTCTTGAGGTGATTTGTCTGTTGTACCTGTATGATGGAAATACCAAATAATGGTGTGCTGGTGAATGTCTTTTCCAGAACCAATTCAGTGAGGTCACACTGTAGCTTGAAATTGGCCATGATGGGGGTATTTTCACCATGGACAATGGCAAATGCTACAAATCAGAAGTTTTCTTTCTTTCCTTCCTCTC
Organism: Ursus maritimus; assembly: GCF_017311325.1. NCBI lineage: Eukaryota > Metazoa > Chordata > Mammalia > Carnivora > Ursidae > Ursus > Ursus maritimus. The sequence goes on from NW_024425675.1 coordinate 16,692,724, forward strand.
TTTCTTTTTCCTCCCTCCCTCCCTCCCTCCCTCCCTTCCTTCCTTCCTTCCTGTCTGGACAGCTTTACATTAAACACTTACCAGCACACCACTGCTCTTATAGATGAATCAGAAGTTGCTTTATGCATGTCTTTATCTAACTTGTTGGGTTAGAGTCAATATGTGAATTTCCAAGGGCAAGAGTTTTTAAAAAACAAAACGAAGCAAAAAAAAAAAAAAATCACTAGAATTGTAGTAGTCTTTCCCACGAGTTGTTCTGAGTTAATAAGGTTTTACTGTACAGTTTTTAATTTCTTGGTACAAATTTTAAGAAGTTTCTAAGATGAAGTCAACTTCTGTCGCACTAGAATTGCTACTGTATTAAACAAGTATATTTTCCACTGGAACTTGGAAAGCTTTCTATTCCATAGTAGTTTCTTGCTGTGTTTGTGGTAGCATGTTACTGCAGGGCTGATGTGGACTGAGAAAGGTTTTGCTCCACTTGAAAGCTAACTGAGGGCAACAGGGATGGATTGGTTCAGTGATTGTGGCTGAATGTTTAGAGAGGCTAACTTTCCCCCCATGAATGTGAGAAGATGAACTGCGGAATTTCAAGGGTCTAAATGTGTTTTCACCTCTCTGCAAGTAATTTTTCAGACTTACACACCAAGGAAAAACAGAGGGAAAAAAGACCCTATGATTTTTATTGATATAACGATTTACTGATAACGACATAGTGGGGCAGCTTGGTAGCCTTCTTGTCCAAAATGAACAATGTAATTAATATTAAAATTCACTAACAAGAGAAATAGTCCTTAAGATTATTATTATTTTTTAAGATTGTAGGTATTCATTTTAGAAAGAGAGAGAACACGAGCAGGGAGGGGCAGAGGGAGAGGGAGAAAGAATCCGAGACAGACTCTGCTCTGAACGCAGAGCTAGACACAGGGTTCGACACACAATCCTGACATCACGACCTGAGCCAAAACCAAGAGTTGGCCACTTACCCCACTGAGCCACCCAGGCGCTGCTCCTTAGGATTGTTTTTTGATAGGTTGGTCAATTAAATGTTTCTTTTTTTCTTCCCCTAAATCCCAACTTTTAACAGTGGTACATAATGGTTTTGTAACAACTCTCTCTTCTGGAAAGCTATTAACTACAATATTGGCAGTATGATAATTACATAGAGTTTCCATGTGATAAAATTCAGTGTATGTCATACTCAATCATCCGTTCACTCAATAGTCAATATTTACCGAATATAAAAAGCTAATAACACTACGAGGTGACTATGTAATCATTTGGTATTTTACACTTCAAGTTAAAATATTTATTGATTGTCTAAGAAGCCTCTAGTAAATGGATTCCTTCCATCAAAAGCTTGTAATATTTTAATGGAGAGGAGTTAACCGTATCATAAATAGATGACCTGTAAGCCATTATTTTTGTAGTAACCACAAATAGAAACAGCTCTTTGAAACTTATTAACTAGAAGAATACAATGTCGTGCATGACTGTGGGAACATACCACTTTTCTCAATGGAATACATCTGCAATTCTCTTAACCAGCAAAAGGCAGGCTCACAAGAAGTGCTATCTTATGAGAAACATTCTCTTCCCTAATAGGTTTATTATTAATTTCAGTAAAGCTTTGAATTTAATCTCAATTGCATTCTCATCTTTAGACCCTGAGCTTGGGAGGGAAAAGGAGGTGATGACATAGTCTATGCTGCTGTTAGGGCAAAAGATAGAAAGCTCCAGAGATAGGAACTGAGTTCAGAGAAGGAAAGACAAAAATAATTTTTTAAAAATATGCCAATTGGTATCACTATAAAACAGTGGTTCCCACCAGGGGTGATTTTGCCTTCCCCAGAAGACATGTGCCAAAGTCTGGAGACATTTGTGGTTGTCACAACCGCAGAGAGATTGCTGCTCGTGTAGGGGTCGGGGATGTTGCCAAATCTTCTCCATGCACAGGACGGCCCTCCACAACGAGCACTTACCCAGCCTAAGATGTCAGCTGTGCTGAGGTGGAGAACCTCGGCTATAAAGCTCACTTATTACTGTAATACTAGGTTAATAAAATATCGCTCAAAAGGGAACATAGGGGGCGCCTGGGCGGCTCAGCCCTTAAGCATCTGCCTTTGGCCCAGGGCATGATCCCAGAGTCCTGGGCTCGAGCCCCGCATTGGTCTCCCTGCTCCGCTGGGAGCCTGCTTCTTCCTCTCGCACTCCCCCTGCTTGTGTTCCCTCTCTCGCTGGCTGTGTCTCTCTCTGTCAAATAGATAAATAAAATCTTAAAAAAAAAAAGAAAGGGAATATAGGGGGGTGTACAACAGCAATCAGCTAAACACATACTTAAAAGTTTCTCTCTCATCTAAATATGATTTTTTTATTGATATTTACCAGATAAAGCCATAATAAAAGTTAATAGTTACTGAGCCCTTATTATGTACCAGGCACTGGCTTAGGCACTTTACTTGAATTATCCCAATCCAAATTCATCACAACCCTCTGATGGGAGTGCTGTTATTAGTGCAGAAAAATGATCGTTTATGGCATCAAGCATCCTCTAGGGGTCAGCAGTCCCCTGCTCTCTCAGTCAGTAACTGTAACTGTCAATGGTGTGACCTTGAACATTGTGACAAGTCCGCCAGTCAGTCCTGAGAGCTCTCTAGAACTCAGCTGGATATCCTCTGAATACCCTCCAAGAGAGCTGTATAGTTCTAAGTGTTCGAAAATACATAAAAAGGAGGCTGGGTTTCTCAATTACTTTTACAGTTAGGCAGAAAAGGCAAATACGATTCTTAAAAACTGAAGAAAGGCGAAGTATAATCCAGGAGGAGGTAGACCGAAGAGCAGAGGAGGGCTCTGGATGACCCCACCCCATCCCACATCCTGCTCACCTAAATAAATACATTTAAAGGACATTGATAAAGTGACCTGAAAGAGCCAGGCATGTCTCCCGGTGTTGATGAGGATTCATTCAGAGTCGCCCCTGTTTCTAGTCATTATGTAATCTTAACTGGCTGAGACAGGATAACATAAATTATTTCCTTGGAGGGTAAGTCTAGAAAAAATTAGAATTAAAACAGTAATGTTTTGATGATAAAACAAATATAATCAATCTGAATTTTTATGTAAAGGAGCCTTGCATAGTTTGTATTTTATGTATTTTTAACATTTAAGAGAATTTGGCCCAGGAGAAACAGATGAGCTTTTTAATTCCAACTTAAAATATATAACTGAGTAATTGGTTTAGACTTGGGATTTTCAGTTGTAAACTTAACTAAGTTTATGTACTATACTGAATATTTAGGAGAGCTTAAATTTCACCAGAGTTATAATTTATTTCATAAGGTTTATCTACTTGCAGAGTTTTTGTCAGATAACTTAAAAAAAGGCAAGGAGTATTAAATATATAAATGCAGTTTAAAAGGTGTTGGGACTGAAAGAAGAAGAAAGCTTTGAGGTAAAAATACTGACATCCTCAAAGGCATGGAAGGGGGTCTTGGTGGGAGAAGAAAAATTAGGTTTTTCTAGCAGTGAACTAAAGTACTCCACCCCTAAGGGTCAAAGCCTCCTAACTCAGGTGATTGTGGGGTTCCTGCCTGGGGGTTTCCTGATGATACACCCCAGAGGGAAAGCTAACTACCACTTATCCTATTCACCGCCCCTCACCCTCCCAGTCAGGCATGATGGGTCTATGGGGGAAACAATATCAAAAACTTCAAGGACCCCATGCCACCAGCCTATATGAACCAATGTAGGCACTCATGGGCAAGTATGAATGAATGAATAAATAAGGAAAACCATACATTCAAAAAACAAAGAGAAAGAGCAATCTAAAAGAGAAGATCCAACAATCCCCCAAGGAAACAGAAATAAAGCAAGGAACATAAGCAAATTAAAAAAAAAAAAAAAAAGAATCCAAATTAGTATCTTCAGAGAGTCAAGAGATTATTACAAGAAGCTATGAGAAAGTAGCAATGAGGCAATGAGAATGTTCTTGGAAATTAAAATATACTTGCCAGCCTAAAAAATTCAATGGCGAGGATGATTAATAAAATGGATACACTGGAAGACCAAAGTGGAGGTCTATAAAACCAAAGGGATAAAATGATGGGAAATTTAAGAGCTTAAGAAATTTGAATAGATTCCAGTGTTTCAACATTTATCTTATGAGAATGGAGAAAATGTAAGAAACACAACTGTAGGCAGATCGACATTTTGACCCAAAGCAAAACAGAATGACGGAGAAAAAGACTCACACCTAGACGGATGTGTCCTGATGAAAATCTGAAATTCAGTGATAAAGAGAAAATATAAAAAGCTCTACAGAGAAAAAACAGACAAGTTATTTACAAAAGAAAAGAATCAGGTTAATAGTTGGTTCTCATCAGCAATCCTGAATAACTAAAGAAACACAATGAGATTTTTATTTTTTTAAACTTTTTAAAAAAGATTTTATTTATTTGAGAGACAGAGAGAACGCGCACGAGCGAGAATTTGCAGGAGGTGGGGCAGAGGGAGAAGCAGTCTCCCCGCTGAGCAGGGAGCCCCACATGGGGCTCGATCCCAGGACCCTGGGATCATGACCTGAGCTGAAGGCAGATGCTTACCGACTGAGCCACCCAGGTGCCCCAAGAGATTTTTAAATGTGCATCACACACACACACACACACACACACACACACACACACACACACACACACACACTTAGTTACTAAAGATTTTCTAACCAAACAAAAAATAACCCAAGAATAAGAACTTCATGGGATATCAACCACACTATCAGTTGAATAGAACTGAGAAGAAGCAGATGGAAACTTTAAAGAAAATACAAGAGTCCATTGGCTGGGAGAGAATGAAGAGTCACCCTTGACCAGCAACTTTTAATGGCATTAGAACCCATTTCCTTCTCTGTGGATCCAATATGCGAATGACATTTTCATAATCACCATATTGCAAATGATGCTTATTTGGGCTCCTGGGGGGCTCAGTCAGTTAGGGGCTCCTGGGGGCTCATCGGTTAGGTGACTCTTGGTTTCGTCTCAGGTCACGATCTCAGGGTCATGGGATAAAGCCCCAAGTCAGGCTCTGAGCTTGGCATGAGGTCTGCTTGGGATTCTCTCTCTCCCTCTCCTTCTGCCCCTCTCCCTGCTCACACACTGTCTCTCTCTAAAATAAGTAAATAAATAAAATCTTTTTAAAAATTATTTTTTTCTACTGAAAGCTTTTCTTAGCTTACAATTACAGTAAACCTAATCGCTGCCATCAAAGTCGACTTTAGAGAGGAAAAAAAAACATTCTTTAAGAACTACAAAATCCAAACATAATTGGCCAATTCTAGAATTTCAAAGATGGAGCTTTAAAACACATTTCTGAAAAGACAACAGAGGGAAAAAAAAAAGAGAAAAGCTTAACTTCTCAAAGTTGAGAATAAACTATTTGAAAATAAAGCAAATATGAGAAACCATATAACCGAATATCTACAAATAGGTTTGGAATTTGTAGCACTGCCATCATTTTGGAATAGTACCAGATGATGCGTCAAATTCTAGTTTTCTGGAACAAGCATTACCTTAACGAGAGTGGCCTCTCTGACTCCCCTTCAGAGAAATGCATCCCATGCCCTGACCTGTCATTTTTCTTCTTTTCCGGCTTCATTTTTTTTTCAACACCTGCCACACTGTATATTTATTTGTCGGTTGATTTTGTGCCTTCCCCACTCTCTGGTAGGAGGTAAGCTCTCTCTGAGAGAGCCGGCACTTTGTTTCTCGTGGATTCTTCAGCAAGGAGAGCAGGTACTCAATAGGTATCAGTTGGATGGATCAAATAAGTGTTCCTAAAATATTTCTTCATGTAACAACTGGTCTCAAAGATGTCTTTATGTTTTAATTTTTTCAAACCAGCAAATCTAATGTTGATTGTTAGATTTCTTTCCTATCTTGATTCTAATGAGTTAATCAATAAGCCATTTATTATATGTGTGTTTAAAAACACCTGCCTGCCTCATTCTCACTGAACTACTTATCAGGACATTGATTCTGAAACAAGTAGCAATTCACGGATCAAATAAAAATCAACAACTTCTTAAGGATCTACTACATGCAAGGCCTTGGGATGGATGGATGGATGGATGGATGGATGGATGGGGGCAACACCATGGGGGTCTGACCCAGAAGCCCTGTCTTCCCATTCTTGGGAGAAAACACTTACTTCCTAGTCAAGTTCTGGTTTCCATACAGAGATTCTTCACAGCTTGATATTAATGTAACTGCTGGAGATGTTCTGCTGTCTTCTCTCTTTCTGGATATCCCCCTATTTTTCCCCTTTTCATAAAATCCAAGAGTAAATCTTACTTCTCCCTTTACGCACAGAAAGCATAGATAACAGAGCTAGTCCAGAAAGTTGCCATCTGATATTTTTTAATTTGGGGAACGTGTCAGACAACAGTTTTACCTTTCTTCCAATACTGAAAATGTTAGTTTTAGCAAAGAAAAACAAAGTGGTGACAATGAGGGAAAAAATACAATCTTACCACTTAGAGGGGGTGTGTGTGTGTGTGTGTGTGTGTGTGTGTGTGTATTTTAATGTAGGCTCCACACCCAAATCCGAGGCTTGAACTCAAGACCCTGAGATCAAGACCCGAGCTGAAATTAAGAGTCAGACGCTTAACCCACTGAGCCACCCAGGCGCCCCGAGGGCAAAATTTTTTTTAAGAAATAAACATAATCCTGTAATGCTTCCAAACAAAAATGAGAATGAGGGTAGGTTTATATTCAAATATTACTCTGTTTTAAAATTATATTTTTGAAAGTGCTTCATTTTCTGGCTGACATCAGCAAATATACATCAGTGAGCTGATGACATTTTATACAAAAGAGACAACTTGTTCACCTAAAAAAGTTGTCAAGTCATACACTTTACTCATTTTGCCAGGAGCCAAAGGTGTCAAGCATACCTTATGCCTTCCGTCACTTCGCTGGCTCCCATACTTGGCGCTCGCAGGGTTGTTACTGGCAGGCAGAGGCCTATCCAACTTACTCTTCATCATGACCCCAAAAGCCAGATCGCATGAACTACTGAAAGTGACCTTGTGGGAAGACTGAATAGTAACCCAAGAAATCACTGTGAATGCTTCCATAGGGTTACATTTTTTAAATACATTTGCTGCTTTATAGTGACCTTTCAAGAGTTATGAAACTATAAAATTTTGGTGTACATTATTTAGTCTTAAACCCATCATGTTTTTGGTCTTACAGGACTGCGCGGTGAAAAGCATACATGCTTCTCACTAAAAAAGTAATCCAGGGGCGCCTGGGTGGCACAGCGGTTAAGCGTCTGCCTTCGGCTCAGGGCGTGATCCCGGCGATCTGGGATCGAGCCCCACATCAGGCTCTTCTGCTATGAGCCTGCTTCTTCCTCTCCCACTCCCCCTGCTTGTGTTCCCTCTCTCGCTGGCTGTCTCTATCTCTGTTGAATAAATAAAAAAAAATCTTAAAAAAAAAAAAAAGTAATCCACCTTCTTCTTTGTCTCCTGCAGGATAACAAATGTTTGAATTAATTTTGTTTTGTTACAGTTTGGAAATTGTTATCTTTGATATTGTCATCAAGGGAGAAGCTTCACGGGGCGGCCTGGGTAGCTCAGCCGGTGAAGCATCTGCCTTCGGCTCAGGTCATGATCCTGGAGTCCCCAGGATCAAGCCCTGCATCGGGTTCCCTACTCAGTGGGGAAACTGCTTCTCCCTCTGCCCCTCACCCCATTCATGCTCTTTCTCTCACTCTCTCTCTCTCAAATAAATAAATAAAATTAAAAAAAAAAAAAAAGAGAGAGAGAGACAAACTTCTGCCGCCATTTTGGAAATATCTCCCCCTTATTTCAATCAGTGGTCTCATGGCTTTTTAAATCCATGACATCTAATTGCAGGACCCCTGGCCACCCCTGTTGCTATTTTTTAATTTATGTAACATATTTACTGATTATGCCTACAGTGAGCCATAAGTGTGCTGGGAATTAAGTATTATATTCAGTACTGAACAAAATAGATAAAATATGATCTTTGTCTTCAACTCAGTAGGGAGGGAAGAAAGGTATCAAAAACAAACAACTGGTACCTAATTGTAAATTACGATAAGCACCATGATGTGAGAGTGTCTATGCACCAACTTTTGAGATATCCCTCCAGGTGTTTCAAACCCTCTTTCACCTGGTTTGATTTTCCTCTCTACTAGAGACTTGCCATCATCCGGGACATCACATGCAAAATTTTGTCCTTCCCCTTAGGTCCCTGGCTCTCCCTGACTAGAAGGGCTTTCATTTCCTCACTAGGAACCCACATACATAACTCTTACCTCTTCTGGTCTCTACCTCAAATTGTGTGTTTGTGTGTGTGTGTGTGTGTGTGTGTGTGTGTGTGTGTGTTTAATTAAGTAATCGCTATGCCCAATGTGGGGTTCGAACTCACAACCCCGAGACCAAGAGTCATATGCTTTACTGACCGAGCCAGCCAGGTGCCCCCAAATTGTTTTAACTAAGGACTTCAAACCCTGAAGCTTTTCTCTGGTCATAATATTATTTTGACCTCGTCTGCTCCTTCTCTTACAATAAACCTGCAATTAGCCTTTCCCACGACCTTGAGTCCTTTAATACCTCTGCCGTAACTTTGGGCTACTAATCTCCTCCTGGAATCACTTGCTTCTCTCCCTGACCCACTTCCCAAGGTCCAACATCAGTCCTGGGGACTGCAGTAGTACAGCCTTGAGCAACCCACAAACCTTACTCCCTAACGACCTTCCGTTCCTACCTCTTTACTTCAAAGAAAATTTTGGTCATTTTCTCCAGGGTTACTGCGAATTGCTGGAAGTTCTCAACACATATCACTTTATCCAATTTCATCACGACTCTCAACAATGCTCACAACGATCTTATCATAGACCTTTCCCCTTCTTCCTCCTATCTCACCCTGCCCTTCTCATTTTCCAAACGCCTCACCTCTACTGTCAACTAAACAAGAGATGTCAACTAAAATGTCAATTCAAAATGTATGTCATCATCCGCACACACAAAACCTTCACATATTCATCTTCGTGTTCTGCTTCCTTTTACATTTTTAATTCTCTCAAGAGTTAACTCTAGACCTCTGTCTTTGGTCTCCTCTTCTGCCACTTATTCCAGAAATTTGTGCTCTGTCGACAATTATGTTCACATCTTCTCTCAACTTTCTTCTTCCAAGTGACTGTGGCATACTTCCACCTTCTGGACGGTGGAGGCTATATTCTGCCGGTTTTTACTTTCATCACCCACACACTTCTTGTAACTCACTGCATTTGTGTTTCACTGTCACCAACCCCTTGAAATTCCTCTTCTAAGATCGCAAACGCCCTTTCACTAAAGGCACTTTTGACCCAGTGGCTACCCCTTCCCTTCCTCCTGAAATCCTCTGTATCCCTAGTTACCGTGGAGTCAAGCAGGAGCCTGTCTCTTGTCCTACCTCCCTGATAACTTCTCACTTTTATCTGCAGCCTCTGCACACGTGAAAATTCCTTAGGAATCAACCCCATCAACCCCCTTCCCTTCTCCCCCTGCATCAGACGTCACGGATGGCAACCACGAGCAGATTCTGGTTTCCAGGTATGTTCCTTCTGGCCTACACAGTATTGAGGTGGTTCATTTTTACTGAAGTCGACACTTAAAAATGAGGAGATTTTACATAAAATCTGGACTGCCAGTTTGTCTTGAAAAACCAGAATTCAGACCAACTACAGAATAAGGGTAAAAGAAGAAGAACAGCAAATGGATATAAATGACAATTTGATAGCAAAGTAATAACGAAAGACTGGCTTCCTCCATCGTGCAGGAAATATCAGGGGGTATTTTTGGGTAGATTTTGAGGATTCACGCTGATAACCACAGATCTTACTATAAGCTCAGTCTATCGGTCTTCTGTTCTCACCCTTGTCAGACTTACCCACATCTTCACATCAGTGTCCCAGTTATTTGTTCTATCTTACGTTATTCCCCAATCTTATCTTGAAAAAGATCTGATTCAAGAGTCCTTTAGTTTACTTGCCTCTGAATATTGAACTTACCTAATAAAACCTGAACTCTGAAACAAGTGAGATCATAAAATAATGAACAATGTATACTGTCAACTTCAAATCCTGCCTGCAGTCACATTGTCTATGTTGCCCGTGAAGTAGATGATATTCACTTTCTTTAATCCAAAGGCTGTCCTCATCCTTCATTTTAGAGGTGATCAAGTTTCCACGGGGAAGAATACAAGAAAAGAAAGCATATAAAGGTGGAAAGGTAGAAACATCTGCATCAGAAAAGTCATTTTAATTCATTCTTCTTTGTACTCTCTCGTATATGGCACAAAAATATATGTTTGGCAGTAATTAATCCTAAACTTCTATTTCCCAGTGTTGACACTTCCATTTCCATTACATCTTATTCCAAGAATAACGTATACATCTTCCCGCAGAGGAAATAAAAAGTGAGAGTGAACAGTGTAAGATGACCTACAAGGGGAAAAAACCCAACACTACCCCGTTTTAATTAAAGAGCAGAGAGAGATTTCTCCTCCTTACTTATTTAACTACCTTGAAATGTTACCTAATACACCATCATTTTTAAACTCCTCATAGCCTTGAGCTAACATTTGGAAAGATTTATTTATATTTTGAAAATAAAAACCCATACACAACACATGGGGAATGAATTTCTGTCCAACGGCGGCGGCATAAATCACGGTTTTGTTAGCTGCATTTCATTTCTTGCTTTGGTGCCTTGCGAGCCCACTAAGCCCGGTTGCCAGGCAACCATGTCAGCTTTGCTGAATATAGATATTAACAGGTTTAGGTTACATGGGGAAAAAAAGTGGAGTGAAAATGAGCACGGATTTATCCTTCACCTGGAAATTTGGGGAAACAAGCACTCTTTTCAACTCCGTCTTTGAAACAAACGTACCTAATACCTTTGGTTACGCTCCACTCTCTTAAACGGAAGGGGGGGTTCATTTCCTCCTTGGAAGTAATGCACTTGCTCACTGCCATTATGACTTGCAATTCTGGTCTTAGAACACGGATAGTTTTTCTAGAAATCAAATGAATCTCCATCTCATTTTATAAAATCCCCCATTTATACTGTTTGATAGTGGAAGACTCCCACAGAGACGTGTTTGCTCTCTACTGTTTGAGGTGAGTAGGGCAGATCGAACGCTTGCCATCGACCAGACGTGAAAATGGTCTTCACGAAGATAAGGTAGTGGTACGCAACTGGGCAAGGGCAGAGCTGGGATGGGCACCTACATGCAGAGCCTGCCTCAACCGACAGCCGGTACCCGGAATCTCTACGGTACTTTTACGAGAGGACTGAGAAAGTGGCAGAAAGTGAAGACACTGCTGTGAGCTGTCACGGCACCCAAGACTTCAGTATTGACTTGTGCAAAGAAGCAAGCGTGTCATCGGAGACACGTGCCATGGAGATGGGTTTCTTCTTTTTCTTCTCCCCCTCCCAAACATTTCTCACGTCCCTGCTTTTCTGCCTGTGCTCCCGCACAGACTTCACAACAACAAAAACAAAAATAAACTCTCTCCGATCCTTTATCTCTGGAGGCAACGCCAGTGGCCCCAACAAGGCTCTAACCTGAATCCCTTCATGGTGAATTCCCCTTCGGGATGAATGACCCCAAAGAGACACCACAAAGCTTTCGAGTTGAAAGGACCCCTGCTCACAGGTATGAACCCAGAAGAGAGCTCTAGAAGAAAGCAGGCTGGTTATGCTGAGCCCGGATTGCACAAGTCTGCAATCTGCTGTGAGTCTAGAAGAGCCCACCCCCCACCTGACTGTCGCTCACATTTTAAAATGCGTGCTGTCACCGCGGCTGCTGTTCCCAGGTGCCAGCAGCTAAGATGGCTGCAGCCCTGAGCTCCTCAGACTGCTGCCAGATACCTTCTGAGGGTCCCCGTGACAGGACCTCAGAATTCCTACTCTCAGATGAGTGATTCCAATTTGATTTCCCTTGTGTCAAGCTGGGGTGCCTGATGATGGCAATTTTGAGAAGCCTATGGCAATGCTATTTCTTCCTTCTGCGTTGATAGGTTGGTCACATTTCCACTCCCAGCCTTTCTTGGGGCTAGGCTAATTAAATAGAATGCATCCCTTGGGTTATTTTTTGGGGACTCCAGGAAGTGGGAGATTTTCACATCCTTCCTATACATTAGTTGGGAGGCGCAGGGAATTTACCTTGTGAAGTTGGCTCAACCAGGGGGGATAGAGGGAAGAACCCTGTCATCTACCTTTGGGTGCTTTCCTCCATGCTACCAAAGACAGCTAAGTCAGCTCCTTTCACTCTCCTGGTTTGACTTGGGAAGTTAATAAGATCATAAATTTAAGACCTAAGAGCTAGCAAACTGTGCCAAGATAAAAATATCAAACTTTCACGGTGAGAGGAATACTGATATGCTTGCACTCCAGCATATGAGTCTCTGTTTGTTTGTTTTTTTTAAGATTATTTATTTATTTGTCAGAGAGAGAGTGCACAAGCAGGGGAGCAGGGGGAGGGGCAGCAGGCAGAGGGAGAAGCAGGCTCCCCGCTGAGCAGGGAGCTATACTGGGACTAGATCCCAGGGTCCTGGGATCATGACCTGAGCCGCAAGCAGACACTTAATGACTGAGCCACCCCCAGGAGCCTCATGAGTCTCTGTTTTTGAAAGCAGTGGGGGCTCCCTCCACATTTTGATAGTTTCCTTCTCACCTTCATTTTTGGTAAAATGCAAATTAAAATAGTGCTCTTTCCTGCCTTATACTGTCTTACGTGCTTGGATTAGCTTTAGTCCTTAAGAGAAACCCTGTCTTTTCCTCCTCCGCCAAGTATTCTGAATGGACTGTTTTTTTTCCCCAGAAGTCACTGTATCACTGTTGATGATAAAAACTAACATATTTTGACTACATTTTAAACGTGTTCGTTATCAAAGACATAATAAACACCTAGAGTTTTGACATTTATTACAGTACGTGCTGTTAGTTTTAATGACATAAATGCAAACTTATTTCTACACAAGGGCTACACAAATATGCGGTGAGGGTAATCCTAACGGTCTCCTTTCTTTCACATGAGCTTTGCTAATAAGACTTGGTTTTGAACTTGGTTCAGAAGTAGCAGTGAATAATTTCAGGGGTGTGGGTGTCAACTTGTTAACCATGCAGTGGGAACAGAAGCACAGGGGTACAGATTTTATTTATTTATTTGAGAGAGAGAGAGAGTGAGAGAGCACGTGAGAGAGAGCCAAAGCAGAGGGAGGGGCAGAAGGAGAGGGAGAAGCAGACTCCCCTCTGAGCAGGGAGCCCGATGTGGGGCTCGATCCCAGGACCCTGGGATCATGACCTGAGCCGAAGGCAGATGCTTAACCAACTGAGCCAACCAGGTGCCCTTCAGAGAGGTAGAGGTTCGAATTGTGGGGATGGCTGGGAACCAGGCCAGAACCTTAGACTGAGGCTGGATGTTGACACTCTCCCAGGTCGGGAGAAATCTAGATTGGCAGCAGAGGTAATTTTAAGTAGCCCAGCTTGTCTCACTGTTCTTAGGACATCTCTTGTCTCCAGTACCTACGCTCCTTGGATTCTCACGCTCTATCCTTACGACCACCCTATGAAGTGGGTATAATGATCCCCATCTTGCAGGTATAGAAAGAGATCGTTGAAGAGATCAATTAATTTTCCCGAAATCACAGAGCTGATGCCCCCCTGCCCAATGCCACAGATGTGTGCACGCCCCCCTCCCCATCTCCTTGAGTGTCAGAGCACTCAGAGCAGAGCCTTTTCTGGGGATAGCTCAGACCTTCCCAGCCCTTCTCCCACTGCTCTCCACTTTCATCATCCATTCATACTTCATTGTACGTTGAGAGTGACCACGTAATTTATTGTCCAAACCAGAACATTTTCAAGAGTGAAAATCACTATTAATAATTGTCGCCAAGGCAACAGGTACGATATGGGACTTCTGGTCACCCTAGCTTGGCTGACTCCCTGAGACAGGATTAACATTTATTTAGTAACTTAATTTGAAATTGTTCACGGTGGCATCTCTCCAACCTTTTCCTCAAAGGTAGCATCCCTCAATATGTCACCATCTAATTGCTGAAAGGAGACACCCCCCACCCCATACAGCCCACACAGCTTTCTCAGGTTGGAAGTAACCAACCCATCCTTATTTTACTTCTGCTTTACCTTCTGTCTCTCTATGAGGAAGGCTGCCATACTTGTTCTGCTTGCCAAGCAGTGGAACTGTAGGGCTGTGGTGTGTTTTCCCTGAAAGCTTCGCTGGCCCTGCTGATCAAGGCAGCTGATGCCCACTGGGGCTGTCACAAACAGCAGAAGGAACAAAATCTCCAACTGGGCACAGACTCAGATTCCTTTGAACCACTGGGCCTTGGTAACCCATTGCAAATGGTATCATCACTTGATTTTAGGGAACGATTCACCATTGGTCCTCCCATTCCTGGGCTCCAGATGCCTCCGATGTGGGATCTAAGACGAACGATGACATAGACCAACATCTGCCCTCAGAAATGTCACACTTATTTAGTCTGGATTTGGAGCTCTCGAGTTTAGATTTCAAATGATATCTTTCATGCATCTGCTTGAGCTCTCTCTTTTTTTTAAACCTTCACCAAAGAGAAAAAGGGGAAAGAGTTCAGCAGACCACTAAATGATTTGAGGATAATTATTAGATTTTCCCTCCCCCTTCCTTAGCCACATTCCACCTGCCAGCAGGCCATGATCTTCAGTCCTGGGAACATGCAGGCAGAAAGCCAGCCCCACGGGGAAACCTTGGGAAGCATCTGCATGCCGTCGAGTTGACCGTCTCCCTCACTGTCAGATATGTGCTCAGTAGGAACCCCGAGAAGAGAAGTCCCACTAGCTGGCTGCTCAGCGGTCTAAGACCGTGGCTCAAACCCGAGAGAAAGAAGCCACAGGGGTGAAGAGAGGACCTTTGGCTCCCAGCCTGCCTCCAATTCTAGAGCCCTCGGTTGTCTTCTCGGTGAAGGGAATCAACTGGGCTTAAGAACATTTAACTTTATCTACGGATGATGAGGAATCTGTAAAGACTTTGATCTGCTGGAGAACTGATGAAAATCTGGGTTTAAGGGAACTTACTGAAGAGCAGAAATATCTGGAATGAGTTGGAGAGAGAAAGTTTGGAAGCCTCAGTACCGAGGCTGCTACAGAGTCCAGTAGAAACAAGACAAGAGATCCCTGAATCCACGCTACAGCCATGGGATTGGAAAGGAAAAGACAAAGGGAACAAACTGGAATTTAACAAAGTACCTGTGACTGCTAGCGCTATGATAAGCAATCCATANACACTCTTTCAAAAATATTCCTACAGAAAAAGTTTTATTATCCCCATTTGACAGATGAATAAACCTCAGGGTTAATAAGGTCAAGGTCCTACAGCTGGTGGACGACTCAAGCTTTAGACTCAGAATTTGCTTCTGAAATCCACATATTCCCCACTATAGCCCATATAGTCCCCATTTCAAAGCACTGTCAACAATGCTTTGAGTTTGGGTATATGAGAGAATAACGTCACCCAGAAGAGAAAGGGGAAACAGGAAGGCAGGGGAAAAGCATTAGTTTGGAGACAGGAGATGATGATTTGCTCCCTTTTAAATGTACAAGTACCCGATAAGTTAGAACTATGATTATTTTTAAAAGGTGCACATTTTAATATTTAAAAACATAATTAATAATAGCAGCCTTCATACAAGTACACATTTCTTAATGCTTTATGGCTGGCCTATATAAAGCTATATAAATGCATATTTACTAAAGCCACATGATATAATCTCTCAGGTTTCCAAGCCTAGATATTGAGTCTACCTATTTAGTAAAAAGAAAATTTTATATATTATATGAAGAAGGTAAAAACTGTCTCCGTGTGTGAGTGTCTGAAAGAATCTTAACAACTATAAGCAAAAGCAAAGAATTTATCTGTATCACTAGACACACTTTGATTTCCTGTCAATTGTGAGTGAAGTTGAAAAAACGAAAACCTGCACAGGTGTTTGAAATAAGTGTAATAAATCTAATGTAATCCAACAAGGAATGAGAAGGGAGAAAATAACAATAGGGAAATATACATATATATATAATTTGTGTGTGTGTGTAGCTAGCAGGGTGGGAGGGGCAGAGGGAGAGGGAGAGAGAATCCCAAGCAGACTCCATGGTCAACGTGGAGACTGATGCAGGGCTCAATCCCACGACCCTGAGACCATGACCTGAGCTGAGATCAAGAGCCCACGCTTAAGCGACTGAGCCAGCCAAGCACCAATAGGGAAATATTTCTGATGACAGTGGCATATGTTCAGAGCATAAAAAAGGAAAATACAAAATTGGATATTTTCAGAAACTGTCATTGACTGAAAGACCAGTAATCGCGATACTGCGGTGAAACTTAGATATCTAATGAAGCAAAACCGACAAGAGGTAAATCTCTGGCAAAGTCATAACTTAAAACCATTGAGCTTTAAGTTCATCAAGACAGACACAAATAGCTATCAGAGAAGTTTAAAAAAAAAAACTCAGAAGATTAGTGAATTCTTGACAATTTGAGTAAGATATTTATATGGCAATAAGATGAGAGAGACAGTGACCAAGGAGAAGGGATAGATTCTTTGGCTGGAGTACGGCTTTTCTATTTCAGAAACCTGTTAGTGCCCCATCCTAGATGGACTGTGTTTTATTTTCATGTTAGTCTTTTAGCTTATTTCCAGTAACATGTACTTTATAATATAACACGTGCGTACTTAATGCATCTGCTAGGGGCATCCCTATCTAGGAATAGCAGGTAGCCCCCAAGGTTCTGAGTTCTTACTTACGCTCTAGCACTCTGTTAGGAGAATGGGATTCATTTATGTCCTTTATAGCCTGCCTTCATTTTCTTACATAAACTTTATTAGCTTTTTATGGTACGAAGTAAAAAAAAAAAAATAGAGAAGCGGCTAATGAAATATACTACACACTATCCAGAAATAATAATTTTAAAGAGGACCGCATATGTGGAATATCAGAAACTTCAGTGTGATTGATATCAGCTCTTGAGAATTAAAAGAACAGCAAGGCAGTTTGCTCAGTGACAGAATCCTCAGTGGGATCTTTTATTTCTGTATTTTCAGGGCAGAGAGACTTCTCCACAAAGTCTGACGTCAGTCTGGCATCAGGTCAGATCTATAGCCTTAAGGGGTCCATACAGCTTTAACGAACAAATGCCCACATGACCACGTCTCAAAACGCAGACTTCTGGAAGAGACTTTTAGAGTCCAGGAATCTATAGAGATGCCACCATAAAGTTCTGCGTTATGTACTTAGCCATATCCTAACAAAAAGTGAAATTTGTTATTGAGAAAGTTGCATTTCATAGATCTGGATGCTATCCCTAAATATTCTTTCTCAATACTATCTTTAACATTACTTTAAAATTTATTCTAATTTTGGTTACTCCAAAAACATCATTATGCTTACTTGCAAAACTGCCTCAACAACATTAAAAAATAAACAAACTTCTCAACTCTCAAGGGCCATAACACTTTCTACAAAGCATGAATGTGTCATGATAATCAGTTCTCTCCCCTTCCTTTGGGCCGTCTGTAAACTTCATCTGGCAAGCGTGGTGTGTACCATCCTAGGAAGCCTCTACACACCGTGGGTCTCAGAGATTTGAATAAAGACATTTAGATATGCCTTGGAATCCCCAATGAAACAATCACCAAAGATACGCAAGCGCAATCAGGAGACACAAAGGAATTTTAAGAATGTCCCTGTAGTCGAGCCATGCTAGTCTCACATACTTCAGGCATGCTCCTGCCTCAGGACCTTTGCACCTCAACATTCCTTTGCTGGGAATGCTTGATTCTTACATTTCCACATGGCTGGTTCTGTGACCTCCTTGAAGTATTTACTCAAATAGCTGGACCAACCAATTTGCAACACCCCCTCTCCAATCCTGGCACTTCCTAACCCATTCCCTGCTTTATTTTATTCACCATATTATATACGACTATGTGTTTGCTTTTTGTCTGTCTCCTTTCACTAAAATATGAGCTGGATGCAGATGGGGATTTTCAAGTATCTTATTCACGGCTGTTTCCTCGGTGCTGAGAATATCACAGAAGAGGCTTTCAATAAACATTTGTTGATTGACTGTTGAACCCTTACAGTAAGATGACTTGTTAATCCTCACCACATCTGAGAGAAGCAGGTAGTTGCTATTCTCATTCATTTTACGGGCAGGGAAACGCTCGGGCACGATATAAGCAGGTGCCCAGATACCAAGCTGCCAGAGTGTGCACCATGAAAAGAAAGTGGTGTTTCACTCTCAACTATGATTCAGCAATAGGTGTTCGTGTTTATCACATGGGGCAAAGTGTATCTAAGGAATACTCCAGACAAACCAGGGATAGAGCGATAGAAGACCCACTCTCTCCACTGGGAGGTCTGCTGTGTGGTTTGAGATGAGATGAATCATTTTATTCTCTTCTTGAATTTAAATCTAAATAAATGCTCAAATGGAAACTGGCCAATGGCAAAGGCAGGACTACTGGATACATTTCACTCCAAATAGCCACAAAACTCAGAGAAATGTCATTCAATGCCTAAAACCAGCACAACTGACTAAATTCGAAGCAATGGTCAACAGTTGAAAGTGTCTGTCTGTACCCTATATTTAAAAGAAGACCTTTTATAATACTAACGAACAGTCATTATTGGCTCATTGCAGGATCAGCACACTGACCGAATTACTGTATTTTCTGTGATGTAACAGTAATTAAATTCCTAAACTTTGCTTTTGACAAGCACTGGTACAGAGACATTTATACAGTGATGTTTATAGATTTATATAGAATATACAGTGAAAATTATAACCTCAGAAAATACAAGTATTCTGACTCTATTAAAGTAACTGTTCCTAAATTTTTAGCCAACAACTTGAACGTTTACAAAAATATTGGCATCATTGAGTCTTAAGTAAACCAAACCCGATGGTGGTCTAAGTTTATAAAATGTTTCAAGTTTTGCCCTCATGGCAGAAACACTCCATTACGCAGACACTGCTCTGGGAGAATTAATCTTCTAGAAGGGATTAATCGGATGAAGGAGGGGATATACTTTTGGAACTACTCCTTTCCTTGGTGTTTATGTACGGGGAGAAAGTGGCAGAGACCCAAGTGGGAATCCGAATTAGCTGCTGGAGCCATCCATCCAGACAGGGAATGAAACTCACTGGACAGGCCACGGGTCTGTGGATCATACACCTTGGTTACAATGGGATGGGATAAAAAATCAACAGAAGTGAGAATATCAAGACCAAAAAAAAAAAAAATCGGTATAATTTTTGACAATGAATACCTTGAAAAAAAATTTTGTCAGTTGTTTGAAATAATTTTGGGAATTGTGTTTTAAACAAAGATACATCTCTTTTTACTAAGGACTCTAAAGCAAAACCGTCAATAACACAAAAGGATCAGTCACCATTTTCAAATATGTATCGTGCTATTTCACCTAAAGTCAGAATAACCTAATTAGTAAATTTCAAATTAAGGTAGTAAAACTAGAATCCTTTCTTTTTCCTGAGTTATTTTAAGAAGACTACAATCATAAATCTAATAAATTCTGCACTGAGTTTGGTTGGGTTGCATGTGCGCGTGCTGGCTGAACACATTGCTGTTGGAGACCCAACTTTATATGGAGAGTCGAAGGGAATCCATATTAATTTTAATGTACCAAGCTCACTAAACATGATAGCAGGGAACTAAAGCCATTTGTTCCTTTAAGAGTTTACAGATTGTTCTCATTATTTCGAGCTCCATCTAACATATTTTGTATATTTGGTAGGAAACTAACTTGAAACAACATTAAAGAGTCAAACTCAATTAGGACGAGAATGTCCTTGTTATTCCTTGAATGTTAAACTTCCACTGTACGTGTCTATTATGGATTGACAGAATTTAATTAGACTTGTAAAATTGAAAAATACCTATCGCTATCTTGCTTCCAAGAAAAAAAAATACGGGGGAACAGATGCCCAAATAATGAAAACTCTGCACATCCTACCTGTAAAATTGGACTTAATACTCCCCAAAGCAATCTACACTATCTTTACTGAACACAAACAGTTAAAAACACCTTAAAATCATAACCTGGGCTTTGTATTGATGCATTTTAAATTCCATGTGCACATGTAAATCCAAAGCAACTTCAGAGGGGTGAAACAAGCCTAGAGTTCACGTGTCTTATAGCTCTATTTTAGCAGCCACACCACCAGGCTTTTGCCCAAGGATTTCTAACACTAATAAAGACATTTCTATGCTTTTCTAAGGCAAAGCCTTTCTGAAAGTCTCCCAAACACTTCTACTATCATGAAACCACCAGATGTCTTTAAGTCCTCAAATTCTGTGTTTCTGCTTAAAAAAAAAAAAAAATTTAAGAGATATAAAATCTCGGTCTACTTACCCAGGAGACATTTTTACCCTTAGGTGTTTTTAGCATGGCAACCTGCAGTACGAAAGTGGCCAACAACAGTCTGACCAACATGGAAAATCCAATGGAGTATATTCCGAATGTCTTTGTTACCCAAATGCAAAAAGTTCCCTGGTTTGCCAGACACAGATGTCGTAAGTAACAATGAAGATAACCTTCCGATAACCCATTTTTCTTCTCAGTACTAAGCCTGCGAACACACACATAACAGATCACTACTCTAATCACTCGTCTATGGAGGCAGAAGCTGCAACATGTGTTTCTTCTCTCTATCCGCAAAATCCAGAGTGGAGTATTCCCTTAGAAAAGAGAACTTGCATCCATGTGCAAACGTCCAAAATCACAGAGGAATTCCTCCCTCGGCTGCTGAAGTGCAAGTCCCAATTACTCCCCAAGCTTTAATGAAGAGCTCGCTGGCGAGAGCTTACAATCACTTAGTAAGAGGGACCGTTGAAAGCAAAGCACTCAGCAGACTTTGCAGGTTAGCGGCCGGTGGCAGCCATGTTAGGTCTGACTCCAGGGCTGCCCAGAGGAGAAAGAGAATGCAGAGCTCAGTTTCAATAAATAATACATAGTCTCAGGTACGACGTGCACCTGGAAGTACGTTCTGCGCAGCCTCGCGTAGGTATTGCTCTCTCCGCAGTCCCCGAGACTCACAGTGCACCTGTTGTTGATGAAACTGCTCCGTGAAAAGGCTGGTCTCCTAACAACCAGTAACATTTGTTTATAAGGTAAGAAAAATAGAAGCCCCAGAGGGGAGCAATTTAGAAGCCCCAGAGGGAAGAGCAAGGCTGGAAATCAGTGTTGGCTCTCCTCCCTTTGTTTCTGTGTCCTTGTGTCCCTTTTACCTCCTGTCAATCTAGATTAACGAAGCAGATCCAGGCTAAATTTTGCTACTATCAGTAGTGATTAGTGTGAGTTGATGAAATCGGATTATACAGGCAGACCTCTGCCTTCCCCCTCGGCAAGCAACACCATGGGATTGGAAGAACACCATGCTGTTGTCCTTCTCTTCACCAGACGGAAGTGTTCTGGAAGGTTCTGCAGGAGGGAATCTGCTAGCAAGGGAAATCCTGGCCCCCTGAAGCTGCACAGATACAAATAGAGGGGGAGCAAACCATCTATTTCACGTTTTACTTGGTTTTTCTTCTATATTCTAATGTTCTCTCAGATTGAAAGTTAAATCACTATAAAAAAATGCATAGCATTTTTTCCATGCATCAAAAATTTTCTTCCTAGCAGGGTGACCACATTGAGCAAGAGTTTTAGGTCGTGGGAGACTACAGCAGGGGCTGGGAATTGGAAGCTAGTTTTCCTGAACATCTAGTACATGCCCAACATGCCACAGGGAATTAACATATACTCAGGTCCAAGCAATCCTGGAAGTAGGTATTAATATCAGTACTTTAAGATGAGGAATTAGGGTTTAGAGGGATTCGGTACCTTTCAGTGAAGACCTACTGAGCCAAAGCAATGCCTTCTAGACTCTTCCCTCTCTGAAATCAAATGGCATCTAGATTTTTTCCTTTGGGTTATTTCCAATCTCAAAGAATTTATATATATATATGTATATATATATATTTATATTTATATATATATATTTATATAAATATATATTTATATATATTTATATTTATATATTTTTTCCCCTTAAAGACCATATGTTTCCCTTAAGTGTCTTAGAATTCTGTGGAATTATGGTTCCTACTTATTTTGAAAATAATACTGTTCCAACAGTTGTCCCTTGAACAACACGGCTTTGAACTGATCAGGTCTACTTATATGTGGATTTCTTTCTCAATAAACACAGTATAGTACTGTAAATGTCATTTCTCTTCCTCACAATTTTCTTAATGGTATTTCCTTTTCTCGAGCTTGCTTTATTGTAAGAATACAGTTTATAATACATAGAACATACAAAATATAGGCTAGTTGACTATGTTAACTGGAAGGTTTTCTGTCAACAGTATGTGATTAGCAATTAAGTTCTGGGGGAATCAAAAGTTACATGTGGATTTTCAACAGTGTGGATGGTTGGCTCCCCCAACCCCCACGTTGTTCAAAGGTCAACTGTATTTTGGGTTGCATTTTTGTAAACTATAAAGCAACTATGATGGAGCTCAGGAAACCACATAATTATCAGAACTACAGGCAAAGGGCCTAAATGACTGGTGATTCTGTGCTATACATTCAACAGATATAGTTAATAATAATAGCCAACATTTATTAAAATGTTCTATGAGGTTAAGTATTTTGCCATTTTTATCTTACTTACTCGAAGCAATAACAATGTCATGAAGTTGATTTCTAATGATTTTGGATGATTTTTGTAGAGGCAGTATTATTCAATATTGAATTAAAAAAAGAAAACCCAGTATAATTAAAATTACAAATATGAACTGAATTTTCAACCAATTCAAAATCAGAAAAAATTTTAGATCAACATGAAAGTGGAGATAAAAAAGGATTTTAAAATTAAAAAATTCCTTTATTTTGAGTATCCTGTGAGTCTGTGTGTGTGTGTGTGTGTGCGCGCGCGCACGGGAGTAAATCTTATCTGCCTCATTATGCTATAAACCCCTTAAGGACATGGCTCATGTCTACTATATATTTTGTTTTTCTTTAGGGAATACAGAATTCACCATTGCACAATAACCACTGTTGACTAATCAGGTACAGTTCCACTATGAATTTTAAAACAGTTCTTTGAACATAATTTTCTGTTAAAATTTTCTGCAGTGTAATACTGTTGAAAAACAGAAAAGCAATCTGGAACCTGATGTTTTCACTAAAACTCATATGAATGCTAAGGATCACTTAGATTCGTATTTTTATATTTTAAATGTTTTAAAACTCATGAAGGGGGGGCGCCTGGGTGGCAAAGCGGTTAAGCATCTGCCTTCGGCTCAGGGCGTGATCCCGGCGTTACGGGATCGAGCCCCACATCAGGCTCCTCTGCTATGAGCCTGCTTCTTCCTCTCCCACTCCCCATGCTTATGTTCCCTCTCTCGCTGGCTGTCTCTATCTCTGTCGAATAAATAAATAAAATCTTAAAAAAAAAAAAAAAACTCATGAAGGGATATCCAACACAAATTTACTATTCTAGAAGGCAGTTGTTTAAAAGACCAGACTATGTAACTCCAGTCATATTTAATCTCAGATCCTTCTAGAAATATTTGGTTTCAAACTACAACTAAACCTTTGTTCCTTTGAATTATAATGGTCGGCTGTTGTTATCAGTTGAATTATGTCCATCCCCCCCCCCAAAATGTATGTTTAAATTCTAACCCCGAGTAGTACCTCACGATGTGACTTTATTTGGAAATAAGGTCTTTACAGAGGTAATCAAGTTAAAATGAGGTCATCAGGTTGGGCCCTCACCCAGTATGACCGGTATCCTTACAAGAAGGGGCAATGTGAGCGTAGAGACATGCACAGAGGGGAGATGTGTAGACATACAGGAGAAGAGGTCCGTGCCAAGGATTGCCAGCAAACACCAGAACACCTACCAAACTAATACAGATGTCAGTTCAATAATCCTTCCTTTCCTTTTCTTTTCAATGACCCCTTGGAGTACTCTAAGCTTCTTTCATTAATTTCACTATAGAACCTTAAAGGTAAAAATGTCAGAATTTATTTTTAAAACTTGAGTTTTAAAATATACCTATATTATTAAATCTTAAATTAATTCATGGACTATCTGCACATTTCACATATCAGGTCTCTTAACATGGGGCTCTTGGAACCCAAGAAATCTGTGAACAAAATCTAGGGAGCTCATGAACTTGAATGGAAAAGCACTGCCTCTTATTTTCAGTAACTTCTGACTGAAATCCAGCATTCCTCTCAGTTATGGGTGTTAGGAACAAACCACAGTAGTATCGGCAGTGCCTGTGATGTCAGCAAGAGAAATCACACACAGGTTCATGTCAGATTATCATTGTTTCAGGTATCTTGAAATATGTCCATCTTGTGGTTTATGATATACATGCTGAATTATTTAGAGGAAATCTGCAATTTGCTTTGCAATTTACATGGACATGCATAAAAACATTAGGATGGTTGGATGATGCGTAGACAGATGAAAAGATGTTTAGATGGACAGATGTGATAAAGTATATTAAAAAAAAGAAAGTATATCAAATGTTAAAGGGAGAATCTAGGAAGTGAGGGTGCTCTCTGTAAGACTCACTCAGGATTGTTAGTATAGGAGGTGCTGGGTGGCTCAGTTGGTTAAGCGTCTGCCTTCAATTCTGGTCATGATCCCAGGGTCCTGGGATCTACCCTGCATCAGGCTCCCTGGGAAAGTCTGCTTCTCCCTCTCCCCCTACCACTCCCCCTGCTTGTGCACTTTCACTATCTCTCTCTGTCAAATAAATAAATAGAATATTTTAAAAATACACTAATAAAAGTGCATGTATTACTGTATCACAAATTTGGCTTCTAAAATATTTTGAAAACTATGTCATCATATGATTCGTTTCCTCTGTAGCTCTACAAATTTCATGTTATGTACTCAAAAATATTGTTCTAAGAAAGACTCCTTTGGGCTTTACCAGCCTACAAAAGGATTCACAGCACAATAAATCTAAGAATTTCATCTATAATATTATCAGGAGAAAACTGATAAGCAGCAATATTATTCCATAAAGCTATTTCAAAAGGATTGACTTTATGGTAAGTAAAAAGTAAAAAATTGAGTCTTTAAAATGTCAGGTAGCAACTGTGTACCAAAGTAAAACCTTGCTGATATCTAAGAAATAATTGATTTATATCCTGTGCCATTTAACGACTGATGCGTAACAAACTGTCCAAAAGCTTAATGGCTTAAAACAATAATTTAATACGTCTCATGGTTCTGTGGGTTCCCTGGGCTCAGCTGGGTAGTTTCCATCAGGGGACCCTGATGTGTTATGGTCAGATAGATGTTGGGGCTGAATCATCTGGAGGCTTGACTACGCTGGACACCCAACATGCTGTTCACATGGCTAGCAGTTGATACGGGCTGTCATTTGGGAGCTCAGGGGGGTTGGGAACCACAGCAAAACACGTGACCTCTCCATGCGCCTGGAGCCTCTCTCAGTATGCCACCTGGATTCCAAGAGACAGTATCCCAAGATCAAGCATTCCAAGAAACCCTGCGGGGAGCTGCAAGGATTCTTACCCAACCTTGAAAAATCACACAGCATTACTTCCACCATACTCTACTTGTCAAAGTAAGAGCACCAGAGGACCTGCCCAGATTCAGAAGGAATGAATACTATATAAGGGCATGAACACCGGACATGTGGTTCATGGTGAGGGGTGAGGGGCATCCACGGAGACCCAGAGAGCTTAAGTGACCAGGGCAACATGCGGCTTTGACCCTCTAGGGTCTGATGCCTATATCTGCTCGCTTGGTTGGTCTTTCAGTTATAACAAGAACAGCTGACCAGTGCTGCCACTCGTGGAAGGGACCGAAACAGGTTCCCATCCTCTCAACCCACCTCTGATTTCAGCCACAGCTGCAGGTTACTCTGGGTCTTACTTTAAGCCAGGCCATGCAACTTTCCCTTCTCTGCCCCAGAGTCTTAGATCCTGCAAACATCCGCTCAGGCAGCCAGCAAACCCAGAAGTGTGGGGGAGTCTCTGTCCCTAGAGTCTCCCTAGAGATAGAACAGGACACAAACGCTCCCGACTGCTATCCTCAGAGTGGACAATTCTGGGAGGTTTCGGTACACTTCCCAGGGGAACCTGGTGCACTCTAGCCCCCTTGCCCACAACCTTGATAATGTTCTTCTGTATTGGTTTTTCTCTTTCCCTGTCTCCCAGATACCACCGGCCCAATAAACTGCCTGCACTGAGTCCTTGTCTCAGGCTCTGCATTTGGGGAACAAGATCTATTATTAGTAGATGCATCCACTCTATTCAGTGGAGCAAATGGAGTTCCAAGTCTGTGAGGTTCCAAATCTGTGAGTGTTTCTTCTGTGAATCCACTAAGGGAGCCCCTACTGAAAGAGGTCCTTGGAGATCACTGAGTAGCTGAAGTTTTCACATCCAGGCCCTTTAGTTATCTCACTAACTAGACTGTGATCCCCTGGAGGATAAGTGCTTCTACTTTCAGCACTGTGGCTCACGTTACAACTAAATAGCCGCCTGGTATTTAACAGGTGCTCAATTAGTGCATCCTGATTAAGTGGTTTTCCCTCTTGAAAGTATTACCTCCTTATGTTCTAACCTATTAAAATCGTGAGCAGTATCTTCCCTAGTGTGTTCCCTGTAGGCTATTTTGTCTAAGCAGTGCTTTATCTTAAACTCCAACTACCCAACACTAATGAGTGTTATTTTGTATGGACATGTCTACACCTAATGATCAGATATACTCAAGTAGGGGCGTCTCGGTGGCGCAGTCGTTAAGCGTCTGCCTTCGGCTCAGGGCATGATCCCGGCGTTCTGGGATCAGGCCCCGCATCAGGCTCTTCCGCTGGGAGCCTGCCTCTTCCTCTCCCACTTCCCCTGCTTGTGTTCCCTCTCTCGTTGGCTGTCCCTCTTTCTGTGTCAAATAAATAAATAAAATCTTTAATAATAATAATAATAATAATAATAATAATAATAAAGATATACTCAAGTAGAGATGGCATAAGCATGGCCGAAAGAGCACAGATTTGGAGTCAAACGGACCAACACTGAATTCTGACTCCTCCATTTACAGAATATGGAACCTAGGGCAAGGTGATTAGCTTTGTCGATTCCTCATCCACAGGAAAGACTCTAGTGACAACCAGCCCACAGAGCTTTTGTGAGCATGTAGATAGTAAAGCACGCAGTGGCTCAGTACCTGGGATTGCTCTGCTCCTGGCTTCCTGCTTACTCTTCGTGAGGTACTTGCTGTGTGATCAACGTATAAGCCTGTGTGAGTCTTAGATTTCTCTTTTGTGAAGGAAGGATAATTAACTTTTACATTTCCTTAATATGGCCGAAGCCAAACTCAAATAAAATCATGCATGTGAAAGTTACTTGAGATTTGCAAAGTGCTGATAGGTAGGGGAGGAGGTGAAGATGAGGCTGCCATGAACTGCTGTGCATTCTGCGCACTGCACAAATGCCCTGGCCAAAAGGGTAAGTGAGGGGTGAAATCAACAGAGGCTGTATCTGCCCAATCAGGGTGGCATTTTTCTAATTTGTCCACTCAGAGACAGTCCTTTGTCTAAGGCCACAGGATGGCTGGGATCAAAAAGAATAGACTCCTCATATTCAAATCCTGGTTCTGGCATTTACTAGTTGTACAACTCTGGCCACAGACAGTCCCTCTGTGCCTCAGTTTGTTCATGTAAAAAGAAAAGAGTTTTCTAGCCCTCCCAGGTGATGAGGGTTAAATGAGCATGTACAAAGCAGTTGGAAGCGTGCCTAGCGTATAGTATGCACTCAATAAATGCTCACTGTTAATTATTATTCTGATTCTCTAAATGTCACTTACATTATAATCCAAATGAAGATGTGCCAATTGTGAAGAAATGACACACAGTATTATTCATTCAAAATAGAATTTAAGTCTATTCAAAACCAAACTGTGTGTACACATGTTTTTGAATGAGGCCAATTAGCAATGTATACATTTGTTTTTCTTAATTTTTGATGGATATAATGGAGAAACTGGTGG
Source organism: Ursus maritimus (assembly GCF_017311325.1). Taxonomy (NCBI): domain Eukaryota; kingdom Metazoa; phylum Chordata; class Mammalia; order Carnivora; family Ursidae; genus Ursus; species Ursus maritimus. The sequence continues at coordinate 16,720,890 of NW_024425675.1, forward strand.
ACTACTGAAACATACAGGTTAATAAAAACTTAGCTCCGATGATTTGAAATAGCTGTCAGGATTTGTCCTCTTACACAGGAAATCATTTAGCTCAAGCCAGGGCTATGAGAAGCTGTGACTTTGAAGAGCTCTATGCTTAGTTTAGATCAATCTGAATATTTCTCTCTCTCATTTTTTTTTCCAATTTTTACTTGTTTCTTTAAATTGAGGTTTTGTCACTTACAAATAAACACCCAACTATTACACAAGAATCTCAGTTACATTCATATTCTGCGTATCAGGGCCAACATCATTTGGGAAGGAAATAAAATCCACCCAGAATTATTAATTCATACACCCAGCATATATGGAGCATCTTTTTTATGCCAGGGACAATGCCTTTCCAATACTAATATTTCTAATAGATTGCCTAAAATTCTGTCAATAAGTCATGATCCTTCCTATGACAATTTATCATCTTAGGATGGGCTATCAACTAAATGCTGATCCTTGTTAGATTAACGATTCTTCAAGGGCAAGAACCACATTCATCATTTTAGTATATACTACTACGACACATTATACACAAGACAATGTTGGCTGAAATGATAATGTAAGTGTTTGCCAAGTGAACTTCAAAGACACATCCCAGTAGAGCACACTGCAGTAATCTAACCCAGAGAGGACAAGGACATGGAAAAAGGCATAAAACAATGACTTCTTAAACAAGGGTCTAACCACAGCATCCTGTCCCTGGGAGGGAGTCATCGACAATGACTTGTCACTGAATAATAGTCACAAAGCCATTTTCTGGCTCTTTCTTACTGTACATGGGGAGAGGAGGGGAGAGAGGGAAATGAGGGAGGTCATGGCGGGGGGGGGGGGCTATCTGAACTTCTTCCAGAAAGAACAGAACCATTTGTTTTTTTTACCAGTTCTGGGACAGCTTTCAAAAACACAGCCAAAGCCATTCAGATTTCATTAATTTGGCCAACCAGCTAAATTAAAATGTCCTTGATAAGAAAAGGGTGAAGGGATGGTGTGGTAAGGATTCATGAGATTTGCAAGTATCCTCAATTTTAACCAACACTTACTAGAAAACTATTTTCAGGGGGTGATTAACCCAAAATATGTTGGGAAAAGCAGAATGACTCTCTTTGGCCATCTTAGCCATTTTCTAGCTCTAGTTCCCTTGGGACAAATAAAATGTTTGTCTAAATAAATAATGTTTTGTGACTAAAAATAGGAAAAATTAGAATCACCATATTTATAGTCCATTGTCTTTTGTGTCTCTCAACAGCCCCCATCACTGAGATTCTCATCCTTTTATCACCTCATCTGGAGAATATAGGAGAGTGTGGTCTTCCTGAACTTCCCCACTGGAGTCCAACTACTTAAGCTGCCAAGAGCTTCCACGTAGACTTATGATCATGAATATGGCGTCTTACTTCTCACCACATCAAATCTCAGTACAAATCCTGTACCTCTTTCGTTTCAATGCGTGGATAGCCCTTGTATGATTAGGCTTCAATTTCAGCTATGTAGTAACAGCACTAATAGGAGTAGTCACTTCCTGGGGCACCTGGTTGTCTCAGTCGGTTAAACATCTGACTCTTGATTTGGGCTCAGGTCATGATCTCAGGGTCATGAGATCGAAGGGCTCCTGGGGCTCTGTGCGCCGGAGGGAGTCTGCTTCTGTCCCTCTCTCTTTGCCCCTCTCCCAGCTCGCATGTGCCTGTGCTCTCTCCCTCTCTCTCAAATAAATATATAAATCTGGGGGGAAAAAAGTAGTCATTTCCTTCTAATTAGACATACTGGTACACAAATTTTTATATGTTTTCAAGAAAAGATCCATTTCTGGGCAGGATGAAAGCTACTCATTTAAATCTAAGATTTGAGCTGAAATTTACAGGCAAATAGCCACATTGTAACTGGTTATAGGAAACTGGTTCCCAGACAAATTCCCATCGATGATCTGCCTAAGTGACGAGAACAGTTTGAGAATTCAAAAGCAGTATGCTGTTTTAAAGATGAAAGATATTGTTTTATTCTAGGCACATACTATAAGTTCCTGGAGAAAAGGGACTATTGATTCATCTTTTTTTTTTTTCAGATTTTATTTATTTATTCGACAGAGAGATAGCCAGCGAGAGAGGGAACACAAGCAGGGGGAGTGGGAGAGGAAGAAGCAGGCTCATAGCGGAGGAGCCTGATGTGGGGCTCGATCCCTAACGCCGGGATCACGCCCTGAGCCGAAGGCAGACGCTTAACCGCTGTGCCACCCAGGCGCCCCTATTGATTCATCTTTATGTCTCTCTAGAATAATAGAGTATCTAAAATGTGCCAGGCACTAAAAACATTAAATAAATGAATAAACCTAAACATCATTAGGCTAAAAATTAAATATGTTTCACTTTACAGAGCATGAGAAATTGTGTTTTAATTATCATTCTTATTTTATGAATCTCTGCATGTTTCTCTAATCTCTACCTTATACTGCTGTGTCATGTATAACATTTGAATTTATGCTAACATTTGGTATTCACTCTTGTCTCCTCTGTGAACATGTTTTTTCCTTGTTTCATCCGAGTTTGGACCACTTGGTTCAAAAGCACCGAAGTCACTAAAGTTCCCACAGACGGCAGGACCTTATTTAAAGGATACCCATTTGCAGGAATACAGAAAAAGTGAACAATCGGACTTCAGAAAGGCCTGGAACCATTTTAACATCTTCGCTCCCATCTCTGCCATTCACAGACCCTACTAACCTGAGTGCCGTCTTCAGAGGCCATGCTTCCTGAAAGCTCCCTTTCCCGCCCCCTCAGCCACTTGGGTGATTCTCTCCTTTTCTGATGTATACTCTTTACCACGTAGCTTCTGCTTCCTCGCGTATTTTTTTTTAAGTTTTTTTTTTTTTTAAAGATTTTATTTACTTATTTGACAGAGAGTGAGACAGCCAGCGAGAGAGGGAACACAAGCAGGGAGAGTGGGAGAGGAAGAAGCAGAGGAGCCTGATGCGGGGCTCGATCCCAGTACGCCGGGATCACGCCCTGAGCCGAAGGCAGACGCTTAACCGCTGTGCCACCCAGATGCCCCTATTCCTCGCATATTTTTACTCAAAACTTGTGCTTGCTGCGACTCCCTGTGACTCCACCTCTCATCCATGACAAGTTTTCAGATTCTGCTTCTGGAGCTAAAGGATTCTATGAATCCCTCATCTAAATTCCCCGGTCAAAGCGCTTCCCCTGATGGAACACATTTTGGCCGCCTGCGGGGTGCTGGGGTTAGTGCAGTCTCTGTAATTCACATGGGGCTGCCCTTTGGCGGTAACGATGCGTTCGGCAAGTTCCCATAACATAAGGCTACAGGCTGGCAAGTACATGATTGGCATTTCTAATAAGGTTGGCATAATTATTCACTTCTTTATGTTTTTGCTTCTATCGATTTCACTCTTTGTTTCTATGTTTAATTTATTATGAAACTGAGATCATTGCTTTTCCCCCAAAGTTTGCAACAGTTCTGCTCTTTTATATTATGGGAAGCTGAAAACGATGCATGGTACATTGATGTTCTGAGTTGACTGATTAGTTATTGTTTAAAATTGCTATAAAATACATTTTCGTACTTTCATGGAAACTTAGGAAGGATTGGCAAAGAATGAAGAAAAGCTGAACCACGAGTTCCGTATTTAATCTAAACAAAGTTTCAGCATTCTGGTTGCAATTAAGTTGCATAGTTTGAAAACAGAGAAATAGGTTCACATTACTAATAAAAACTGAGGGTGCAAATTTACTCTGAAGTTTAAAAATCTTGAGCTTAGTTAGACTACATGGTAATTTAGAAGCCATCAGTAAGAACATTTATTGTGTTAGTGTGCGCTTTACAAAAAACAGAGCCATGGGGCTCCTGGGTGGCACAGCGGTTAAGCGTCTGCCTTCGACTCAGGGCGTGATCCCAGCGTTATAGGATCAAGCCCCACATCAGGCTCCTCTGCTATGAGCCTGCTTCTTCCTCTCCCACTCCCCCTGCTTGTGTTCCCTCTCTCGCTGGCTGTCTCTATCTCAGTCGGATAAATAAATAAAATCTTTAAAAAAAAAACAAAACAGAGCCATTATTTAAAATAAACTTTAAAAGCCATTCTCGCATGGGAGAACAGGAACGGACTTTATTTTCTTCATGCAGCAATTCATTTACAATGAGAATAATTCTCTGTGCATACCCTTCCTCAGATCCTAGAAGCTGATCTTCAAAAATACATATATCTAAGGGCGCCTGGGTGGTTCAGTGCGTTAAGCGTCCAACTCTGGAATTTGGCTCAGGGCATGATCTCAGGGTTGGGAGATCAAACCCCAGGTCAGGCTCTGTGCTCAGCGGGGGAGCCTGCTTCTCCCTCTGCCTCTTCCCCCTCCCCTCTCCCTGTTCTCTCTCTTTCTTTTTCTTTGAAATAAATAAATAAGTAAATTAAAAAAAAATGTGTCTGCGGTCTCTGGCACCTATTTCTTTATTAGGAGACTAACCTTTCCCCTGTATGAAGAAGTACTAGCGTTAACAGGATAATGTTGGGGGAGTGAATTCTGATAGCTAGTACTCAGATAACACATCAGTCCTTATATCAGACCCATCGGAGGTCTAGCAGTTAACAAGCCTATAGCCTAAAATCTAATCATAGATGAAACTGTAAAACTCCAGATGATTGCCATTTTCTCCAGAGAGTAATGGAGCAGAGTTGTCAGAGAGAAATCCTCACGGCCTTAACAACTTTAAAAAATGCCATGGAGAAGTGCATGTCTCATCAAGGGTTTAAAAAGGTAAACACAGAACATTCAATCAACTCAGAAAAAAAGTCAGATTATCATCTCATTTTTCATGGAGCTGTAGGGTGAAAAGAACCCAAATCAGTATCTTTTAAGTTTATTCTTTAATCTGACTGTACTGTCAATCACAGTTCAAGAGTCAAGTTCAATGAAAGATACAGCGCCATAAGGAATCATACAGGGAAAAAATGAAAAATCAGAAAAGTACTTTCCAGCAGTGATGGCTTTTCCCTCTGAAGTACAGATTCATTTCAAAATTTAAAGTGCTCTTTGGTCTGTAGAAATAAGAATTCTATTATTTTAAACAGTAATGAGCACACTATAATTACGGTTCAGAAATGAAAATCTATGAAATTGGTTGTTTCAAGAGGGATTGGGCAAGAGTTTTTAAAAAGAATACATTTTTAAAACCAGAAGAATTTAACTAAAGTAGAGGTCTGCACTGTATGAAAAAAAAAATACACAGATTTCTCTTCTGAAATATTTGGGACCCCAAAGAAAGAGAAGATGGGATTGGCGGAAGCTCTGATCTCTCCTCCGTCCCAATCAGACAAAAATGAACAGGAAAACCTTGCTGAAAGCCCTTAAATATAAGATTACGAACTCTAGGGTCTGTCTGTGTCGCTTTATTCAAACTTGAGGGGTACACACTTGGGAACTGTTTCAGGAAACTTCTTGCGTGTAATTAAATCACTTTTACAGGTATTTCCAGTGTTCTTTCAAGAAAAAAAAAAAGGTACTGAGGGGCTGATACTTTGAAACAAGTTTGTAAAAATCTCCTTCTTATCCTTTTCTACTTCAGGTACTTTCTTTCCCTTCTCTACTTTTCTGGAACGGAAATTTAGTTCATTACCATCAGGAGACAAGTCCATTTATTTCAACCAAATTAACCTTGCTGTAAGGAAAGCTGCCAATAGATCTTATAGGGGTGGCCTATCCACACACTATCTCTTTCTGTGGCATCCACAATGACCGAACACTTAGAGGTTAGTTAAAACTGTTAAGGAATAGAACTTTCTAGAAATCCACAGTATATCTTTCATGCTAGACGTTTATCAAAACTGTGTCTGCTCGGACCCATGGTTCCCAGAAGATCAGTGTTGCTCAAGGAGAAATACCTGGTATGAGTCAGATCTAGCAACAAAAGTCGTACCTTGCAAGGAGTAAAAGACAATACGGTATTTTATTTTAGCTCTTTTATCGATGGACTCTTCACAGTGTTCCTTAGCTGATTCTATAATAATTCGATATTATCATTCAATAGGTTGCCAATATTTACAGAATGCCTGAATAAAATATTTACTGTCATTATTAGTTACTTAAATCAACTCAAATATTGTATTTACTCTCATCAAGTTTTTACCAGGCACTAATTCTACCGGAAAGGGGATTCTGGATTTTTCCTACAAACTCCATCTTCCATAATCCCCATTTATGTAACCAAGGAACATCAGCACCGATAAGCTTAAAGATGTTAATGCTTCACTTCCTAAGCTTTAGCCATGGGAGAGCAGGGTTCACTTAAAAATTCCTATCATTATGCTCTATGTCGGTGCAAAGATCATCTGTGGTTTCTGCTGCTCAAGTTCTAATCCCCCCGCCCTCTTTTTTTTTCTCCCCTAGAAAAAACACTTCGCTTTTCCTTTGGGAAATTCTTCTTCTCCATTGTCAGTCAAGTAGTCCTCCCCTGTCCTGGCCGGAAAAAGACCAAGCTGGGCCACTCAGATCCTCTCTAAGGAATTTGAACCTTGAGTAACCTGACACAAGTTGACTTGAGGTGAGCTGACTCACCTTAGAAGAAGGACAACGAAGAGCCTAGCCACAATTCCTGACACCCGGATTCTCAAAATTCCTGACACACCCACCCTGACTTTCAAATTTCCTTTGATTCTCTGAGATCTCCTCAAGTAACAGTGTGCACAAAAATCACACCGAGAGGTTATTAAAAATTAAATGATGAAGATCCGTCCCTGAGAGGCAGATTCTGTGGGTCTGGGATTGTTCCCAGGGATGTGCATTTCTTTTCACAAACACTCCTAAAAATTCTCATGCGAGTGACCCAAGGAACACATTGAGAACACGCTGTCGTAAGCAACCAATGAATTTCATGTGAATGAATTTCATGTGCGAAATTAGAAAGAGGTGATTTCTCTTGTCTACCACCAAATTACCTTATCTCACCCACCCTTTATAAAGCTTGGCAAAGTGATGATTGATAAAGAGGTAGGTCCCTTGGGGAGAGAGAAGACAGATTTCAGATCTTGCAAGTGGATTTTGTTAACCTCCCCTTCCCCTCCACCCTGTTCTCTTCCCCTTCAACTACATCCCCTGGAAATTATGAGTGTGTCCCAACAATCCACGTAGAAAAACGGTTGCAAACCACCCCTTTGAATACGTACCACTTTGTTTCATAGTCTGATACCTGCTCAAAGGAGCAACCTGGTTTTCCCAATAATAAAAGGACCAAAGAGAAGTCAATGACTTCTGTGGGGAAGCTTCACAGGCTCACTGATACTCTCACCCTCCCCCCGCAGTCCCCCAAAATGGTGAGAGACAAGAAGTACAGAAACTCCCACATACCCAGTGCTTTAGTCACAGCCCTGAGAGAAGCCACTTTGCCCCTTACTCCCTTTTCTCTGTGTTGCTGTTTGGAAATCAGAGTGGATTATATAAATTATTTACTCGCCTTTGGTGATGGGGAGGAGAACGGTGATATGCTCATCACAAAAGTGCAAGGGAAAAAAAAAAACCCAGTAAACAATAAATGGAGCCACTTTTGATGATTCAAACAGAAGAGAATTGGCTGTTATCTCAATGTAATACCAAGAAAGAGAACAAACAGAGGAGTCTGGCTCAATGGGAAGCAGATCTATTCAGCAGAAAGGTCATCTGGCAAGAGAAGGCCTCTAAGCCAACAATACAAAAGGCTGCATCAGAGCAGTGCTCCAGGCCTGAGCTCTGATGGGGGGACAGAAATCGGGGCTGCTGGCTTAATGCAGGGAAGATGGGGCAGCTTTTCATACACATGGCTGGTAAATAAAGCCTTTAATTCAAGGCCTCAACAGACTAATCCGGTGGTGTTTTTATTTTTAAATGGCCGTGCTTAAAGATCCTTTAAAATAGGTGTTTAAATAAAGCCCACTACATTTACCTATTTCATAACCACTTTTTAAATGAAGTTAGTTTATGGATCTTGGTGAATGTCCTCATTTAAATCAAACTAAGATCTCCTCTGCACTGAGAGCAGGTCCCTGCCATGGGTAAATAGTGGGCTCTGGTCTTCAGATCCCTAAAAGAAATGGACAGAATATAATCTAAACAATGAAAAGAGGCCTAAAGAGTAAATAATTACATAGTTTCAAAGCCTAGCAACAAAATTTATCTTCTACTTTATAAATACTGAAAAGACCAACAATTTAGCTTGTATCACCACAAAGCTCTGTGTGTGTGTGTGTGTTTGCACACACATATACCCATGTACATAATGAATTTATATAAATATAAAATAAAAATTGCATTTTACAATGATCAGTAGGAACACACAAAAAATAACAATGTAAACATATTTGTCCAGCACTATTTAATTATTCATTCAACAAATATGTCTTGACCATCTGCCACAGGCAAGAAAGGCTTGCTGGACAATCAGGGTACAACCAGGAAAAGGGAACTTATAGTTCAAAGACGCACGATGAGAGGAGTAATTATGATAAGGTATAGTAAGTGCTATTGTGGGAAAAGAGAAAGGACACCTACCCCAGACTTGAGAACAAGCTCTACTGAGGAGGAGAGGCAATAAAGAACACTGGGGACTGTGGATAATGAATGGCATTCCATGCTGCTGGGACCTGAGTGGGTCTGTGCTAAGGGCTAAGGCCCAGGAGGCAAACAGGGCTTGATCAGGAAGGGCCTCGTCACATGCTGATCAGACTATACTTACATTCTCAGAGAATGGGAACCCACTGGGGGTATGGAGCAGGGAGATAACATGATCACCTTTGAGAGGAATCACAGTGGCTGTTACAATGTGCTGAAAGGATTGTTCAGGGATTGTAACGAAGCCAGGGAGCCCAGTCAGTGGGTTGCTGCAGTGACTGGGGAAGGACCTAACTGGGGCCTTCACTAAGGTTGAGACAGATGGGACGGAGGAGAGAAGATTCTGGAACTCCTGAGGGAGAAGTGATTGAATGTGATGACTGACTGGGTCGGAGAGTGAAGGGAAGGGAAAATGATTCATTTCTGGCTTGGACAACCAGGAGGATCCCAGTGCCTTCCAATGTGGCGGATGAGGTGGGAGGAGAGGCAGGCGTTGGTGGGACAGCGGGAAGGAGGCGCAGGGATAAGCAGGAGCAGGATGGAGCCGATGGGGTCAGCTGTGTGCAGGCTGTGTTTACAGCGTCTGAGGAGTTCCCAAAGAGAGGCCTGGAGCTTGTTTGATGTATTATATGGTTGTGAAACTTGGGGGAAAGATCTGAGTTGGGTCTAGAGATTTAGTCACCATTAGCATATACAAAGAAGAGTTTTCCTTCGGTTCTTTCAGCCATTCCTTTTTCAGTCTACTTTTTATTTTTTAGGTTTTCCTTCTTTAAAGCATTTTTCAAATGTATTTTGGTCTTCATCAACTTCTCTAGGAATGTAATACAGATGTATGGCTGCCTGAAGGAACACCTATATAGATGAGAAGAGAAAGATAGAGCACGCGTGTGAGAAGGCACAGGGAAAGAATGGAAGCAGGTGCTTGAGGTATCAGAGAAGTGGAGGGGAAGCTGTTTCAGGACAGTGGGATGGGACCATGGCCAATGCTTGGACCATCTGACCATCCCAACCAGTGGGTGTCCTCAGTGAGAAAGACGCACTGGGGCAGCGTCAACTAATGGAAGTATCCTTTAAGACGGTCTATGCTCTCTACTTAGATCTCATATATTCATTCCTTCTGATTTTCATTTGCTTAGGAAATATGCCAACAATAAAAGCATGTCAGAGTGCAAACAAATTTAATAAGATTTGACCACCCTTCACAAAACAAGTTCTTAGCACGCAACAGGAAGAACTTGATCCTGGCCCACAGCTGAACGCATCTACACATAAACACCCCATGAAGCTTAAACAACCAGCTAGACCTTGCCCTTCTCATTTCAAAAATCGTTCTGTGAGTACCTATGACAATTTCTCAGTTAACAGATTCCTCCATTTTTGGATTGTTTCCACTCAATGCATTTCAAGTGGAGTGTTTTCTGATGAGCTAAAATGTGTATTATATATACTAAGTTACATTTTATAAGCCTTTCTGGAAGAAGGTAAGGGATCAGTTAATTTAAAGGTATTCATCTTATTAAATATTTATTATGGAAATTAAGTATGCTTATTGTCAAATGTCAAATGACATCAACAGTAAAATCCCACCTGTCCCTCTGTAATCCCACTTCCGCGAGCTCGGCACACATTGGTATCGCCTTGTAGACCTCTTCTCCTGAAGACAAACGCATGCAGAGTACATGTGATCAACTTAATTTTTGTGTAACATATTTTCAGAACATAGACCTCCTTCCATGTCAGTCTGTACAAACCTAGTTTTCTCTTTCATGCCTGTGTGGTATTCTCTGCTATAGGCCGTAGACCATTTGTTGTGTCCTATTGCTGGATACTCCAGTCGCCCCAAACATGTTAATGTTCCATAAACTTGCGTATCTCCACCAGTAAGCCAGGCCTTCCTGCAGGCAGCGTTTAGGGGTTCAGTTCCTCTCTGTACTTTGAACCTTCAGGAGAGCTGTGGGCAAGGAGCAGGTGCTGAGTAAGCCCTTCGCAAAAGAACAGGTGGATGAAGACAGCTGTAGCTCTCCGTGACTACCTCACCTCTACAAAAGCTTTCTTTAAGACAATGAATTCATCCTTCCGAAAGTGATGCCTCTTTCTCAGCAACCTTCTTACTACAGGAGAAGTGGTGCTCAGATGCCGAGGAAGGTGGGAATTACAAAAACTTAAACAGTTCAGACTTAACTGAGTACTTCCTATGTGCCAAGTCTTTTCATAGTTTAACACATGCAATGTTCACAGCAAGCCCATGAGGAAGGTGCTATTGTTATTCATTTAACAGAAAGGGAAATTGAGGGAGAGAGTGATGGACTGACTTGCCCAAGGGTCTACAAAGTACAAATTTTAGGGCTCTGCTCCAGAGTCTGTCATTTACATATGAAATTGTCTCTCGGGGCGCCTGGGTGGCTTCATGGGTTACGTGTCTGACTCTTGATTTCAGCTCAGGTCATGATCTCGGTGTCCTGAGATGGAGCCTTATGCTGGGCTGCCCTGGGCATGGAGTCTGCTTAAGATTCTTAAGATTCTCTCTCTCTCCCTCCCTCCCCCCAATTCCCTTCCCTTCTCTAATAATAATAATAATAACAATAACAATAACAATAATAATAATAATAAAAAATTGCCTTTCTACATTCCCATGTTCACTGTGACATTATTTGCAGTGCCCCGGATACTGAAACTCCATAAGTGTCCATCATCAGAGGACTGGAGAAAGAAGATGTGATACACACACACACACATACACACACACACATACACTTACACAATGGAATAAAGAAGAGGTTAGATACACACACAAAATGGAACATCATTCAGCCATGAGAAAGAAGGAAGTCCTGCCATTTGTGAGAACACGGATGGAGCTTCAGAGCACTGTGCGAAGTATAAAAGCCAGACAAAGACAGATATTACATGGTATCACTTATATGTGGAAACTAAAAAAAAAAAAAAAAATCCAAGTCATAGAGACAGGAAGTAGAAAAGTGGTTGGCGTGAGCTGGGGAGTGGGGAAAATAGAAAGAGGTTGCTAATAGGATACACACTTTTAGCAATAAGATAAATAAGGTCTGAGGATGTAATGTATAACACAGTGACTAGAGCTGATAACACTGAATTGTGTAACTGAAATCTGCTAACAGTGGAACTTAAATGCTCTCTCTCTCTCACACACACACATACACATACACACACACACAAGATACATATGTGAGGTGAAGGACGTGTTAATTAACTAGACGGGAGGAACCTTTTCACAATGTATATGTATATCAAATCATCATTTTGCACACTTTAAGGAGCTTACAATTTTATTTGTCACTTATACCTCAATAGAGCTGAAAAAAATGTGATTTTCCTAAAACTAAACAAACAAACGAAACCAAACTTGCTCTCCAATGGGAAGGGAAAGCAGTGAGTGACAACCAGAAATGTGCTAAGAAGGCTTTAAAGCAACTGGAGATCCCATGCCTCTGACAATTCATCAACAAGCTCATTCCCTCTACACGCCCGGAGGACGCAAACTGCTAACTTAATTTCTCTTCCCCCCTGCGCTCCTTAACACGTACAGGCATGTTCTTCCATCTAGTTTTCTATTAATAAGATGTCCTTGGGCACCTGGGTGGCTCAGTGGGTTAAGCACCCCATCCTTGGTTTTGGCGCCGGTCATGATCTTGGGGTTGTGAGATCAAGCCGGGTTCCCGGCTCAGCACTGAGTCTGCCTGAGATTCTCTCTCTCTCTGCTTCTCTCCCCGCTCCCTCCCTCTCTCTCTAAAATAAATAAATAAAATCTTAAAAAAAAAAAAGATTTCCTTATGCACTGAAGCTTATAATTAAAGCAAAACGTAAAGCTCTAAAAAATTAAATCATCAAGTAGTATTTGTATTGTGAAATACTTTAAACATTTTTGGTTGCCATTTCTGAAGCTGGGGTCTATTGCTCTGATGCAAACATATGTCTTCTGAAGGATACTGTCACATCCTAGAGAGATGAGCGTTAGCTAAAAAAAAAAAAAAAAATTTTTTTAAGGATTAATAGCACCTTAAATTTGAAAGGTCAAATTAAGGATTTTAATATGGCCAATATTAAAAGCTATGCAGTCCCAAAACCAAAAAGTCAGCAATCTCTTGAGAAAATAACCTTAAGAGCAGACTAGACAATATATATCTATAAATTTGACTTTAAAAGACACATCGGTTGTAAACACCAAATATCATTCTTCAAGAACATCTTAAATAAGACAGGGACACCTGGGTGGCGCAGTCAGTTAAGCGTCTGACTCTTGGTTTCAGCTCAGGTCGTGATGTCAGGATTGTGACATTGATCCCTGAGTCAGACTCCCCGCTACGCGTCAAGTCTGTTTAAGATTCCCTCTCCCTCTGCCCCTCTCCCCACCACCCTCTCTCTCTCTCTAAAATAAATAAACAAATCTTTAAAAAAAAAAAAAAAGAACATCTTAAGACATAGCTGGAAAAGCTCCAAGTAATTTTAGGTATGTGAGTATATATACACACATATACATACATACATACGTACATACGTACATATATACATATATATATTACTATGCACATGAATCTTATTCTTTTATCTGTGAAGGGATAGAATTGATGCCACCAAAAACTCTTTAATAAGTCCTTTTACATGAAAAACATATTTTTCCAAGGCATATATAAAAAGTGTGTAGCTTGAACTTATTTTAACTGTTAAGACAATTCTGATAATTGGATAAAGTATAAATTGTGAGAGAAAACTCTAAGTCGAAAAGGTACCTTACCTACAATGCTACCACCAAGAAATCTCATTAATGTGCACTTTAGCATTTCTTAAGTTCAATGATACTTGATTTTTTTAAAAAAGATTTTATTTATTTATTTGACAGAGAGAGCAAGAGAGCACAAGCAGGGGGAACAGCAGAGGGAGAGGGAGAAGCAGGCTCCCGCTGAGCAGGGAGCCCGATGCAGGGCTCGACATGGGGCTCGACATGGGGCTCGACATGGGGCTCGACATGGGGCTCGATCCCAGAACCCTGGGATCATGACCTGAGCCGAAGGCAGATGCTTAACCATCTGAGCCACCCAGGCACCCCACAATGATACTTGATTTCTACACTCAGAAGCACCACAAAATTTTAGCATTAATTAAATTTAATTTTAATCCCATTATTGAAACTTAGAAATACATTTCAAACAAGATGCAGAAAACATCGTATATGGATAAGAATACATTTTACTTTAAATCTCAGGTTGGCCACTCCTGGATTCTACGGCCTGTGGCAATCGTTACCCTCATTTGAAGTTTCTTGATCTATAGAATGGTGAGATTATCACTTGCCTTGCCTTAAATTCTGCTTTAACATCAAATGAAATAATGGGCATAAAAGTATTTTGTAAACTCTATAAAAGACTATATGATCGTCCGTCGAATAACTATAACAATCAGAATTTATCTAGAGTAATGAACTGCTCATATGTTATGTAATACTATTGACCCCTGAACAACATGGGGGTTGGGATGTTGACTGCCATCCCTACCGCAATGTAGTTGAAAATCCGCGTATAACTTTTGACTTCCCCAAAACTTAACTACTAATAGCCTTCTGTTGGCTGGAACCCTTACTGATTAACACATATTTTGTCTGCTAGAGGTATTATATACTGCATACTAACAATAAAGTGAGCTAGAGTTCTTGAGAAAGTCATAAGGAAAACATACTTATAGTTCTCTACTGCATTTATTGAAAAAACCCTGTATTTATTGAAAGGGGACCCACTCAGTTCAAACTTTTGTTGTTCAAGGGTCGACCATACAAAAGTAACATCATTTGGTGATCTCACTCCTTTTACATGCTCCCAAAGGTCAGCAGTGACCCTACACCAAGGACAGAGTGCTCTTTTTAGAGACCGGTCATAGACTAGGTCATTCTCCACCATCTAACCCATTTGTCAAAGCTTTTCAAGACTTTGAGTAACTAACACAGGCGTAAGCAGCCAGTTGAGAGCCGTTACCCACCATGTCCTCCCTACCATCCCCTACTGCTCTCTCACTGTAGTCGCTTTGTCTTAGGATCTCACTGCACAGTAGCTCCAGTTTGGGAAAAACAACTGTTTATCAGGCAATATACTAGGTGCTGATGAACATTCCAACTCTCAAAATAACCCTGCAAGCTTTTCCTATTTTCCCAATTATATAGATCAGAAACGTGGGGGCCAGAGAGAAAAGAAGCCCCTTACTATCACAAAGTAAATAAGTGAGAACATCAACAATCACACCCAGGTTAGCCTGAGTCCTCATCTATATAATAACCCTTTGTCTCCATTTTGTTATGCTAATCACCAGTTGTTTTTCTTCTTTCTGGTTCTTTTTTTTTTTTTTAAGATTTTTTTTTTTAAAGTAATCTCTACAGCAGGTGTGGAGCTCAAACCCACAACTCCAAGATCAAGAGTTGCACATTCCACTGACTGAGCCGGCCAGGTGTCCCGCTGCTTGTTCTTTCCTGAACAACAAAAGTCTCAAAAAACAAATACCCTAATAGAAAAAGAGACGAGGACTTGAACAAATACCTCCCGAAAGAGAATGTCCAAATGGTCAATAAATATCTGAGAAGACGCTTGATTCCATTAGTCATCAGAGAAATGCCCAGTAATACTATCATGGACTATTTGTACACATCACCAGGCTGGCTAAAATGTAAGAGATGACACCAAGCTTTGCTGAGGCACTCCTGTGAACTGTCAATTGATTAAACCACGCTGGGAAGTGGTTTACCAGTATCGCCTCAAGCTGAATATATATACACCCTACGACTTGGCAATTTCATCACTAGTTTTGTATTTGACAGAAATGCATATGTAAGCATCTGCAAAATGGCATGTCACAAATGATTCTGGAGGCAGTATTTATAACAGCCCCAACCTGGAAATGCCCCAAATGCCTAGCAACAGTCAGATGGAGAATTAGATTATGGTACAGCCACGTGATGGAATACTATACAGCAATGAGAATGGACAGGCTATAAGCTGCAACCTCCAGCCACACGTAAATCTAATGATGAACAACACAAGGTGAACAAAAAAAGTATCTATTGTATATAAGTCCATTTATATACAATTCAGAAACAGGAACAACTAATCCACGATGTTAGAAGCCAGATTAGTGGGTACCTGGATGCAGGGGGAGGTGATCAGGGAGTGGAAGGGAGGATGAGGGTCCTGACATTGTTTGGTTTCTTGGTTTCAGTGTTGGTGACATGGGCTCATTCACCTTGTGAACTTTTGACAAGATCAACACTTCTGGGGCACCTAGGTGGCTCAGACGGTTGGTTAAGCGTCGGACTCTTGATTTCAGCTAGGGTCATGACCTCAGGGTCCTGAGATGGAGTCACAGGTAGGGCTCAGCGGGGAGTCTACTGGAGATTCTCTCCCCCAGCCCCTCCCCCTCTGCTCTCTCTCTCACTCAATCTCTCTCAAAATAAATAAATCTTAAAAAAAAAAAAAAAAAAAAAGACCAACACATGACTTTTGCACTTCTCGGCAGGAAAGCTATACTTCAATAGCAACTTTACCGGAAAGAGTTGGTATCAATCTCTGCTCCCCAAGGCATGCAAATGTCACTGTTCTAGAAGTGGTTCACAGGGGTGCACACAGGGCTTACTATGCTTATATATCCCTTTAAGCTTAAGAGTATTTATTCAGCTGACAGGTTTTCATGTCATTCAATATGATAAAAATAGCAAGACAGTTTAGATAAAAATAGGAATTTCTTCTGACAAATGAAGCGGGGCTCAAAAAAAATGATCATTAGGTGTAAACCAAGTAATGAAGACTAGATCTTGCATTCAAAGAAGAATAACAGAGAGAGAGGCTTATGCACTGAGTCTTACAGAAAAAGAAAGGGGCCACAGCCCGACAGGGTGGGTGCCACTCACAGAATATTTTTGAATATGGAGGCGGCATTATGCAAATTAGGGGAGGGACTCTAATAAAGGGGACAGCTGCGGAAGATAAAAACCTAGAAATGAGGAGCTATGGCATATGTACATAACTTTATTCAAAACCCACGTAACTTTCATACTCTTTCTGAGACAATGTTAGAGTAGGAGGAATCCTTAAGAGAGCTGTCATACTAAAAAAAAGATTAGAAGAACTAGTAGAACTCACACGCACACACACACACACACACATACACACACGCATCAACTGATTTGTATGTTATAGCTAATATATATATTTTTATTTATACACACTTTAAATTCCCAAGTTTCAGTTGGGAATTTAGTACTGTTTTAAGTCATCAACCTCTGAAATAGACAATGACTGAAGAAAGGACACTAGGACATAATGGACACGTAATGGACAAGGCCCCATCACTGGTACTCTAACCATGCTTGGCTGCCCTTTGCCCTGTTGTCCCCCTGATCATTCAGTGAGCAGCTTCCAGACTCCACGTAACATCTGCTCTACAGGCACATTAGAGACCTCACAGGCAGATACATCCATAAGAAGTTTCTTTTCCTTCAAGGAAATGAAATATGTTTCAGATTTTACATGCCTGGAGCTTTGGGCGGGCTATCTCTAAAGCAAATTGCAATCTCTCATGTAGCTGAAGCTAAGAGGCTAAAACAGCAGCAGGTGGGTGACAGGTGAGAGTTCCCAAGAGATACATGTTCTAAAATAAAGGAAAATTTATTCCTAGCAACCAAGGTGCAAATTTCTTTTATCTTTAAGATATAGTTGTGCTGTATGTTTCGTGGTCCCTTAACCAATAGGCAAGGGGGAAAAAAGCCTGAGAATGAGCAAATGAGTCAAATCTCCTAAACTCAAAGTTAACGCTCCAAAAAATACCGATCGTGTTGTCTCTTCTATTCATTTACATGTTCAATGTCAGGAAAAGGGCAAAAATAAGTAGGGTAAAGATTATTACTTTGTTTGAGGCCTTATTTAAGAATTCTTCCACTGAAAAGGCCACATAACCACAGATTTCTTCTAATTCATTATACAAACAGAATACACACAGCTATGGAACTGTCAGCCTTCATGAGTCTATAAACATACGGGTTTTTAATTTCAAATTACTTAATTTAAGATTTTCTCTATGTGGATAATTTTATACTTTAAAAACTTTCTAACACTTTCCCCCCAATTCCTATTAAAAAGCAATTGATTTTTCTATTGGGAAAGAAAAAAAGCCACATCTATTTTTGCAGATGTCGTCTTTAAAAATCTTAGCTGGCTCCCTTGCTACTACTCTACTCCTTATGTGTCAACTGTTGCATTCAAAAGACAAACGACACCGAATATATAACAATTACAAAACTGTCTAAATTACAGCGGCTTCTTATGCTCTTACCTATTTCATAACATTGAACATTACCTTTAAGATCTGATGGGAACGTAGCTATCCCTTCCCCTCCCTCCAACTCCCAGTCCTCAACTTTATTATTTAGATCATATCTGATTTTGACCTTGTTTGTCCTGGAAGCGGCACACAGATCTTTCCTAGTGGCCAATTTTCCAAGGTCACAGGTTTCTTTACATTATCTATCCCCTGAAGTACTGATTAGCTCCCTTTGTAGAATTTCCCTGTGTTTTGCAGTCGGGAATCTCAAACCGGCGTTCAGCGTTTCAGCACTGCAGTTTGGCCAGCCTGCGTAAACCTCTCGTTCCCTTTCGCATCAGCCCCTGAAAAGGAAGCCTCCGCATGCAAAAGGAGTAGGAAAATAGAGGCAGCGCTTCCTCGGAGCTTGCGGGCTCGCGGGCAGCCCAGCAGATGTCAATTAGCATCCAATCGTTTTAAGTAGTGATACTTCAGTGTGTGTGGCAGCCTGCCTTGTAGAATTTAATACTCAGACAGCCATTTTGCAAAACACAGCAGGTCGGTGAAATAAGGGCTATTTCAGTGAAAGAGTCACAGGGCGGTAAAGCTGCTTGCTGTAAATGCTGGCGTTACTGCAACAGCTGTGTCATCCATCAAGCGATTATCATCTACTCTTTCTCTGAAGCCGTTCAAAATAGGATTTAATAGTAGCCTCTGTGGCTATCTTTCGTTCCACCAACCCCCTGGTATTTCCCTCTCAAAGAGATTCTTTTCCTGCCATCATTCAAATATGAAAACAGGACTCCTTTAGGTAAAAGAGACTATCAACTGGTCGGAACTGATACAGATCTCTGAGACAATGGACTTCCCAAACAATCCCCGTGCAAGTGATTTCCAATCTTATCAAAGTAACACGGCACTAGAGATTAAAAAAAAAAAAAGATCTCCGGAAAAAAAAATCTCAGAATCTCATAGACCTCAGGTGCCTCGAAAACTCGTAGGACAAATGATTGCTTCTCTGGCTGATCTTCAGCCCAGGGATGGCAAACATCTGAAAGAGGAAACATGCACCAGACAGACACGAATCGTATTTTCAGCCCCTCGCTGCAATTCTACAGCAATAGAAACTTACATAGGACACCCGTACTCGCCGCCGATTCACCAGCCCACAGCACTGCATGAAGAGCGGTGCAGAACGCAGTCAGCGTGTGGCTTCACCGAGCTGCACTGTGCCTTCTCTTCTCATCAGAGCCACCGTCCATTGCTTCCCACCTTGCACTCCCAGGTAAGAGGCATGGGCAAACGGACACTTAGCTTCTGCCTCCTAGGTAGTTTCTAAAAAACACCACCGGGTCCTGCCAGCATGCCAAAACTTTGTTTTCCCTTTTTTTTTTTTTTTCTTTTTCGGGTAATTTGAGATCTTCTTCAGGGAAGTTGTCTACAGACCAGAAATCTACCAAGAGTAGAATTTATTTTCCTGAGATAACTAGTACTAGCACACCGTGGTGACTGTCCGGATCAGGAGAGTTTCTTGGCAACATTTTTACAGTAGCCATTCTCAACGCGGGAGATGGGCACACATCAGAGAATTTCGCCTTTCAGGAGCCTGCAGTACCCTGCTTGGGGCATATCTGATCTGCACTTTCTCCCTCCTCCCTTGCTCCTGAAAAATCACAGAGTCTAGACTTTAATTCACTCTGGATTCCTGGGACTACAGAGCCACCCTCCAAACTGTCAGACACTTTGTCTTGCAGTACGTGTCTCTCGTGAATTGTAGGGAAGATTGCCGGAGTGGCCTCGGGACCGGACTCACTCAACCACTGCAGCTAAACAGGTTCGGTTCTCTCGTTTGCTCGCCGCCAAATATTCATTTCCTACGTGAAAAGCACATTAACTAAACAGAACCCCGGTGAGCAAATCTGATCAGAGTCAGGTAGAATTAATTAGATAATATAATTAATTACAGGATGTCTCACCTATGATTTAGATACGAGAAATTAAATGAGGCTGCTTTCAAAGCCCGAGAGCTTGCAAATGAAGGGTCCTCGCAAGCTATAATTTGCATCCTTCTCTAAAGACACGGTTTGCAGAGGCTGAGCTAATCATCACATTCTTCCTAAAAGGCCTTTGTGCAAGTCACACCTGAAAAGATGAATTATTAATAGGCATTTGGGGATAAAACTATTAATTTGTATGGGATCCACCATTCTAGTAAGCAATGATTCTTATAGGCTTTTAGTGTGCCTCGGCTAT
The DNA here is from genome assembly GCF_017311325.1 of Ursus maritimus. Lineage (NCBI taxonomy): Eukaryota > Metazoa > Chordata > Mammalia > Carnivora > Ursidae > Ursus > Ursus maritimus. The sequence continues at coordinate 16,741,058 of NW_024425675.1, forward strand.
TGATCCAAACGTGCCCCCACATCCAAGTCACTCCAGATACTGCTGCTGCTTGAGGAGCCAGGTTAACTATTTCATGCCACGGATGAAGATCGCCCCCCATAATGCTCTTGAGGCCCACAGAAAGTGCCAGCCTATGAGCAGGTCAACACTTCACCAGTATTTCCTGAAAACCTATCATTTATAGTAACAAATCTTTATTATTATGAATAGTCTAGGAGGCTATTAGAGATGAAAAAAAAACCCTGCCTTAGTTCAATGTTCTCATTTCACTAATAAAGTAACTAGGGCGCCACACGGTCAAGTGTTTTGTCTATAAGTAACTTAAGCAATGATATTATTATACCTAGTAATTTTTGTAATTTAAATAGTCAATGAAAATTCTCTGGCTTTGTCATATACTAATTAATCCTCCATGTATTTGAAGGTCCAAAAGGGAAATGATGAATAAACTACAGATCGACAATAAGGTTACTTTTGGAATTATATCAGAAACCTAGAATAAGGGGCGCCTGGGTGGCATAGCGGTTAAGCGTCTGCCTTCGGCTCAGGGCGTGATCCCGGTGTTACGGGATCGAGCCCCACGTCAGGCTCCTCTGCTATGAGCCTGCTTCTCCCTCTCCCACTCCCCCTGCTTGTGTTCCCTCTCTCGCTGGCTGTCTCTATCTCTGTCGAATAAATAAATAAAATCTTTAAGAAAAAAAAAAGAAACCTAGAATAAAATAAAATTTCTAAATTACATTGCAAATTTGCTTGTAAAGGAAGAACTGGGAAAACAAAACAAAACAAAAAAACACCTCAATGTCTCCTGGACCATCCAAGATACATTTCCAGTAGGCAGGATATCAATTTGATTTTTTGAGGAAACTTTAGCGAGAAATACAGTAAGTGATATAAAAGAACATATAATTCAAATTTAGGCTTTTTCTTGAAGACCCTTCATCAATCTCATCGAGGGACACGTTTACTAGAATAACTGAATAAGAATGAAGAATTAAAATTAACTCTAAGAATAAGATGAAAATGTTGGAGATATGATCTCCTCTATGATTCTGAATTTGATTTGGAATTCACTTAACTTTTTATTAACTCTGATATTATTATACACAAAATGAGAGAGATCCTCTGTTCATTAGAGATTCCACCCACCTTGCCTTTCAAGACTCCATGAAAGGATGCCAAGCACCAGTCTGATTCAGCAAACATTTATCGAGCACCTTCTATTTGCTTAACACTATGTTAGGTGCTCGAAAGAGGAAATGAATAAAATATAGTTGCTACCTATCTCTAGGGACTTATAACAAAACAGAGGGAAAAGAACACAGAATGTGAGTGCTGTCCTACCAGGACTTGTATCATTGGTATTCCCACAGCACTCACATTCTGTGTTCTTTTCCCTCTGGGAACATTCCCTTAGGAATGTTCTGTGAAAGGCTTCATGAACATGGGAACTTGGGCTAGTCTTTGCAGAATGGGTAGGTAGAATTGCATCCAGTGGAAAACTGGGGCAGAAAGCATCCAGGCAATGGGATAGGAGATGCAAAGGCACAAAAAGTTACATGCAGAACATATACAAAATAAATTGTTTATATAGAATGTAAAGAAAAGGTAAATAGATTCACGATATATTCAGAGAACAGGGATATACCCAAAGTCTCTCCACCTAAACTGGGTTCTCCCCCAAAGCCAGGCCTCACTCATCTCTATATCCCTGGCATTTAGTGCAGTGATGGACTCGTAGTAGGTGTGGCAAACATTCACAGTTGTTCCTTCATTATCTATTCTCTACTTCATTAAGAGTAACAGAAATGGACATGTGGCTGCTGGGCCAGGAGAGATATCCCAGGCTCCCTTGCAACGTGGTATGGCCATGTGACCAGATTCCGTTCCACAGAATAGGAGGAAGTGACACATGCCGACATCGCAGTCCTGTCCTTAGAGGGAATGGAGCATGCCTTTCCCGTTCTCTTTTCCCTTTCTTGCTGCTCTGACTGTAGACATAGTGCTGACAGCTAGAACCATTTAAAAGCCATTTAAATTGAGGAGGAAGCTGAATATTTGGGAGAACAGAGCAACAAGACAGAAAGCTCCTCAGTCTGTTGCTTACATTCAGACTGTAACGTGAAAGAGAAATAAGTTCCTGTATTACTTAAGGCACTTATAATTTGACCTCAGTTATAAAAGCCAAGTGTGGTTTTTGTTTGTTTGTTTGTTTTTTGTTTTTTCTTTGAGAGAGAGAAAGAGAGCGCACGTGTGACAGTGCGCACGATGAGGGAGGAGGGCCAGCGGGAGAGGGAGAGAGAGAGTCTTAAGCAGACTTCATGCCTAGCATGGGGCTCGATCCCACAACCCTGAGATCATGACCTGAGCCAAAATCAAGAGTTGGCTTAATCAAATGAGCCACCCAGGCCCCCCACCAAGTGTGCATTTTAAAAGTACCTCAAATGTTTCTGGAAGGACTGATTAATTCACAAAAGCTAAGACTGGGGAGGAGGTGGGGGGATGGTCTGAGAGCAGGACAGGACTAGACTGTGAAGTACTTTGAACCCCCCAGCAAGGACTTTAGACTTCATCTTATAGGACATACAGAATTAGCAGTCTTTATATGTGAAGGTATCTGTTGTTTTATTTAAAAAGTAGCAAAAGGGGTGCCTGGGTGGCTCAGTCGGTTAAGCGTCTGCCTTCAGCTCAGGTCATGATCCCAGGGTTCTGGGATCGAGCCCCGCATGGGGCTCCCTGCTCCCCAGGGAGCCTGCTTCTCCTTCTCCCTCTGCCGTTACCCCCCTCCATGCTCTCTGGCTCTATCTTTCTGTCAAATAAATAAATTAAACCTTAAAAAATTAAAAAAAAAATAAGAAGTAGGGAAAGAAAATCTCCAGACTGTTTAGTTATAAAAACTAGTCGGAAGTTCAATATTAGTAAGAAATCTGTAGCTTTTGAACTTGTGTCGTTGTCTGCAAAAACTGTCGATCTATTAAAAAATCAAATCCGATAAGGTCAATAAAACTAGCTGGTTCATGCAGCTAATTCACAAATCTAATGAACTGTTAGATCAGCTATTTTGTTATCATGCAAGACGTATTCAAATAAACGATTAAGAGGTGGGTGACAACGAGAGGCAGAATGACAAAAGCAACAAATTAAAAAATAATTGTGGATAAATAATGTCGAGGCCAGGTATTTTTTTAAAAGTCCAAGAGATCTGTATCCGGGAAGTCTTTACAAAGTTTGAGAATTCATCTTAATCTCCTCTTCCCTTTCTATGTTACTATTAATTTGGAGGGGAAAAAAAGTACACAGTGGATGTTAAACACACACAAAAGGAGAGGAAATGCTTCTCTTGAGAAGAAAGCTCTTTGAAACCAAAGAATAAAACCAGCTCCAGAGAAGCCTTCTGTAGGAGAGCTGAAGGCTCCTTATCGAGGATGCTTCTGGCTTGAATGTTTGTGGCTTTTTTCGTGGCCCTGGTTCCCCTCCCCTCACAGACACTGCAGCCCACAGATCCACTGAACTCCTCCTTCACAGTATGCTGTTGTAAAGGCAGCTGTTCAGTACCTAGTGTTCTGAAGGGCACCAGAAAGTTCTCCACTGATTTCAGTAAAAGCCAGACAAAAGGACCAAATGTCTATATTCCTAAACAACATCATTCGGTCAACAATATCAATTGAGTGCTACTTACCACGTGCATGTATCTCCTGGGCACTAGGGATAAAAGAACAAGTACAATCGCCACGGTCCTTGACTACAGAGAGACTAAAACCCAGGGGGAAAGACGAGGTGAATCAAATAGTCACACAGACATAGAATTGCAACCTTCCTAGTTCTTGGACAGAAAGTATAGACTATTATGATACTATAGAGCAGTAAACAACTTCTAGAATTAGAGGTGGCAGAAAAGGCTTCCCTGAGGCAGTGGCATTGAGTTGAGGTGGGGAGTTAACCAAACAAAGGGGCGACGAGGCAGGGAGAGGGACCATGGTAGCCGTATTCCAGATGGAGGAACATTACTTATGAAGGTCTTCGTGGTAGAAGAGAGAACGCGGAGTCGCAGCAGCTGAAGGATAAAGGAAGAGGGAGAGTGGGACAAGAACAGGATGGAAAGGCAGATAGTTGCCAGATCATGAGGACTGTGCTAAGGACTTTTATCTTTATACTAACAGCCGTGGGACTCCATCCATCCAGTTCAGAGGCATGATCGACTTTGTATCACTTAAAACACGCTTTGGTAGGAGAGCTGAAACAGAGTGGGAGACGGCCAGAGACGAGGCAGTGAGACCATCTCAGAAGCTGCTGTGACTATCCAGGTAAAATATGGCGGTATCTTGTACTAAGAAGGCGGAAGGGAAGAGAAGTGGATAAATCCATGAGATATTTAGGAAATAAAAGCGGGATAAGCACAAAGACAGAAAACAGAAAAAGAAATCCAGTGGAAAAGATACATGTTCCTACGATCTCTCAATTCTGGATGTTTCCATCCACTAGAGAAGTTCAGTCTCCAGTAGCACAATCCATGATAAATCTTTATTTTCATGTCCGTTTCATTTTGCTTCCGTTCTCGGTCAATCCTCATGTCTCTTAGAATCCTGAACAGGGTCTCTCTTTGGCCCTCTGTCTCTTCCATTGACCTTAACTTATTTAGCCACCGAAAAGCACCCCTCTATTTTGTTTCAGCTTCTATGGACTGCACATCTCTCTCTCTCTCTTGCTCTCGCTCTCTCTCCTTTTTTTTTTTTTTTTTTCTCATCAGGGTGTCCAGATTCTCTTTCTACCCACTGGTTGCTTTGTTTTGTTTGTTTGTTTTTCAGACCGACAACCAGGCGTTTCTTCTCAGTGAGGAGAGTGGCCTTACTCGTTCATTTGCTGCTTACGTACACAGGGCAGCAGCAGGAAACAAAACAGTTCCGAGCAATGTGATTGGGGGGGAAGAAGTCATGCTCGCAAAATGAATAATAATCAGGAAATGTGTACGGCCTTTACTAAGTCTAGAACGGATCTTGTGTTCTAGAGTCAGAATACACGTTACCCTCAAAATCATGTCAAAACGATGCGACTCCGGGAAATCCCGGGTCTCTCTCAGCCTAGTCATATTGAAAGAAATGCCATCCAACAAAAAGCGACGGAAAATCAAGTGCTGATCTTTAATTATATAGAACTCAAAGAAAACAACAGAGAATCCTCTAACTCAGCAGCACTGCCCAAGAATTTCCTTTCCTTTTCTCCCTAATTCTTTTTCTTAAAGATCTTATTTATTTATTTATCCATTCATTCATTTGTTTATTTATTTAGAGAGCACGACCTCAAGGAGGGGTAGAGGAAGAGAGAGAATCTCAAGCAGATTCTGCACTGAGCGTGTAGAGGTCATAGGGCTCGATCTCACGACCCAGAGATCATGACCTGAGCCCAAATCAAGAGTCTGACCCTCAACCGACTGAGCCACCCAGGCGCTCCTCTCCCTAATTCTCTCTTATCTAAAGCCACTTGTAAGCCTGCCCTCACTTTTCAACACAAGCAAAAACATTAAAATACTCCTCCCAGGCATTCGGTCTGATTCTCTCTCCATCACTATACATCTGTAGCCTTATATTTGGTACGTCTGCTTAATTCCTCTTGTTTTTTTATTTTCTTTCAATTTTCCCCACTTTGCCATTACTCCGATTCTGAACAGAGAGAGCCAGCAAACAAAAATGCTACCTCTTCTGTGCGACATCTCCAGCACTTTCTCTCTCTACTCAGACTTTAGGTCTTGTACCACAGGGTGGCTGGTGGTGAGGGAGCATGGAAGAAGGGCTGATGAAGAAGAAACAATGAATAGGCATTTATTATGGAAGCCAGAGGAAGTGAGGAAGGAGAGGGGAAAAGCCGAGAACATTTACGGGTTTAAAATTTTTCCATGCCGCACTAATTTTTTCAGAGAATAGATTTGATCAGTTCATTTCATTCGTGATAGGTACAAGGAAATGCAACACGGATATAAGAAAGAAAACATTGACACTTTGGTGAAAAAAGGCAAAGCCCACTGTTCATAGTATAACATTTCATGAGCACGTCTACGCTGATAACAGGATAAGATGCGTCACAGCAGCTATTTTGATTTCCTGTTTGTCTGGAAAGACCAAGAAAGAGAAACACATTTTTTTCTAACATGCCCAGATTTTATTTATTTATTTGTTAGAGAGAGAGAGAGAGCACAAGCAGGGGGAACAGCAGGCAGAGGGAGAAGCAGGCTCCCCACTGAGCAAGGGGTTTGACATGGAACTCGATCCCAGGACCCCGGGGTCATGACCTGAGCCGCAGGCAGATGCTTAACCGACTGAGCCACCCAGGCGTCCCCCAGGAAAGACTCCTGATAGATTCTGGAATTCTGTGACGTATGTATAAACCATATATATTTCTTTTTTTTTTTAAATTAGAATCCTTATTTGTCATGAAGATTGCCACCAGTATCAGTCCCATCACTAGGTGATTGACCCTTCTATGCAACTCATTGCAAAACTGACAATTGGCATCTTTTTCCAAGTTCATGGGCTCACGTGCAAAAGGTGAAGACGAAGAAGAACAGGTGAGAGGCGCGGACTCCTACCAAGTGTCAGTCACTGCTCTAAACACGTCACACAGATTGCCTTTGATTCTCCTGCGAACCCTATGAGGTAAGTACTGCTTTATATCCCCTTTCTAAATGAAGAAATGGAGGCACAACGAAGTTAAGTAAATTGCCCAAGGAAATGGCAAAGCCAGGGTTTCTGTCAAGGAATCTGACGCCTGAGCCCATCGTCTTCCTCTGCTCTCCATCAAAGGCCAAAATTCTGACCCGGGGCAGAATACAATGATTCCTCAATTAATTAAATCAATCACACAACAGACACCTTTTGAGCTCAGTGCTTCCCCTTCGACTGGTTTTCGAAATCACCCTCGCTTTTCTGCAAAACATTCACCCTCTTGAACTTACTTTCTTGCTCCTGCAACGTCTGAAATTTTACTCATTGGAAAATTCATCTTACATAACAAGTATCTTCTTATAAAAATTACACTTCTCTTCGATATTGCAGCTATAAGTTGTTTGCACAGGTTAATTTATTTAAAACCTTATTTTACCTGTCTATAATGATCTATCTATCCCCCACCTTGCTTCAGAAATAACTTAATTTACAAGAATACATTTCCAAATAACATTTGGGTAGCATGAAAGAAAAGAAAAAAAGAAGAATAACATGAGGACATAAAATGGAGGCAGAAGTGAGGCTTGAAATGCACCCCGTAAAGATTGATGTACTTCCTACGGATGAGGCATGCATTTGGCTCTAAGCTTTCTAGCAGCCAACTCAAGAAGGGAAACTTGGTCAGTTATATAATTTACTGTCCATAAGCTTAAAATAACTCAAATGCTCAGAAGAACGACTCTGCCTGGCACCGAATTCTCCTGGAGGTCCCCATAAAAAGGAACATCGTGTAAAGTGATAAACAGCACTCCTGACGGTGTCCTTGTGGTAAACGCCACGGTGGGTTTTAAAGGCCGAGCCTCGGTCTGATCTTCACTGGCAAGTACAAGTCTCAAGCCATACCATGTTCAGTAAAACCATGGGGCGGGGGGCGCACGGGGAGGAGGGGCTGGACGGGACACCAGACTCCTCACAGATGTGGCCCGACGCACAAGTAACAGAGACAATGACAATAAGAAAAGGAGCTAACAGTTCCTGGTGCTGGCACTGAGTAAACACTGCTCCTTCAATCCTCACCCCAGCTCTGAGGGAGGCATGGTTATGACTTGTCCCCGGGTGGCGAATGAGGGAACAGACTTCAGACTTCGGCACCTCGGCGCAGGCCACACACAACTCGGAAGCAGCAGACGCAGGATTTGAACCCAGGTCCGTTGAACTCCAAAGCTCCTGCTCCCAACTACTTGGACTGCAGAGCTTTACATAGTGATGGACTCGGTGCCCTTCCAATAATTCCACTGAAATATTGCTTCTCATTGATGAGCTTCTGATAAAGATTGAGGTGATAGTGACCTTCAGACTGATTTGTGTGTGTGTGTGTGTGTGTGTGTGTGTGGTTCCCTCAACAGATATCCAGTAGTTAAGCTGGAAGTACAATGAAAGATAAGAATAGGACAAGGCCACCCCATCTCGGCTCGCAGCACAGGAAATGGCTTTTCTTCCCAACACCCCACTACCACGGAGACGTTTCAGAGAACGGGAGGAGGAGATAGGTAGCTTCCGTGAATGCACACCTGGGGCCAAAGAACAGACCTGGGAGGGACGGAAGCTTAAACCTGAGTGGTACTGGGTTTTCAGCCAGCAGCAGTGGGGGAAATGTTCGCAGAGGAAGCCAACGATAAAGGTCGTCCGGATCAAAAGCCGTTTGCCTTGGGTGTTTTCGTTCCGCACTAAACCACGGGGCAGTTCTCTGGGAGCCCCGTGTATCTGCATATCCCACACCTTAAATCTGCAGTTTGTCCAAAAAGTAAAAAAACTTCCTCGTATCGCCACTGTTTGCTGAAGAGCCTTCATATTTTAGAATGGACAACTTCAGAAAACAAAACCAAAAAAAGGGAGACTATAGCCAGGGGAGGCCGACCGGCCTGAGGAACCGTAGAGGCCGCTCCTAGGCAACAAGCCCGAGCAGTGGGAACTTGAAAAGGTGAAAGGGCCCGGGGCGACCACTGACCACCGAGCTGACCGCAAACAGGCTCCTTAAGCCAGCCACCTGGAAATACCCATAGGCCCTAACTGACTGATGACAACCAGGCACGGTTCCTAAGATTACCAAAATGGGAAAATTCCATGCATTCCCGTACTCCCGCCCTTCTAGAAGTGTGGTCCCTCGCCACCTCCTCCTGGCACAGTCTCTCCTCTGTCCACTGCTCCCTTGCAGCATTTGATACACTTTTCTCTCTTTTGTTCTGCCTTGGGTGAATTCTTTCACTGCCCCCGTGGCCAGCCTCCACTGCACTGGAACACCCACACTGGGTGCACTCCCCCATCCAATCAGGACACCCCGCAGGAACTAGTAAGAAAAGACTGCTCAAAATAGTCCAACACTAACTGCCTTGGGGCATGCATCGCATTGGCCGTTTTCACATTGCTTTGCGGAGGATCAGACAGGAGCAGAAGCTGAAAAAGGGACAGCAAAGTGTCCGTCTGTATGCATTTTGGGAGATACGGAATTACACCAAAAATTAACTACATCTCTAAATTAGAATAGATGCTCAAAACCACTTTGCAAACTCTCTAAAAATAGAATACTAGATCAGGTATTAATATCACCTCGTGTTCATCTTACGTTTTACAGTTTTAACGAGCTTTTTTATTTTATCGTATCCTCAAAGGAAAGCATGCAGTGTTATTCTTTTCTATCCTAATATGAAACTGAGTATTTCCAGATTAACGTGATTACTTCAGAAGATGAAAGGAGCGCTCTGGTCGGCCCCGTTCAATTCAAGACGATTAGCGGGTATGTCCTATGGATGGGGCACTGTAATGGGTGTTAGCCAAGAAGAGATCAAAGTGGCCAACGGGGGAGCAAAGACTCTGTATATATTCTCGAAAGGAAGACTTTAGATACGTGCACAAAACTGAAAAATTTCCATTTAGAAACGAAGTAAGAAAATATCACTGGAGCCAAATGTTGTGTAGACTCTGTTCAATCTCTGTTGAGACTCTCATGGAAACATCCTCCCAGATTACCGAACTTTCTGTTACCTACTAAGCTCAAGTCTAAAAACAAATTGATGTTTTTACTACCACTGAGTTCTTTTCAGATAATGCTCTTATTACCTAATACAGTTTTAATATCGGCAGTTTGGTTAAATAAATGAATGTATACCCTTAACTATCCCTTGACATTGAAAACACCAGGCCAAAGTCTTAGCATCAAGAGGAATATACAAAACAAATACAGTGAGATAAGAATCCCCTTAGAGAAAAATAGACGCAAAAAAGAAGAAGAAAAGGTAAAGAATAGTGTTTACATTTAAAAATAGAGAATGGGCAGAAATGAGCTGGTAACGAGAACTTAAACAAAATTTTGATATGTTAGTTTAAAAAAAAATATCCATTAAGATATTTGTTAGGTATTTGTCTAATGCTATTTCCTGCTTTAAGCAAAATATATATAAATTAAAATTAAAATATATAAATATAAAAATATACATTATATATTTATAACAAAATATTACTTAACACTGGAAATGGAAACAAATATTAAAAGTATCAACATGGAATTTTTCTGCATTGGGTGAAGTGGTGGGGGAGGGGGGAGTGAAGACAGAAGTTTCTGTTATGTATAAATTGATCAGCCTCTTAGAAAGATGAACTCTGAGCAGAATAAAGGAGGGGAGGAAACAAGTGATCATCTGGGGATAGAAAAATCCAGACAAACGCATGGAGAGAGAACACACTTGGCCCATGAGAAGAATGGGAAGAAGCCGCCTGTGTTGGAGCACAGGGAGTGGCCGGCCAGGGGCTTGATCATTTAGGGTCTTTAAGTCTATTCTCATTGTGAAGGGAGATCCTTGGAACATTGTGTAAAGGACACAGCAATTTGATTTACACCTTCAAAGTCGTGCGCTGTCTGCTGTGTGGAGGATGCAAGGAGCTGGTGTGGGCACAGAGAGATCGTTTTAGAGACAATTGCAACAGCCCAGGTAAGAGAGAGAGGTCTTTCTCCAAGGCACTTAGCGGGAGAAAATCTTGAGAAGGGTTTGGGTTGTGGATGTGTTTTAAAGGCAGAGGGGACAGAATTGATTGATGTTGTGTTGAAGAAAAAGGAAAGTGCCAGGAATGAGCTCAATTTGGGAAGAAGGGCAGACAAGGGCTGAGCAAATGTCTGAATGGCCAAGCCAGTTATCGAGAAGAGGAATGCTTAAGGAGAGGCAGGTTTGGGGGAGAAAACAAAAAAGCACTTTTGGGGGGATTTTAATTTGGAGAAGCTTATAGGACATCAATGTAGAGATGTCAAGTAGGTAATCTTGCATAGGATTCCAAAGTTGAGAAAAGAGGGTTGGGTTGAGATATTAACTTGCAAGTCAGCATAGATATATATAGAGAGATGATCTTTAGAACCATGACTTTTAGCGAAATTCCCTAGAGATGTGTGGACAGAAACGAGATTTGGAAACCGATTCCTTGGGCTTGCACCATTCAGAGGTGGGAAAAGGAGGCGCAACCCAGTGACTCTGGGAGGAATCTAAGAGTGTGGCGTTCTGCAAGACAGAGGAAGGGATTCTTCTGGTCTACTGCCAGTGCAAGGTCAAGCAAGATGCAGACTGAGAAAGGATCATCAGATGTAATCGGGGGAGGCCGCTGATGACTGTGACTAGAGTGAATTCAATGGAGGGGCTGGGTCAAAAGTCTGCTGAACAAAATAAATTCAATCAAGAGAGGGAGGCAAACAACCTGATACACTGAGTAGAGAGAACTTTTTCAAGGAGACTTTTTAAAAGATTTTATTAATTTATTTGAGAGAGACAGAGACAGAGCACAAGCAGGGGGGAGAGGCAGAGGGAGAGGGAGAAGCAGACTCACCGCTGAGCTGGGAGCCCGATGCAGGGCTCAGTCCCAGGACCCTGGAGATCATGGCCTGAGCCAAAGGCAGACACTTAACCATCTGAGCCACCCAGGTGCCCCATCAAGGGGCCTCTTTCTGTAGTAAAGAGTAGAAAAGTGAAAACACAGCTGCAATAAAATGTGGGAATAAGGCGAATATTTCCTTGAATGGAAGATATCAAAGGTAAGGGGTGGGGGAAAGCTGTTTCAAGAGCAACCCTGGATAATTGTAGGAGCCAAGTCCTTGGCTTCACCAGAAGGAATGGGACACTGTGCGCAAGCAGAGCTGAGAGGGACTCTCAGTTGCTCCACCCACTGCAACAGAAAGGAGGGCAGAGGATTTGGGGACCAGTGGGTATACTTAATGGTGGTAGTAGGACAAAGGTATATTTGGAGAGTTGCTCTTCCCTCAGAAGAAATTAGAAGAAAGGTCATTAACTGAAAGTAAAAAGGAAGAAAATGTTGGAGACTGAGGACAAGGAAGACGGTGTGAAAGAATTATCTCAAAAGTGGCTGAGTGGCTTGATCAGGGAAATAGGACTCATAGGCAGTACTGAGGACAGGTTGACATTTGTGGTCATGAACTTAAAGGAAAACAGTTGTGGTTCTTCCCTGTCACGTTTATCCGCTCAAATTCAACAGCAGAGTCAGTGAGAGTTGGATTTTGCATGGCTTGGGATTTCCCAAGAGCACTGGACAGAGGGAGAAGGAAGCAGAGAAGAGAATGTATACATGGATCATGGAACCTAGACAGAGTAAAGAGGAAAGTGAGGATACGGGGAAGGGGGCTCAATGGGCTACGAAAAGATGTTGGCTATTGGGGCGCTTGGGTGGCTCAGTCGGTTGAGCGTCTGACTCTTGCTTTCAGCTCACGTCATGATCTCAGAGTCTGGGATCGAACCCAGGTAGGTCTCCACGCTCGGTGCAGAGCCCGCTTGAGATTCTCTCTCTCCCTCTGCCTCTCCCCCTACTCTCTCTCTAATACATAAATAAAATCTTAAAAAAAAAGATGTTGGCTACAAAGATACAAAATTATAGAATAACAAGAAGAGCTTTGGGAGAGTAATATCAGACGTGTCGGATGGGATCACAGACATTGTTTTCCAAGGCGTCTTCAGAAGTTCACCTTCTTATAACACCATACTAGCAGTGGGGGAACATGGAGGCAAAGGAATGGACAAGATAATCTCAATTTTTCTTTCTGTTTGATTTAATTAGTTGAGAATGCTATAAGAATTATAAATGTAAGAGGAAAACAGTCTTCTTAAAGGTAAGATCAAAAGAGTGGAATTTGGGGAGAGTCATCTTGTTAGGGATAAACAACATCTTAAAAAAGTGTATTTGCCCATTTTTTTTTATTACAGACGACAGAAGTATTTTAATATTCTCACTTGTGAACCAGATAGATTCCAAGGAGAAATAATTGAACTATGAATTTTCCTTTTTTGAAAGATCCAACTTGTTATGTTTGATATAAACATTTTTCCTCCTTCATAAAGAGCAGTTCATTTGGGTCCTAACTCAACTTAATTGGCTCCGGAGAAGTGAGGCTTTCCTACTGAATTTCTAAGCTTAGGGTTTATACATTTGAATTTCATTTTTCTCGTTTGGTAGATTTATTTTGGAAAGTACCAACAGATGTGCCTAAAATCTTAGTGTGATTTTTTTTTAAGGTGTGATGGAAAGAATGTAATAATTTGAGATCTTTGGCATTCCTGACAATCTTCCTATATCCAACACTTCATGTCCCAAATTGGGCAACTGTATGGAAAACTAAGACATTTACATTTCTGTCCCTTGATTCTATTTAGCTTATTATGAGGGGGAGAAGCAAAAATGTGCTTGAATGTTCCTTTACCAGGAGTTGGTGTTAGTTGGAAAAGAGAATGCGGGGGTCTGAGGGATCTGGGGGATGATCAAGGAAAAAGATAAGACTCTGAGGTGGCCATGACACACAGAAGTTTTATTGAGTGACTGACAGATTTGCCTTTGGCAGGGGGGAGTTTCCTCACAGTAGGGGCCTGTCCAGAGGCTACGGCACACAGGGGGTGCTACTCAGAAGGAGAGGAGGACAAGGGAGCCAGGGACTGGGAGAAGGGCTTAAGTGATGTCACTCTACATCGCCCGGTCAGAGATCTCCAAAGGTCTGAAGTAGGTTGAGGCCCTTATGGCTTGTACACGTGGGTAAAATTCGTGGGCTAAGCAAAGCAGGCAGGCTCTGAAGTTCTAAAAATCTGCTTTGGGGCTATGTTTAAAACAACTGGACATGTAAGAATTTGCATTTGGCACCTTCTGGCTTTGGCGCTAACAGGTTTCAGCCCCCTGAAGAAATAAACAACTCATGGGCCAATATACACAGGGCTCCTTTGGCTCATTTACGTAACAGAGGAGGCAGGGATAATATTGTAATATAATAAGGATAATAATAAATTAAAGAAATAGAGAAATTGGAGCCTATGGGTTCCCCCTTTAAAAATTCTGATGTTCCCTAAGGTTATAGTAATGATCATGATAGCTTAACATTGATGGAGCGCTTACTCTGTGCTAAGCTCTTTGTATTTTTCTTTGAAGTTTCACATCAATCCTTTAAGCTAGTATTTTTGTACCCATTTACCACATGGGAAAACTGAGCATAGAGAGGTGACCTCACGGGCTTCAGCTCGCAGAGCCAGGGGTGGGGGGCTGGGCTTCAGTTCTGGGAGGGTCTGAAAGAGAAGGTTGTATTCGACCACCGAACACCCAGCCTTTCAACTAAAGGAATTTTCCCCAGGGACTCGGGGAGGCGCTGCGGTTTTAGACCTAGAGCTGCTCTCTGGACTCTTGGAATGAAATAGCCAACAGAGGGTCCCTTCTGAACATTTCCTCCCAGTGCCAGAGTGTACGATTGCTCTTCATATCTCCTCCCCAGCACCCACCTACCCCACGATGCCCATGGGCTGCTTCCCAGCTGCTGATTAATACGAGAACTATGCATAGATGAAAGCAAGAACACTTCCAGCCCCATCCCTTCATCTCCCAGGATTTTCTCTCTTAAATGAAAATGCTCCACTCTGCTTTAGAAAGCACTCCGCTGGGAAGGTTAGTGCCTGGCAGCCGCTGACTCTCTCACCTCTTGGTGGAGGAGAGGTAGTCACATGGCTCACCCAAGAGATGAAACACATCCGGTGTTGTTTTGGCGAAAAGAAAGACGAGCACAGGCGACAACACTGCCGTTGGTTCCTCCCAACTTCACCGCGACGCACCCAACAGGCCCACCGGGGGCAACGTTACACACCACGTGCTTATGTTTGGGCTCCACGGCCGCTGTGACCAATTACCACCAACCCAGTGGCTTAAAACAACACTAAATTATTATCTTACAGTTCTGGAGGTCAAAGGTGCTAAAAGAAGTGTCACGAAGAGAAAAAGGTGTCCGCGGTGCTGTGTTCCTTCGGGAGACTCTTGGGGAGAGCCTGTTTCCTTGCCTTCTGCAGCTTCTAGAAGCTGCCATGTTCCTTGGCTCCTGGCCCCTTTTCCATTTCAAAGCCAGCAATCACATCCCTCCGACCCCCGCTTCTGGGGTCACCAACTCCTCTGTTGCCCACGCTCTTGTCTCCTTCTCTTGTAAGGAACCTGGCGATTACGCTGGGCCTCCTGGGATGATCCAGGATAATCCTTCCCAGCTCAAGATCCTTAACGAAATCACATCCATGTGCAAAGTCCCTTTCGCCGTGTCACGTAACATATTCACGGGTTCCAGGGATTAGGACATAGTCCTCTTTGGGGGGAACATGTGTCAGCCCCCATGCCTGTGAGTGCTGGGTAGGGGACACACACCCGCCTCCAAAAATGCTTCACCACGGTACCCTCACAAGCCTCAACTCCTCCTGTGTAAGGCTGACAAAAGAATCAGGAAGACTGTTCAGATACTTGAAATTCACAGCTGACATGCAAACTCCCAGGCAAAATTTCCAAGGTGCACTTAACAGATGTCTCTGCTGTGGGCAAGAGTCAGTGTTAGGTTTCACCTGATAGGCATTAGCAATTTTTTTTTCTTAAATGGGAGATGAGGTTGCACATTAGAAAATGTCATACCCTACAGGGACCTCCATCATCATAGGCATGTGGAGGCTGGGAAATGGTTTAATCATTCTACTTTTAGTCTTTAAATGTTTTTTGTTCAAAGGTTACGTTCTGATGTCAGAAATTCATTGCTGAGCTCAGTGGTCTTATTCTATATGGATCTCAGCAAAGAAACCAGACATCTGTGGTTCCAAACAGACTCTTCTGTGATGGGGTTTTGATGAGGTAATAGTCTTGCAGCCAAGGTCATTGCAGCAGATAGCAAGGACACTGGACTCGGGAGAAGCCAGTTGGCTCCTGTTAAGTGAGTGCTTTTCAAAAAGTCCATGACAAGAGCCAGCACCTTCTCCCTTCTGTTCACGGCATCCTGTAACTCTCCCCAGAAATGGAGCGCCAGTGAACGGTAGCTCAGGGTGACCACAGAGGAAACGGGTTCCCAGGTGACGTGACACATCCAAGGACACTTGGTGAGTGCCAGAGCAGGGATTTCAGCTCAAAGCCCTCGGAGACCAAAAGCCCTGCACTTTAAACTTTGCCAGCCTGTCTTGGGTGGTGGGCTCTTCCAACTTTCTTCCAGGTCCCACACTGTCCAGCATGATCCCAGGAGGGGGGCTGAGCAGCCCCACCCTCGAACACAAAATTCCCCACCTAGTTGTGCAGGAGTCTTCTGAATCACCGGTTGTTTCTTAACTTCAATACATGTCCTAATAGGAACTTTCTGCTTATTTTTTGTCATATTTAATACAACGGTGAGTCGAGATTGCTGTTGACATTGAGGGATTTTGTCCTAGGGGTTCTGGGAGCTCTAAAATAGTTTCCTTTCATATCTACCAGAATGTTTGATGCATTTGTTCCAATTTGATTGACAATATAACAATATTTCTGCTTTAGAAAGTGAAAAATATAGGTTCTTATCTCAATGTGTGAACTTGAAGGTTTTTTTGCATAATTTCTTTAAAAATTTAGCTATTTTTACTTCATTGCACTTACGATACAGATACTTTTAAATTCAATTTCCTTATTGCTGTACCCTTACCAATTTGTAGAAACTAGGCGGTATTTTGACTCTTCATTTATGCACTTGCTTCAAATATTTTCCTGGCTTCTCTTTTCATCTTATTTGTCTTCTTGTTATGCAGTTTAATATTTTAAAATAACAGTACATTGTTCTTTGTGAGGTTTTTCTATCATATCAAAACCAAACCTTTTTTTCCCCCTTTCTCCTTGTCCTGATAAAGCAACACTCTTTTATTGTAACCATGATTTGTTTTATATTATACTCCTTACCCAAGGACGTGTTCTATTTAACTCCTTAACTGATTTAGACAGTAAGGTGTGGATCTAATTTTTTTAAGCAGCTAACTACTTATCCCAATACAATTTTTTAAAAGATTTTATTTATTTATTTTAGAGACAGTGAGTGTGCATACTCGTGAGAGAGAGAGAAGGAGCGTAGGGAGGGGGGAGAAGCAGACTCCCCACTGAACAGGGACCCCGAGGTGGGGCTTGTTCCTGGGACTCCGAAATCATGACCTGAGCAGAAGGCAGCTGCTTAACCGACTGAGACACCTGGGCGCCCCCCCATACAATTTTTAATATAACTTGTTACATATTCTTACTTCATTGTTTTCTTGTGGTTTTTTCAATATATATTGCATAAATTGAAGGTCAGTTGGGAGTTTTCTTAAATGTCCTCTTGGTATATTATTTTTTGAATGCATTTCTCTTTTTTGTTGATTGCTACTTGAATATACTATAACAACCGAAAAGTTTAAACTGCTTGCTTACCACTTTCCCCTTTCAAAATATTACACAACAGGGAAGCTCATTTTAGTGATTATTACCATTTGCATAAACATTCCAAAAGTCATTTCTCTGACTTTTCAGTGAAATGCACCTAGAAAAGTTTAAAGTCAGAAAAGTTGTGACAAATAAAAACAATGAAGACATCACCTAAATTGCTCAGGTTAACTGCCAAATCTAGTTTGCTACGGAAAATGTACCAGGTAGAACGTGGGACATATCCCCTTCGTGTTCTGGCTAGGGGAGAGGATCTCTATTGCCAAATACTTGTAACAGCCCTCTAATTCAGGTGCTATGTTATGTTGTGAAACCTGTACTGCCCGTCCAACCTCCCGAAACTCCACTGCTCCAGACGAGAGGGGCTTATGCACCAATCGTGCCCACTAATTAAGTGGTTAAACAAATTAGAAAGCATGAATGAGTCACTTCCTACTCCACCCCATTTACAGTCTCATTCCACTAAACATTTTAATGTTTAAAGATTACTTTTTTTTTTACTTTATGAAGAATACCTTTATGATTTTGGGAGGGATAAAGATATCATAGATACAAATCAACAGCTATGAAATCTACTTGGGTGAAATATGGTAAATCTTTATATTTAGTATTGTCATCTAGGTTCTTACAATCCTTCTCAATTTACCTAAAACTACATGGAAGTACTGCATTTAAAAATATTTTATCTTTGCAATGAAGTAAAAAGAATAAGGTGGGAATTAACCATAATTCTATTAATCACTTAACATCTGATAACATCCTGGCGTATCTATTTCCAGTCTTTTTTTTAAAAAGTAGAATTAACTCTATTGCTTTTGTAAAAATGATATCGACCCATAAAATAACAATTCTAAAGTGTAGAAAAGTATGAGAGATTTTAATTTTTTTATTTTTTAAAAGATTTATTTATTTATTTGAGAGACAGAGAGAGTGCAAATGAGTGGGGAAGGGGCAGAGGGAGAGAAAGAATCCTCCAACAGACGCCCCTCTGAGTGTGGAGTTCACAGGGCTCAACTGCAGGACCCTGAGATCAGGACCTGAGCTGAAGCAAGAGCCGGCCCTTCAAATGACTAAGCCACCCAGGCGCCCCCAAAATGAGAGATTTTTAAAACTGCTCTAAACACCAGCACCCATAAATGACCACAGCATTCATTTTAGACAACTTTCCTTTCAACTATATTGATAAAAATGCTTGCATAAAAGTAAAATCAACCTATCAAAACTAGTTCTTTAAGAGATTTTACTCATTTGATGGAGAGAGAGCACAAGCAGGCAGAACAGCAGGCAGAGGGAGAAGCAGACTCCCCACTGAGCAGGGAGATGGATGCGGGACTCGATCTCAGGACCCTGGGATCATGACTGGACCCAAAGGCAGACGCTTAACCAGCTGAGCCACCCAGGTGTCCCTCAAAACTATTTTTAATAGGAAGTTTTAAATTTTACTTGTTTCTGTACATTGAGAAAAAAAGAGAAGTATAAATAAACAAGTTGTTGAACCTCAAATAATGATTGTTTTACACAATAGACAGTATTTCCTAAATGATATCACTATAGTTAAGAAGGGGAATAGGAGAGGGGCACCTGAGTGGCTCGGTCGGTTAAGCATCTGACTCTTGGTTTCGGCTCAGGTCATGATCTCAGAGTCATGAGATCAAGCCCCAAGTCAGGCTCCACGCTCAGTGCAGAGTCTGCTTGAGATTCTCTCCCTTTCCCTCTGCCCCTCCCCCCACTCTTTCTCTCTCTCCCTCTCTCTCTAAAAGAAAATAAATACAATCTTAGAAAAAGAAGGGGAGTAGGAGAAAAGTCAGACATTTGAGTCATTATTATTGCATTTGGTTATTTTCTTTCTTCTTCTTTTTTTTTTTTTTTGGTAACTACAGTTCTCACTTCCAGAGCTCAGAGACAATCTCCTTGCCATACCAGCTGAGTCAATTAGCGTTCCTACACTTCCGCTCAGTTTCCCATTCTTCCTTTCCCATTTTTTTTATACTATGATTTTTATATCCTAATGTTCAGAAACATACTTTCTGTTATGTAACATACTTCTACTTGGTATCAGTTCCATATTAAAATGGATTTGATGCTTATTATAGATCTTTTCCCATAGTACCTTTCTTCTTGAGCTCTCTCTCTCTTGATCTGAGCATTAAATGGTTGGATTTCATTGGAAAGGAGGTTCTCAAAACAGGCTCATGGATTAAATATTCTCTGAGGTTTCTCATGTTTGCCATTATATTGGACAGATATTTCAGATGAGAACAATATCCTCACATCACATGCTCTGTTTGAGAACTTTGTAGAAAATGTCCCATTGTTCTCTGGAATTAAGAGGTATGTGGAGAAACTGGAAGAAACTTGATTTCTCCCTCATCTGAATAATACTTTTTTTTAAAAAAAATCCTTGCAGGGGCGCCTGGGTGGCACAACGGTTAAGCGTCTGCCTTCGGCTCAGGGCGTGATCCCGGCGTTATGGGATCGAGCCCCACATCAGGCTCTTCTGCTATGAGCCTGCTTCTTCCTCTCCCACTCCCCCTGCTTGTGTTCCCTCTCTCACTGGCTGTCTCTATCTCTATCGAATAAATAAATAAAATCTTTAAAAAAAAAATAAATAAATAAAAAATAAAATAAAATAAAAAATAAAAAATAAAAAAATCCTTGCAGTTCAATAGATATTTTGTATAGTACTTTTATGGAACACAGTGAGCTCTTGCAATCTCCTTATTTTTTCTTCATTTCAAAGAATACATCTTTTGTCTTATTGAGTTTTTCCTCCTCGCCCGCTAAATATCAATTATCCTTATGTTGGCTCATCTTTGTCTGCCTTCTATATCTATTAGTTTTTCTCTCATTGCTTTTAATACTAGCCTTTTTCATTTGTAGTCACTATGATTACCCCAAGCCATTCCTCTGTGTCAGTAATTCAGTTATCCATGGTTTATAATCTTTTTCTTGATGTTTCTGATTGATACAGAGTTTTGGAAATAATACTATTTTGATCCTCTATTTCTTTATAATTGCTATCTCCTTTTTAAAATTCTATTATTTTCCATGCTTTCCATTACTTTATTACTTTATTAAATCCATGTTCTTATCAATCACACCATGCAAGAAGCAACTGTGAGAAATTTCTTTCTGTGCATTGGTGTTTCTTTGGGGGTATGGTTTTTCTATTGCTGTTTTGTTTTGTTTTGCATTGTATGCTCCTTTTAAAAGTAGTTTTTCATGTAGCATTTTATTTGGTCTTTTGTTTTTGGTTTTGGCTCATGCTTAGGCATGGTTAGGCAGCTCTGCCCTGTCATTTTGTTATAGGGTGAGAAAATTCTTCCCATGATTCCCCAGATCAGTGTGTTTCCACGTCTGAGCTACAGTTCAAGGGGTATATTTGTCATATTCTATTTTTATGAAATGAGAGCATGTGAGTGTGTATATGTGTGTATAGTGGGATGGAGGTGTGGGAACAAGGGACTCGACTGAGTAGCAGGAAGTCTCTGTTATAATACCTGGGCTTTGGTCTTTCTTCTGAGATTTTGTTAATTGTCAAATGATGGAGTGAACCTTTTGCTTTGGAAAATTTCAATTCATTATGGAGGTTTGAAGTTTTCCTTTCTGCAGAAAGTGTTGGTCCTGCCATTTACTTCGTTTCACCTATTTTTACTAGTTTCCACGATTCCTTACTTTTAGAAGGAAAATATAAAGGTATGTGTAGGAATTCTCAAGACTGCTAACTCATTAGAATTGAACTGTGGACATGCCTCTACCCCACAATCTTCTGTTCCCTTAGATGCCAGTTTTTGAAAATGATTTCTTTAGATAATGCCCCGTTCCTTATTTGGTTGCTGTTAATAAAAATTTGTTTGCCTTTTTAATGAACCTTTGCTTATTTCTCTAGGCATCAGGGAAGTGATCTTTGGTGATGCAGTTTTAATTCACCATCTTAGTCCCCATTAGAGTCCACTTATTTTCCTTACACACACAGTAGCTAGAAAGACAGCTTTGGGAATTTCAAGTACATCTTGATTTTTGCCTTTATTTTCCCTTGTCTCATTTTTATGCCTATTGTTAAGTAATTTTTAATTTCTGTTTTCCATATACTTTTTTACAGGTCACTTGTATATTTAATGGGACAAAGTAGAGAACACACTAAAAAAAGCATACATTTTCTGTTATTACTCCAAAAGAAGTCTCTTCAATGCAATCTTAAAACTCCGTTACATCAGTATCTTATGTATTTTTTCTTATCTACCTTTGTTGAAATGTTTTATTCTGAATGCCTTTTACTTGATGTGTTTGATTTTTTTTAGTTTTATATGAGAGGATCATCCATTTCTCTCCAGCATTCATTTTTATTTATAATTCCTGTTTTGTTCCATTGTCATGAATTTTACAATTAATATTAAAAATAAGGATGATTAACCCAGTTCCAGTACAAATGTAAAAAAAAAAAAAAATCACTACTTTTAACTCATAAGATTATAGGTCAAAATAAAATGGCTCAACACCTGTCATAAGGATGAACTTTCACACTTGCTAAGACACAGTGTAATACCTGTATTAATTTCATTCCCTAGAAACTTCAGAGATCTGCTTTAATTTGCTCCATGAATTCCGATATGTTCTGTTGTTATTCACCATGTTTTCTAAACCAGAATATTCCAAATGTATAATTCTGTAGTGAATCTGTGAGAGAAGGGCAACAAAGGTGTACCTTACAGGGGAACTGTCCCAACATTTTATTCAACCTACATACTGGTTAGCATTGTTGATGGGAGTGTGCCCAGCGTATCTGCTCTGTTGATGTTTGCTACAAGAAAAACGTAGCCAACTGTTGGTCAAAATAGTCCAGACAGTAAAACGTTAGTTTCCTCCTCAAGCAAATTAGGACTTATCCAAGAGTTTTACAAATTTCTATTTGGTTTGGATTACGTGACCATTTTGAGTTTAGCAAATTGTAATAAGAGAATGTGTCTTATACATTTATCTGCCTCATGAGCCCCTGGAACATTCAGTGTGAGCCTGGCGCTGCACAGGGAGCTGGCGAGTCACGGGGGAGAAGATGCAGGCTGAGCTCCTCCTCAGTATGCTTACTGTAAAATCACAACTACAACAAATGACTCAGAGAACAAATGTACGAGCTGGAGGAGCTGACCACAGAGTTCCTGTTTCACCTGGTCCAAGATTTCCCTGAGGAAATGAGATAAAATCTGAGATCCGAAAGATGATACTGTTAACTAGGAGAAAGGGAGAAAAGAACAGCCACCCAGGGAGAAGGTCCTGTAGGAGGAAGCATCACCAGCGTGGGGACATTAAAGGGGAATGCAGTTCTACTGAGACTGGAGAGGAAAGCCATGCCAGACCATGCGAGGCCTGCAGGCAATTTTAACGGGTTTTGTATTTGTCATAAACATGCTGAAAAGTTAATGAGGGGTTTTAGCAAGAGGGATCTATGACTTGACTTTCACTTAGGAAATATCAAACTGGTTATATGCAGAAATGAATGGGAGGGAGGACAGAATGGAGATCAGCTGACCACTGCAGTGGTCCAGGCAGAAGATAAGGAGAGCAGGTGCAGCTGGCAGGGGGGGGGGAGATGACAGGATCTGTTCAGGATACTTGCATGGTGAAACCAAAAGAACTGGCGATATTAGAAGTAATACATCAATTCAGTAAAGTTGCAGGATACAAAATTAATTTACAGAAATCTGTTGGGGGGGGTCTATACACTAATAATGAAATAGCAGAAACAGAAGTTAAGTGAACAATCCCATTTACGACTGCATCACAAGAAGAAAATACCTAGGAATAAACTTAACCATGGAGGTGGAAGACCTGCACCCTGAAAAACTATAAAACATTGATGAAAGAAATTGAAGATGACACATATGGAAGCACATACCATGCTCATGAATTGGAAGAATGAAGGGACACCTGGGTGGCTCAGTTGGTTGTGCTCAGGGAGCCTTTAGCTCAGGTCATGATCCCAGGGTCCTGGGATCAAGCCCCGCATCAGGATCCCTGCTCAGTGGGGAGTTTGCTTCTCCCTCTCCCTCTGCACCTCCCCCCTGCTCATGCACATTCTCTCTCTCTCTCTCTCAAATAAATGAATTTTTTTTTAAAAAGGAAGAATGAATATTATTGAAATGCTCATACTACCCAAAGCAATTTACAGATTCAATGCAATTCCTATCAAAAGGCCAATAGCATTTTTCACAGAACTAGAACAAAGAATCCTAAAATTTGTATAGAACTGCAAAAGACCCCAAACAGGCAAAGCAATCTTGAGCAAGAAGAATAAAGCTGGAGCATCACAGTCTCAGATTTCAAGATATACTACAAAACTATAATTATCAGAAGAGTGTGCTACTGGCACAAAAATAGACACATAGATCAACTGGCATTGGCTGTAGCAGCATTTTTTAGTTATGTCTCCTCAGGCAAAAGAAACAAAAGCAAAATAAACAATTGGAACTACACCAAAATAAAGAGCTTTTGCACGGTGGAAAAAAAATCAACAACACAAAAAGACAACCTACTAATGGGAAAAGATATTTACAAAAGATATATCTGATAAGGGATTAATATCCAAGATACATAAAGAACTTAAGCAAGTCAACACCAAAAACCAAATAATCCAATTAAAAATAGGCAGAGGACCTGAATAGACATTTTCCAAAGAAGACATGCAGATGGCCAACAAACACTTGTAAAGATGCTCAACATCACTCCTCATCAGGGAAATGCAAATCAAAACCACAGCGAGATATCACCTCACACCTGTCAGGATGGCTAGGATCAAAAGGACAAGAAATAACAAGTGTTGCTGAGGATGTGGAGAAGAAGGAAGCCTCCTGCACTGTTGCTGGGAATGTAAATTGGTGCAGCCACTGTGGACAACAGTATGGAGATTCCCCCAAAATTAAAAACAGAATTACCATATGACCCAGTAATTCCACTACTGGGTATTTATCCAAAGAAAACAGAAACACTAATTTGAAAAGATAAATGTGGGCGCCTGGGTGGCTCAGTCAGTTAAGAGTCTGCCTTTGGTTCAGGTCATGATCCCAGGGTCCTGAGATCGAGCCCCTGTCTGGCTCCCTGCTCAGTGCGGAGTCTGCTTCTTCCTCTCCCTCTGCTCCTACCCCGTGCTCATATGCACACGCACACTCTCTCTCAAATAAATAAATAAAAGCTTTTTTAAAAAAGAGAAGATATATGCTATGTTTATTACAGGATTATTTACAACAGCAAAATACGGATGGACCCTAAGCATCCACTGATAGATGAATAAAGAAGCTATGGTACACAGAGGCAATGGGACAGTACTCAGCTATAACAGAACAACAAAAATGGACCTAGAGTGAATTCAGTCAAAGACAAATACCATGTGATTTCACTTATATGTGGTATCTAACAAAACAAAACAACAACAACAAGAAGCAGAAACAGACCCATAAATGCAGAGAAAAAAACCGGTGGTTCCCAGAGGGGAGGGAGGGTAAAGGGACGGGCAAAATGGATGAAGGGGAGTTGGAGGCACAGGCTTCCAAGTTATGGAAAGAATAAGTCACAGGCATGGAAGATACAACATAGGGAATATAGTCAATACTGTAATGGTGTTGTATGGTGACAGGTGCCACACTTGTGGTGAGCACAGCCTAACATATAGAGTTGTTGAGTCACTATGTTGTATACCTGAAACTAATGTACCAGTGTGTATCAACTATACATCAATTAAAAAAAAAGGAATTTGTGATAGACTGGTTACTGGGTCTGAGGGAGAGGGCGAAAAGACTGGAAATGAGCCAGATCTGGGGGGGGGGTGCAGTGGTGGGGGGGTAGGCAAGACCACAAGTTCAGTTTGGACCTACTGAGTGTGCAGTGTCTTTGAAAAGACTAAGGAATGTCAAGAAGGCAGCTGGATTTGCTCCCCAGATAAAAGATTAATAATGAATTACCTGATCGTACCCTCCACTATCTCATTATCTCACTGTGGGCAAATTACCAAAATGCAGAGCCGTGCGGGACTCCTTCTGAGTGCAAATCAATTCTCTGTAAAGACGTTTAATAGAATTTTTGGTTACGTTTTATAAATGCAGGCAAAGATGTTTAGTTATCTGAGTCACAGCAAATCTTTTGCAACATGTTTTTCTGGACTGTAGACTAATATTGTCCAAGAGAAGGTCCAAGTGGAACCAAGCAAAATGTCAAGCAGAAGATGTTTTTAGGCAGTTGTCTAATGTCAATAGAATAAGCATAGTTTTTGTTTTGCTAGTTCAGAGCGTGACCTATTCCTATCATTCCAGTCATTCAATATTTTTATGAAGATAATACTTAACCTCTCATGCTTAAGATTTTCAATTTTTTTTTTTTAAATACGAGGTTATTCAAAGGTCATGTGAAGTTCCTGCAGCCGATAAGGCAGCTGTGTACGTAAGACTCCAGAGGGATCCACAAAGCTACGACAGTGTCCGCAGGTGCTGATGTGAGACTTAGGGCTCAGACCCCACAACTCTTCCTTTGAGACAAATAAAAGCATTTAAGGGCTTCATATAAGATTAAGGGGTAGGGGTGGGGTGGTGCTGGAGGGTCTAGAAACAAAACAAAATCCAGAACAGTTAAGACTCAAAATTACCTGGTATTTAGAATAATTTCCTACTTTCAAGGTAGACTTGATTTTTAAAAAGCTTAATATAATTATTGCATTCAGTGGCCGATGAGACTTCATAAAGGAGCCTTCTTTTGTTCCGCTGTTTAAAGTCAAACGCTGTTGCAGTCTTTGTAGCCACTAGGTGGCAAACTTTGCTAAAGAATACGGCCTTCATTGAAAAGCTCAGTGAAAGTATTTGGGTTACAGCTGCCATCAAATGCTAAAATACTTCCTCAGAGTTCACATGGCTTCTGTAGTCAAAAAAGAAACTCGTAATTGCACAATTGCAGATTTTAGAAACAATCTAACTGGGCCCCTTTTCATTGTCTGTAACTCTGAGACCAAAAATAATTGAACAGTTTTCTGTTGCGTTAGTTAATGGCGGAGATGGGGCTCAAACTCAGGCCTCTGGCTTCTTCCTTGAGTACTTTTCCACTCTGTTTTTAAAATTATAGCACTGTAACAGTTACTATCGTCTGAATGAAGCTATTCTGGCAAATACGAAGTCCTTTTTCGAGATGATCGCGAGGAAATTTTGAATCACTACCACCCCATACCCCTTGGCAGCCAATTCACTCGTGTTACACTATATAAAGCAACTCAGAAATGTAAAAGATTTAAAGCGGTCCTTTAAGAAAGTATAGCAAATAGTTTCTTATGTTTAATTTAGATTTTTTTATTGTTGTTCACATTAGGTTGAAAACATACGAGTCAGAAGGTTTGGAAATATCATTAACGAGATAGCGAGAAAAATGAAAAGATTGAAGTGGGTTTGTGATAAGAAAATACGAACTGAAAATCTGAACCAAGGCAGACCAAAGCCTCTGGCTTTCAACAGGGCAGAATACGTGCACCCATGTGGGGGCCATCTTGGAATACTAGCTATCAGAAGTTCTGGTTTTGTTAAGTGAGGACCAGACTAGAATTGGAAGAATTTCATGAAATGGTGCCAAGAATCTGAAAAACAAAACAGACTTTAGTCGTGGTTTGAATCCAAGCTCACTACATGCCAGTCATAAAGCTGTGTCTGGGAGCTACAGAAGACCAAATGCGAGGAGGAGAGATATGTCAGAAAACGGTCTCCATACTTCCAGTCCTAAAGTCAGTCTACACGCAGCCCAACCTTCCATCTGGAAGAACGCCAGAGGGCAAGACAACATCCAAACGCGGATACACTCTAAGCTACGGAGAACAGAGCGTGTGAGGCTGTAAGTGCCTTTTTATGATCAAGCAGCTATGACACCTCCGTGAATACAGTTCAGACCCCTCTCAGAGCAGAAATGCCCTGTCCGGGCTGATTGCTGCCTATCTTTCTGCCATCATTCCCTGTCACAGCTTGACTCTGCCCTTGGTATGCTAGGGTACACCAGTGTGCCCCAGTATCCCTGCATCCCAGTGGGGCACCCCCCTTTCTGAATGGCTCTTGTTTTTCTTCTGCTCCATCTTTTTGTTTTGCTTCTCTCCTTGCAGAACTGCTCCTTCTGAAGGCTGTAGGGGAGGATCTGTTCCATGCCTTTCTCTTAGCTTCTGTCGTTGGCAGCGGTCCTTGGCATTCCTTGGCTCGTAGATGCCTCAATCCACTTTCTGCCTCCGTCTTCACGTGGCCATCTCTATGTGGGTCTGTACCTCAGTTTCTCTTCTTGTAAGGACATGAGTCATGCTGGATTAGGGCCCACCCTAGTTGAGTAGGACCCCATCTTAATTTGATCACATCTAACAAAGATGCTATTTTTAAATAATGTTACAGTCACAGGTGCTGGGGCTTAGGACTTCAACACAACTTTTTGGTGCACACACAACCAACCCACACGGCACCTTTCCCCCTGCCTACCCCCCGTCTCTCTCCCCAAGAGTTAGTTGCTACCTCTTTGCCCTTGGCCTTTATCTTACCTCGGTAACAGCGCTAACCACAATGGAGGCAAGTGCTACGTGTACGTAGACTCCTCAGCCTGTCAGATCCCCAGGTGAGCAACGGCCTCCTTCCTTTCCATTTTCCATTCTTCTGCTTGCCTTGCTTGGCACTGTGCCTGGTGCTTAGTATTCTGGGCCCATGAATGAGTATAATTCTCTGCAGTTTGGCTCTGGACTATCTCCAGCTCCCTGGCATTTTCCCTATAGATACGCTACAATGTCAGCTTGAAACAATCTCCCAGAGGAGACCTTGGCTGAAGGGAGGCTCGGGCTGCAAAGTTCTGGATAAAACAAGGGTGGGGGTAGGGACATAAATCTCTGGATCACTGAAGACGATATTTCCAAGGGTGTTGATGGCTTTACAGAGTAGCAGGGAGTGGCGGAGCATGGATAGGCTGTGGACTGAACCTGCCACTTTGTGAGTACGAGTTTTTTTAGGACACAAGTGCATATTTCCTAGGAGAATATGTTTTTCTGCAACAGCTTGATCCAGAACTAGTACATTTCATTCTTTTGATCCACTTTGACTGATTCTGACACTTGGCCTTTAAGCTTCTGCAGAAGGTGGCCCCTTGCTCTTGGGGAGACCAAGTGAGACGGCTCTGGAAGTAGAGACAGCACGAAGGATTGTCCAGGGAGTGACATGGGAAGCTCTAACGCATCTGCAGAGCCCCCCTCCCTTTTTCTCTGGGCCCCATCTTTTCCTCACGGATTCATGACACAAAAGTGTCTATGACTTGTGCTCACACTCTCTTCCCCCCCCATTTCAGAGATCTAGGAACCAGGCTTGGAAGGCATGACCCGGGATTAGAGTCCTGAGTTCAGGCTGCGGCCAACCTGGAACCACAGGATGAGAAACCCCGGCCAACTACTGTCTCACCAACCAAAATCTCGTCGCCCCTCTTGCTGTCTGAATCAGTCACAGCAAGACCACCTGAGGTCCGGGGCAGCTCCAGGGCAGAACCCAGCAGGAGCACTTGCTGCAGCTGACGTGCCTTCTGCTGTCGGCAAATCCAGAGCAGCAAGCCCCTCACCTGAACGGAAGTCCGCTGTCAACCATCTTGTATTACGTCCTTCTAGTTTCATCAAAGAGATCCCTCCTTCCTTCTGGAAGAAGAGCCTGCATTTTTTTAAAAAAAATATTGTGGTACCATATTCACAAAATAATATTTTACCACGTCAACCATTTTTAAGGGTACAGTTTTGTGGCATTAAGGCCATTCACGTTGTGGTGTGCACCACCATCCATGTCCAGAACATTTCCACCCACCCCGCTGGAAACTCCATACTCAGGAAACACGAGCTCCCTCCTCTCCTCTCTCTCCAGCCCCCAGCCATCTACCTACCATTCAATTTTCTTTCTCTTTGAGTTTGGTGGCTGTAGGCACCTCACCTAAATGGAATCACAGTACTTGTCCTTCTGTGAGTGACTCAGTTCCCTCCGCATTGTGTTCTCAAGGTTCATCCATGTTGCAGCAGGTGTCAGAATTTCTTTTAAGGCTGAAGAATATTCTACATATCTACCATAATCTACCACATTTTGTTTCCACATTCATCCACTGATGGACACCTGGGTTGCTCTCACGCTCTGGCTGTTGAGAATGCGGGTGCTGTGAACATGGTTGTGTGAGTATCTCTTCCAGTCCCTGCTTTCATTCCTTCGTGTGTCTACCTGGAGGCGGAATTGTTGGAAGAGAACGCAATTCTCGGTTTAATTTGTTGAAGCACCTCCATGCTGTTTTCCACAGTGGCTGCGCCATCTTAGAATCTCATCGAGGCTGCATTCTTTATTCTCATTTGAAGACAGATTGAAGAGAAGACGTGACCACAGACACCTCCATTCAGTGCAAAGCACATCAGAAGACAAGACCCCAACCACGTCCCCTGGCAACCTCAGGCCAGGGTGGGAGAACACGTGTCTCTCTTAGATCACGTGTCTCAGTCCTGAACTGGCCTCTGAGGGCAGGATCGAACATTGCAGCCTGAGCTCCACAGCCAAGTTCTGCCTGCCTCGGGTCCTCGATGGGATCTAGAGCCAGGAAACAGGAATTACTGTTCTCTCCTTTTGGTCTGCGGCCTTATGCTCACATTAGCAGGGGCCTCCTAAGCTCTGAGCCGGAACATATTTGTTGCGGGCGATTTGCGGGATTTCAGCCAGTCTACTCCTGGTCAGTGGGCACTCAGTGACAGCAGTCCTCTCCACAGGACACAGACACTGGTTG
The DNA here is from genome assembly GCF_017311325.1 of Ursus maritimus. Lineage (NCBI taxonomy): Eukaryota > Metazoa > Chordata > Mammalia > Carnivora > Ursidae > Ursus > Ursus maritimus. The sequence continues at coordinate 16,771,237 of NW_024425675.1, forward strand.
ATTCTCCAAAGCTCAGTCATCAACAAGCACTTGCTTGCTATGTGTGTCTGTGTGTTTTATGATTTTACTTATTTATTTATTTGAGAGAGAGAGAGAGAGAGAGAGAGAGGGTGCACGCAAGTACGGGGGAGGAGCAGAGGGAGAGGGACTAGCAGACTCCATGTGGAATGCGGAGCCCAACATGGGGCTCGGTCTCAGGACCCCGAGATCATGACCTGAGCCAAAATCATATGTCAGACGTTTAACCCACTGAGCCACCCAGGCACCCCTGCTTCCTTGCTATGTTTAACACAGGGGTGGAGACGCGGGAGGGGACATAATGTGCTTTTAACCAAAGTTACTACTAAAATGAATTTTCAAATAAGATATGTTCTAATACAGGTGGCCCCCTGTATTCACGAATAAAGTCTTGGGAGAGAGGACCTCCTTTTCTTTCAGAGCCCCAAGGGAATCTAGGGCAGTACTTCTTTCATAAAGAGTGGGAGCTCAAAAGATACCTGCTGATCAAGACAATATGCACAAGGACTTAGCTCTCAACAATTAAATCTCAACCATGGCTTGGCTCCTTTAACAGGGACACCCAGAGAGCTGACTTTCCTACTTTCCTTCCTCGGAGTCACTGTTCTGCCAGAGCCTGAGATCAAACCCCAATCCTCAACTCCCAGTGCACTGCCTTTTTTCTTTCTTTTTTGGGACATTATCCCTTTTTTAACCTAACAACAAGAAACCTAGCTAGTCATAGTAATAGAAACAAACAGATGTTTCCACTAGAGAGTAGCTCCCAAGCCTCAAGTGCTTACGAGTCTCTAAAGCAACACACAAAAATTACAAGTTAAGGTCACTAAACACATAAAAGTAGCAATATCGCTAATAAATTGAGAGACGGCGCGAGTGCTCCATCCTCCAGCGTTACGGGAAGTTGCTTGGGTGACTTCAGTGTTCTCTGGAATGATGGTCATTTTTGGAACATAAGGGTCCACGCTAGTATGATGCCCGGGGGTAGCTGCTGGGCCAGACTCTTGCCAATTTCATGTCAAAAGCACATGTGAGGAACATATCTTTGTGTTTTCCCAAGCTCTACAAACTATTTGAGATACTGGGAAACTTAGGCTTATGCTTTTAATGAGCACACAGAAGAATTTTTTTTAAGTTTCCAAAAATTGCAATGGCTCTACGGAGAGCAGTGCAAATAGACAAAGCTGACGGCAAGACTCAGCCTTGTCATCTGAAGACACAAATTCGCTGTTGGGCCAGCAACTCAAAATCAGTATAATTTTGACCCCCTAGTACAGTGCTTAAGCAGGCGGCAATGTAAAGTCAGCCGTGGGCTCAAATCTGCACCAAGTAACCGTGGAAAGTTACTCAAGCTCCTTCTGTTTCTAAGCTTCTGTAAAATGAGAAGGGTGATAATATAATTAGTTGCATGGATTGGTCATCAGAATTCAAGGAGCGATGACATGTAAAGTGCCATGGGCAGTATTAGTGATAGCATTCTATCTTGTCTGGAGGCAAATTCTTCTGAGGAGGCTTTTATTATTAAATCCAAAAGAAAATAAAATCATCAAATATCGTTATCTTCAAAAGAAAGCTTGAAATGTTTTGTATAAATACCTTTGTGGTCATTTTTATGTGTTTGGAGAAGGAAGAGAAAATAAAACCAGTAGAGGAAAACTTCCAAAATAAGGCATTAGAATATTTTATATGGGGGTTTGGTCCATTCCAAATATGTATTTACGCAGATATTATCACTACCATTGCTAGGACTTTTACAAAAGAAAAGAAATAGGTCTTGTTGCTTACAAGGCGGTTTAGGCTTAGGAGGCATGGAGGGCTGTACTCCTAGTTTAAACCTTGAATGAAAGACACAGAATGTAATCAGAACTCTCAGAGAGAATATGGAGAAAGAAAGAAGGAAAATATTTGATTTAGAAAGGTATGTCTTTATCATACTTAACCTTTGAATCCCATAGATAAAGAAACATAAAGTTTCAATTTTAAGGTACAGTTATCAATCAGCAACTAATTGTACCATCAAGTTTCTGTGAAGTGCCATAAAAGGCACCAGTCAAGGTGAATAAGACACAGACTACAGTATGTGTCATGTGCCCTAAAAAGGATGGCGGTCTAGTTGAGGAGAGAATGTTGGTGATTCTTTAAGAATGGCAGGTTTCGCTTCAGACATCATTTGTAGATTTTTCCAAGACAAAACTAGTTTCTCCCCCCCCAATTGCATTCTCTGTCTCTTACCACTGTTTAGCACTATATATCTTGAAAATGGTTTTTAAAATCTTTATTTACTTATTTAATTTTACATTTTAAAATTTTTGAGTACAGTTGAAACATAATGTTACATTAGTTTCAGGTGAAAAATGTTTTTTGGTTTTAAGATTTATTTATTTGAGAGAGAGAGAAAGAGAGAATGAGTCGGGGGAGGGACAGAGAGAGAGAGAATTTCAAGCAGACTCCCCGTTGAGTACAGAGCCTGACACAGGGCTTGATCTCACGACCCTGAGACCATGACCTGAGCCAAAACCAGGAGTCAGATGCTGAACCGACTTAGCCACCCAGGTGCCCCAGGTGAGAAACGTTTTTAAAATCTCAAGAAACTAGCCTATGAAACTATATAGTATACACGAATGCTATTGGATTTCCTATCTATTGGAAATAGTTCCTATCATGCCATAGTTGATAAACTCTGCATATTACGTCCATTTGTTTGTTGAATAATCATATGAAAAAAAGATGGGGACAACAGATGAGTGTGACAAAGGATGGTCCCTCCACAAGATGGAGCTCATTCTTTTTGCTTTTATTCTCTAACAGCAAGGAAATTTTACACTGATCACAGAAACCTACGTTGTCAATTTGAGAGGTCTTTGACAGTTCTATCATTTTTCCCCTAACCATTCCATTCTGGAGGGTACTTTCTGTGTCAGGGAATGAGGGAGTTGGGGATGCTCTGTCCCTCTCCTGCTTCCCCTCTAATAAGAAATTGGCCCTTTTGAACCTACTGTGTAAAATATCATGCCAGTAATTTCCTCTGCTAGGTATCACAACGAATGTTCCTGGAACGTGATCAGTGAACTAAATGTTGGTCATTGAGTGGTTCACATTAAAATAACTGCTGGTGCCTGGATTCACATACTCCAGGAAGATGCGAGGCTGAATTAGAGAGGAAGCAATCATGAGATTCTCCTTTTAACTCTTTCTTTCTTTTTTTGTTTTGTTGTTGGTGGTGGTGGTTTGTTTGTTTTCGCTTTGAAAGGGGGTCCCTGGTTTCGATACGGACTACATGCTGTAACTCAGTTTTCTAAATGGTAGGACAAATGCTATATCTCATTTGTTCTTACCAAGCCTTAATTTGAATTTATTCAACTATATTAAAATGAAAGAACTCAATCCTAAACACCCTTCTAAAAAGTGCTCGTCATTGCCACACATAAATACAAACTACATCACAAATGATGAGATGTGTTGCTAAGAATTAGAAACTTCTATCTCTTTTGATGTAACAAATATGATACCTAGTAAAGAAATCCCTTTACAGAAAAACTCTCATTTTGTTAATATTTTAATATTTAATAATTTTTCATGATGCCAAATACTTCAAGTATCATCGTAAAAACATAAATACATTCCTTAAATGATTTTGATATCTCACCAAATAAAACCGAAAAAAAATGTTTGAAAGTACATTTTCTATTTGCTTTGTACAGTGCTCCTTTCAACTATTTAACTCTATGAACTTTAAAATCCCACATTAAATTTGGCTGGGTACATATCTGTGGTCTTATAAGACTAATTTTAGATCTCTGCTATTTTCCCAAGCAGAAATACAACTCAAGTTTTGAACTTCTGCCTCAACCCCTGAATATGGGAATGATCATTCTTGTTTTCTAAGAATAAATAAATAAAATCATGTAACTCAATTCGTGGATCTCGTCTTCAGATTGGCAACGCACTGGTCTTCTTTTCTTCACTAACGTGCCAAAATCACCCATACAAACGATACTAGTGATACTAATAACTCACGCTAATTACACTAACATTACTCACACGACTCCATAAGAGCCAACGACTGAGATATTTTATCTTCCATATGTATATTCACTATAAAAATGCTTTTTAAAACTGCAAAGAAATCTATTATATGAAGAAAGAAAGCAGGAAAAGGATGAAAGTTTGGTACTTTACTTAAGGCACACCCGGCACAGGACTTGACTACAGTCACAGACTAATCTCTGTCCCCAGGCCCTCCTCCAAGTGTTGTGCCCACCCCGTGTGACAGACCCAAGGTCGCACGGCAAGGACATGGCAGAGCTGGGGTTCCATTACAGGGAGTGTGTCTCCAGGAGCCACACCCATCACTACGGCTCTGAGCTGTGTTGCAGGATGAAGGAGATGCTTTCCATCTCCGCCTGAAACAACGTATTATTTTTAAAATAAGTCATCAAATAATCAAACCTTTTGATTGTGAGGGTCTCGTTTGTATATAAAATGATATGCAGTGTTGAGTTGTCTTCCTATTTGAAGGAATATAAAAATGGTAACTGTTACTTTTTCTCTTTTCAGAAGATACACTGAAGGACCCGCTTGTTTCCTCTCACTCTTCCGATAAGCACATATATTATGATGGAGTTAAGTACTGAATGGAAAACGTTAGTATCCCATCTCTGGGCTTTCCTCCTCTATCAGCTCATTATTCTCATTCACCTCTCTGATGCTATAACCTCTGGCAAAGAAGTTCCTAGGATCTTTAGCCTACACCTAGTTCTTCCTTCCCGCGCAGCCAGGACTCACCATTCCCGAACCTTCCATTCTCTGTCATACCCCTGGATGTGTGTTCCTATCCTGTCTCTCAGTAACGAAGGTCTTGCCTCTTATCCCCCTTTGGCTTTGGATAAATTCACTCACCAAGACCCATTTCCAATGGCATCATTTCCGTGAAGTTCTGATGAAGTCCCATTATGTAATCGAACATAAAATTCTTACTCTAATTTCAGGAAATGCGGTGTCACTATAGTCTTTACAGATGGAAGGTTTCCTTCTCAGCCACTGACTGGGGCTGCTAATGCCATCCTTAGAAGCTACCAGAGAAGAAAGGGTTTCATAAGTGGCCATTCTCCTTGTTTCAAAATTGCAGCTACTAAGTTATCCTTTCTTCTTTCCCCTCTTTCTTTCTTATTCCCTGGCATCCAAAAGAAACCCAGTAACACAGAAGCTACATAGAATCACAAAACTTGGAGTTAAAAGATAGAAGTGTCCGACTCCACGAAGGCCCTGTTCTGCATGAGAAGGAGAATTAGCTGTAATGTCCCCTGGCCTGCCTCTTTCATCCGTTTCTGGGATTTAAATGAGATTATAGCTGTAAAAAACTCTGTAAATTGTAAAGCCACACAACATTACAGAATGTAAGACACAGAACAGTCAATCAAAGTTGCAGTAATTCATTAATGATCATTTGACGACATATTCATGAATCTTAAGAAGTGCTGGCAAGACGGGACGCCTGGGTGGCTCAGTCGGTTAAGCGGCTGCCTTCGGCTCAGGTCCTGACGAGCACCGCATCCACCGCATCGGGCTCCCTGCTCAGTGGGGGTCTGCTTCTCCCTCTCCCTCTGCTCCTCCCCCCTGCTTGTGCTCTCTCTCTCTGTGTCAAATAAATAAATAAAAACTTAAAATAAAAGTGCTGGCAGATGCTAGAAGCAAAGGACACAGGGAAGATCAGGTTTTAAATCCTTTCTCTACCACTGGCCATGTAGCCAAGCATCACAGCAAACTAGGGAGTGGAAAGCAGAGGACTGGTCTATAAGGGGCACTAAAACATTGCTAGAATACTTTGGGAAAAGATCTCAGATCTCTAGGTAACTCTTACGAAACTGACAAAAATGGGCCCAATTCCTGACGCAGTGGCCAGTGCCAGTGAATGGAAATATAACAGCATCCCTCATCATCACTGCCAGCCTGCTCCCCCACTAAGAAAATGTTTTGCATATTTGGATATTATTTGAATGAGGATCGGAGGATAGCCTGCCTGTAGTATCCACAAATCCATGTTCAGTCCTGACTCTGGTCCTGTTTCTTAGAACCCTGGTTTCCTGTTTGGTAAAATGAGGGACAGAATATTTATTGTGAAAGACTACTATAATATTTTGAGATGACATACAAAATGTTTGCAGCGAGTAGAGATTTAACACAGTGGAAATGCTGTTAAGCTACTCAGCGATGTTTCTACTTTCTCCACCCTCACCCTGCCAGGGAATTTATATTTAGTATTAAAAGGTCCCAATTGACTCCTCCCAACATGGAAGAATACATTTTTTGGAAGTTTTTCTATAGAAAGCCAGAAAACTGAGAAACGGTAGTCATTTATAAGGAAGGAAATGAAATGTCTGGTAAGCAGTCAGGTGCCCCTGACCTTGAACAAAAAGAAGTCCAGCTGACAGAAGAGCAATTACCTTAGAGAAGATGAGAGAAACGCGCAAACGTGTTTTGGTGTCCATGCTAAGCTAATCTGGAGAAAGGCAGTGAGAGGTTGGGGTACAGATAAACATTCGGGTCAAGATGCAGATGGCCAAGGTGAGGCCATTTAACTGATTTCTGCTCCTATGATCAGGGACTTGGCTTGACTTCAATTTGGCTCTGTAGACCAGGGAAGCCTGTGATAAAGTTTATACCTTGGAAGAGTGAGCCAACAGCACAATGAACTCCAAGAAACACTTGGTTGGTCATGGTTGTGGGACATATGCCTCCCATCCCCAGGCATAGCGCTATGATGCAAGGAACTGTGGGTAATGGCCTGGTTCGTGTTCAGCTCTGTCCAACACAAGCTCTTTAGCCTGATCTAACTTGCACCAACTGCCTAGGTCTCATGAAAATAAGATTAACATCTGCTCCGTCCCCTCCTGGGTTAGAGAAAGAAAGCGTACGGAAAATGTAAAGCAGCTATAAGATGAGGACTGCAAGGAGTCGAGCAATCTTACCAAATGAGATGGAATTTCTTTAATTTAAAGACAACTCACTTCTCACAATTGGTGTCCTCTCTAGTTGTGTAAACCTGTTTCCTATTCACACGCAGAGCTCAGAGCCAGAAGGGAAGTAGAAATTTCTTTTGAAAGGAGAAACTGATAGAGGGAGGAAGAAAAAGGAAAGAGGGCATAAAGGAAGTAGATCTTCACCGTGCTTAGGGCCAAAAGGATGGAGTTCAAAAGTTTAGCTGTGTTTAAAGTAAAAGATAGGGGCGCCTGCGTGGCTCAGTGGTTAAGCGTCTGCCTTCAGCTCAGGGCATGATCCCGGGGTCCTGGGATCGAGCCCCGCTTCGGGCTCCATGCTCTGCTGGGAGCCTGCTTCTTCCTCTCCCACTTGCCCTGCTTGTGTTCCCTCTCTCGCTGGCTGTCTCTCTGTCAAATGAATAAATAAAATATTTAAAAATAAATAAAGTAAAAGATAGTGAAAATTTAGAAAATGCAAATAAAAAGTTTTAAAACCCGAGAAAAATTTTAAAAATAAAAAATACTAGTTTACATTAAAAAAAAATAAAGTAAAAGATATCCGATTACTCGCTCCAGGTTCTAGCAGCCAATGAAATGCAAGGAGACAAAATACAATAGCGTTGATCAAGAGCAGTGTAGGGGAGGAAAGCATTGTGAAGGCACAATATTTTATTTCTTTATTTTATATCTTGGTAGAACTTGTTTTGTTACTAATCTCCAGGTCCATCTAAAAATAGTACCCATCAAACTAAACCTCGCCATTTCTAGAAATTCAAACAGCCATTGTGCGCAGGGCAAAGAAATAAATATAAATATTAGAAAATTTAAAAATAGCCCCCTCTCTTTTTAAGATGTAGTGATGTGTTACTGGAAAGTGTTGACTGTGCTTCTTTGCTATTTTTTTCTCCATACTTCACTGGATAGAAGAGTTCCCATTTTCTAAAAAGCTGAGAAGTTCCTGTTTTATTAGAGAAAAAAATAATACCAAGCGGAAATGTAAAAGAAAACATTTATGCAACGCAATACTGTCTCTAAAATTGAAGGCAAGAGCACTTCTTAATATGATTACAGCTTTATTTTTAAAAAGACTAAATAGAAATAAAAATGTTCATGGTGGTTGTGTCTGGTAATGAAATAAAAACTTTTTCGGTACTTTCGGAGTTTTCATTAGTGACTATGTAATAATGTACAAAGAAAAAACTCTTTTTAAAATAAAAGGAAGTTCCTTAAAGTAAAAAAAAAGAAAAGAAATATAGAAGCATTTCTGTTTTATGTGATTTTCTACATGTCTATTAAGTAGTATATTTTTATTATAATGATTACTGTTAAAATCTTGTAAAATATGTTAGTCGGTAATTACTGAACAAGAAGAATATGTTAGGGGTATAAAATTCTTTTCTTTTTGCAAAGAAACTAACATAGTAAATGAAATTTCATTTATTCAACAAATATTGGCTGCATACCTGTTGCTGGCTAGCTTTTTAAATGATATAATATTCTACTGTGCTGTGCAGTTGAGATGCTTTACAACAATAATCAATACTCGGGGGCACCTGAGTGGTTCAGTCCGTTAAGCGTCTGCCTTTTGCTCGGGTCGTGATCCTGGAAGGCCTGCGTCAGGCTCTCCAGACTCAGAGGGGAGCCTGCTTCTCCCCCTGCCCCTTCTCCCCACCATCCTGCTCCCGCCCTCCCTCGCTCTCTCTCCTTCTCTCTCAAATAAATAATTAAAATCTTTTTAAAAATAATTAATATTCCGTATTATATAAGTAAAAGTTTGGGGTATAGGATTTAAACCACAGTTCACATTTGAAGACCATACATGTAAGGATTAAGCAAAAAAGTATCAAAATCAAACAATTCTTTCTGAAGCGAAATTAGTAATTTTCAGAATCCTATGTAAGTGGTCTCGTTGGTCTGTGTGTCATGCCTGTAACATACGTACGTGAATGACAGCAACACATCAAGGGTGAGCAAGCTGTGTCAGATGGGGTTTGTGGGTCATTTATGTAATGTAGAGAACAATAAAAAAAAGCAAGCTACCAGTGGAATGAAAGCATAATTTTGCGACAAGTTTCCTATAATTTATCAATGTGCTTTTTAATTTCAATACTATTGTTTTCATTTCATTCATGAATCTTGCAGCACGTCTCTCTAAAAGATTGGTACTACTTTAAAAGAACCCAGTAAGAACTGATGGCAAGCTAACAAATTAACAGTAATTCTGTAATAGTAGTAAACATTCGGTCTATTAACATTCCCCCTATTGTCCTAGAGCACCTGCTTTTTGTTGGTGGTGGTGTTTTTTGTTTGTGTGTTTGTTTTGCTTTTTGTTTTTTCCCCTTTGCTTACAGCAGGATCTAAATAAGGACTGCACATTGTAAGTAGTTGCTCGGTCTCAACTTTTATTAACCTGCAGCTCCTCTCCCACCCTTTCCCATTGTTCCCCTTGCAATTCGGTTGTGGAAGAAAACTGGTCACTTGTCCTGTAGAGTTTTACACATTCTGGATTTTGAACTCCTGTCTTGTCATTGCACACGTGCCAGTGTAGACTGCTAGCTAAATCTAGAGGTATAATCAGATTTCTACCTGAACGTGGCAAGGACACTTTACAGAAGGAACCTATGCCAGGTTCTTGCTTTCTTTCTGGGGTCAGCAACTGTGATACCACTGCCTACAGCCAATTGACTGTGAGGACTGCAGAATGGTGAAACTATAACTTTTTGAGCCCTTCTTCATTTATTAGCTGGAATACGTCTATAAAGAGAAACTGCCTCAACAATAACTTAGTCCATCCTACTTTCAAAAAGTAATCACTGCAGTTTTTGATAAAGATACAATGCAAAATGCATTCTAAGATTCTGGATTGGCTTTGGTGAGTGACAGGAAAACTGTACCAGGTGAGAAAGAGATATCCTTTTCAAATATGTTACTTCTCTTTAATGGATGGATGGATGGATATATATATATAAAGGTCTTTTTTAAAAAATAATTTTTATTTTGTTTTATTAGTCACCATACAGTGCATCCCCAGTTTTTGATGCAATGTTCCATGATTCATTACTTGCGTATAACACCCAGTGCACCATGCAATACGTGCCCTCCTTAATAAAGGTCTTTTTAAATGGTTGGACAGGGCTCACAAGCACATACTTTTCTCTAATTGAACCTTGCGAGATATCTAGTGAATTCTGATGGGAAGAAGCAATAGTTCCACGCATGAGCAGATGTGCATGTGGCATGAGAAACAGTAAGTTCTTAATTTCCATATGGCTCCATGACACAATCAATATTATTGCTACTTGGCCTTAGAATGGGTTTATATACTTGCCCAGGCACCAAGTTCTGAAAATTCTTGAGACTTGAGGAAAAGGACTAAGACCTCCCCTCCCCTCCTCTCCTCTTTCTTTCTCTCTCTCTCACTTCCCTCTGCTCCCCTCAGCTGAGCCCCTCTCTCACTAGAACAAAACAGCCGGCCAAGCAGAATTGCTCCATCCCTCCTCCAGGTTAATTTCTCTGCATCACAAGGGAGACTGTATTTTCCTTTAAAGGGGAAAAATTCAAACTTTATCCTTTAGGGTCCTCTAGACTATAGAAATAGAGACACTGATATCCAACAAGTAGTTAATTAAGAAGACGAGCTAAGACTAAAAGTAAAATTTGTCAGAGATAAGATGAATAATAGAAGCTACTGAGCTTTAGGGAAATGTAAATGTAGAAAATGGATTTCCCCAAGTTTTCATATGCCAAAGGATGCGCCAGCTGGCTACTGAATCTGTAAGTGACATATAGAGCCGGACAGAATTCCTAATATGTCTTCTGTGCTAGTCCACTTGTCCTTGACAATTTGTTCCAGGGCTGTATGCATTAAGAAGACAAGGCAAAAGGATTAGGAAAAACATGTTTTAGTAACTATATTTAAAGTTAACAATATCTAGGCCTCAGAGGCTGACCTTTCTGGGAAGGTCAAATGTCTCTGCCCATAGCACCTGGAAACTGAATTATCAAGTCACATGACTGTCCTATTTTTCACCACCAGCTCAAATCAGGCACTTCCCCACCCTCAGAGAACAATGGCTGCTGAGTCATTTTATATTTGAGGCAAAAAAAGGAACAAGTTATAACCAGCAAATCTCTGAAATTCACTTGTCTTCTTGTAAGAACCAGAGTGGAAAAATACCGTTCTGAACTCCGGAGGTGGAGGAATTTTCAAGAAGAGATAAATTTGAGACACATACACAGCGGATTGAAGGCTGTGCTAACCTCAGAAAAATCTCTCTGGCCCTCTATTTTCTCTCCTCTGGGATGAAAAAGTGACACCAGAGCCTAATGTTCCTTGAGGTCTAAAATTTAAAGAATCTGGGGGCTCCTGGGTGGCTCCGTCGGTTAAGTGTCTGCCTTCAGCTCAGGTCATGATCTCAGGGTCCTGGGATCGAGTCCCACGTCAGGCTCCCTGTTCAGCGGGGAGCCTGCTTCTCCCTCTCCCCCATGCTTCTGCTCTCTCTCTCTTGCTCAAGCTCTCCTCTCAAACAAAATAAATAAAATCTTATAAATAAATAAATAAAATTTAAAGAATCTGTACTTGCATCATTTCAAATTCATTGCACTGAATTAGATTCAATGGGGATTAATATGGTGGGAACGCAAATCAGTTTGTCTCTGTGACTTAATCGATGGGTGGTTTAGTTGAACTGGTTAGTCAGCATGGCATATCATCATCCCATTAATGGCAGAAATAACTTCAGAGTTTAGAAAGACAAACTCGGACCACGGATTTCCATTTGTTATGGATTAGTCAAACAGGAAATGGTTCTGTTAAAATGGTAACGCCATATTAGATAAAAGCTCCGCCTGTGCCTTTCCCATCACAGCCCCAGTGTGTATAGTGTGTGAGACTTCAGTTATCCCCCAAACCTTTAGAATATCCTCCAAAATGTGATACAGGGCTAAAATGGCCCATCCATCATGACGTAGAACGATACCACAAATAAAGGGGCTCTTCGTAAGGGTGTGAGACTCCTTCGAAAAACCTAGAATATACACAACTATGTCCAGCAAGGAAAGACTATAAAGGTGATTCAGGGGCAGGCATGTCCTGGGGAGCAGACAGCATAGCAAAACATGTTTCAGCATATGTATGTGCTGGCCTGGTTCCCTTTCTCGCCTCCTGCCCTGCATGCTGTCTCCCCTCCCTCTCTCTGCCCCAGCCACGCTGGTCTCCTTGGTGTTTCTGAACACACTAGACATACTTCCCTCTGAGGCGACTGCCATCATTCCTCCCTCTGTCTCAGTGCTCTCCTCCTAGATATCCATGAGACCTATTCCTCACATCTAGTTTTGCTCAAATTGACACTCTCTCAGTGAGGCCTGTCCTGACCTCCCCATCAAAGATGGAAACACACTCTCCCACCCTCCCTTATCCTGATTTCCATTTTCTTTTTTTTTTTTTCTGTAACATTTATAAGCTTTTGCCATAGTAAACAATATGGTTATTTATTAGGTTTCTTGTTTATAGCTGTATTCACCCCATAAAATGAAACCCATGTGGGCAGGGAATTTCCTGGAGTTGGATATAGGATAATAAGAAATATTTGTTCCCTGATACGTCCCACACGCCTGGCTCACAGTACCTACTAAGTAAATATTTGTTCAATAAATGTATAAAAAGATGAATGACTATGAAGCTTCCGTTTATAATCCAGGAAGGATAGCTGGGTTATCTGGTTAACTTGGCCCAATAAATGGGCTGGTTAAAGAAATGCACTTATAGTGCCTCCATCCCAACTAGGCTGTGCATCTATGCTGTCACTGCCCATGCCCTGGTGGCGACCTATGACCCGATGCATTTATTTATGCTTGCTTTTAACAGACTTTTCATGAGACCTCTGTTTTGGAACGTGGGGAGATCACGGAATGGCTGTTTCACTTAATAGATTGTCTTAAAACCCAAGAAGTACTTTGTACTTTGTGAGAAAAGGGAAGGGACCAGCAGGTGGCGCTTCTGCCTTCTTCCCCCATTCCCAGCGAGATCAGCATTTGCGTTCTGTACAAGCTTTCACTTAAAATTGTCTACAACAATTAAATGCTCTTAAACCACTGAGACAGGAACAGTCTAGCACTGAATTACTGCATCACTCATCAAGTCGGGTGCTAATAATGGCGCACAAAGTTGTAATCCCAAGACACGCCTACTAGTGATGAAATAACCATGTGTTTTTTTGTTTTTGCTTAAAACTGAAGGGGCCAGAGGGGCCTCTGGAAAAGGTCTTCTGATACACTGTACGAGAGAGGTTCATACTCAAGAATTTCAGGGAAGACAAAAACTTGTTTTCCATTAAAATAGAAGGAGAATTATAGAATGATAATAACTGGGAATTTCAAAGGTACAGATGACCACAAGCCTGTTTGCAGCCCAGCAAGAAAAGCACTGAGAATTGATCTAAATAAGAAACAATAAAAGCACCTGCTTGCCACCAACATTAGACAAACAAACAAACAAACCAGAAACCACAGGGACTCTTAAATATAACATGATGTCCGCAGTGGGCAATAGAAGGCTAAGGATTTTTTTCCTTTCTCAAACTCAATTTCTCACTGCTGTGAGGAAAATATTCATGAAATCCCAAGCATTAAAAAGAGAGAGAGAGAGAGAAAGAACAGCAAAAGTGAGAACATGTATAGCCCTAGAAGATTTTGATGAGTTTTCATTTTTATTTTTTTTTAAGATTTTATTTATTTATTTGACAGAGAGAGAGAGACAGCCAGCGAGACAGGGAACCCAAGCAGGGGGAGCGGGAGAGGAAGAAGCAGGCTCCCAGCGGAGGAGCCTGATGTAGGGGTTGATCCCATAATGTCAGGATCACGCCCTGAGCCGAAGGCAGACGCTTAATGACTGAGCCACCCAGGCGCCCCATCGTCTTTATTTCTTAAGACCTTCCCAATCACACCTAATTCAAAATGACCATTTTGGTCAAAATGCACTAGGGGAAAAGGCTAGGTTTGAGTCTGTGCCCTCTTTTTATTAAAAGAAGTTTTGTACTCACTTAAAATTTGTTGCAAATCCTCAGATTGGTCCCAGAAATGCCTTATTCCCAGGGGGCCTTTGAGCCGAGTACGGTGTGGAGCTGGGCCAAGATACAAGAAAACGTCTGGCCTCCCAGCCAGACCTGCCCCAGTGCTTATGAAAATCTGGAACAAACCAGTCCCATGACTTTAGATTAATGTGACATGCTTCAAAAATGGTGAGCGTCGGGCCCTGAAAGAAGTCATCAAGTCTGAAGGCTACTTCTGAAACAAACGGGATCTCTTAGCTCAGAGTCACTGCTGTCTTGGGAGGGAACACTAGATGTCACTGCTCCCATGAAATGCCATCCCGGGAGCTGGAAAGGAAAGTGAGGGAACACTCCATATACTTTTGAAAACTCCAACTGTCATAATTTGGGCCCCTGTGAGGTTAGCATTTCACAGTCAATAAGCCCAAAGATTTTTCTCCATTTTGTTTTCCCTAAAAACTCAAGCCATGTCAGTCATAAGTTATTACTTATAGTGATCATAAGCATTAGATCCCTACCAGAGTCTGGGCAAATTCCCATGGAGGGGATGACTCGGGGACACACCACTGACACAGCCATACCGTGTGCTGCCGTCCTGGAACTCTCGCTTACTCGTTCATAGAGAGTCACCGCTCAGGTTTGCAAAAGCCCTCAACACATCACTGTCCCAAACACGTCCCCAGGATCCAACAATCACAGGGGTTACATGCCGTCTCCGCGAGGTTATGGTGGGCGCTCTCCCCAACAGGCTGCTGCTGCTCGGGACGGTTGTGAAATACATCTATTTCTTGGGAGGTAAATATTTCGTACATCGCCCTGTGTAAGGTAAAAATGGATGCAGAAGTAGAGGTCCTCTGGTTTTCATCGAATGCAGGCAGAAACACCTGTTTTCAAGCCAGCTCCAGGACCCTCTGCAGCTTTTCGAATAATGAATTTGAAATACAGTCAGGGACCTGAAAGAAATGTGGGTACCTTCCAGAAGAAGGCTGAGTGCGCTTCCACAGAAATAACCACAAGATACAGGTGTGAAATAAAAGTTTAGTTACATGAAGAATAGTATAAATAAGAACAAGGGGATAAACAGTGGAAGCAAAAGTGTTTCCCATTTCTGTGATTCCTGAGTGTGTGTGCAGTAGGCATGACAGACAACGTCTCGGTCTAGTCTAGTCCTGCAAGTCACTGATTTCGGTGGCTCACCCATTTTAAAGTTTTTAAAATTAAAAGTTGTAAGCAGCCAAGAGGCTGTAAGGACATTTATACGTGCATACAATTTTACTTCGTTTATCTGAAAACGAAATGAACAATTTCTTATTTGAACTTGTCCCTATACGCCGGGAATAGAAGGGAGGAGGTGAGTTGCAATGTAAGAGCAAACACATAGCAGGAGAAATAAAAAGGATTAGCGCTATTTTATGAAAGTCATGTATTTTCAAGTTCAATGTGGAGTTTGGAAAATAATCCACCTTATCATTAATTAATTCTTCTATGTGTTCCCAGGTTGCCAACCTCCAATCGGAGAATGATACGACACGAGTAATGGATGAGCGTAGGTTTTACTGCATTTGTGGGAATTATATTTTGATTAATAGAAATTCAGAGAATATTTCTTGCTCAGAAAAGAACATTTATGATAATCTGAGGAAATGATCAGGATTTAATCTTTTATTTAAAAATATTTCGTGGGCTATCTTTATGTATTTTCAGGCAGAGTACTAGGAGGAATTTTTTATAAAAATGTCATTTAAAAAAGAGCTTAGAACAAGGATGACTGCATGGAAAAAGACATTCAAATTTCATGGCAAAGAATTTATATTCACTTGCTAGATAAATCTAATACAAAATTTACTGTTTCATAAAATATGAAATTATTAACTGCCAAGGTTGTTTGCATATGCAAATGAGTCAGAGTTGACCTACATGGCATTCTACTAATTTGATATTCTACTAATGGAGGCTGAAAATCAAGAAAGCTTGTGTAATAGATTTTTTTCCTTCAGTATCAGAACTCTTGGCTTTTGTTTGATCTGGGGCTGCAAACTGAATTTCACAGCGACTTTCTTTTCCTATATAATCACAGGGGCCTTCGCCAGATGCCTATGAAGAGTCTTACCTGTCTACCCTGTTACCTGGGGCAGAGGAGTCAGGGCTGTGAGAAGCATAATAAAGGATTTTATAACATTATTTTGTCTATAAGAGATGGAACTTCCTTTATAACACAGAAGTGAAAAGTTTATCTTTTAGACACTGAACTTCCAAAAATATTTTTGGATTACATACATACAAAAGTAGGTGAATAGTAGAAAAAGACTTTTCTAAACTTTTTTATCTTTACAGTTTTTCACCATATGAAAATGGTAAAAGGATGAATCACTTTTTAAGGGTTAAGTCTGACCTAGATCATATGAGTGCATTAGGAAAATAATGTCAACTCTGTGTACAGAAATTAAAAGTTTTGGGAAATAAATTGGGAAAAGCCTGTAGTCAGAGGGTAAAGAATTCAGCCTAAGTTGGAGCTTGTGCAATGATTTTTAATAAATAAAAATAAAAATTTTAGAAATACATCCATAATAATATTAGTAGGTAGCACATACTGGTCAGTTATTATGTGAACTAACAATTAGTATTTGACATGCATTAGCTTATTAAAACTTCAGGGCCATGTGAACTAATTACTCCTACTATCTGTATTTCACAGAAAAAAAAAAATAGTTCAAGGCTTAGAGAAGCTGACTAACGTCTTCAGGGTCATCTTCCCATCTCTTGACCACTGGAACTCTGATCCGACTCCAGAGATGGTTCTCCTAGCCATTATGTTATATTTCTTTGCAAGTAGCCTACAAGAGGTATCTTTGGGTGTGTACGACCACAGTGCTGGAGGTCAAAGAATAATTTCCCACCCCCGAGTCTACAGCAATTTCACTCACACAGGGGCTCTCAAAATTTGATGTGCGTCACTGAGAACACATCAATAAAACTGACATCTCTTCCAGTGGAGAATTTTAATAATGTACTTTTGTTTGTAGGATAATCTACATTATGGAATGAAGTGGGGAAATTATTCAACACATAGTATTTTTGTGCTCTCCAAAATTAAGTTGACATTTATTTCAAATATGATAGTCAGGCATTATAAAATGAAGCGTCACCCATCTTTGAAAGAGTAAAGATAAGACCATCTAGCAGATTCTGAAAGCCACTGGCCAGTTCTCTGGTTCTACAGTGACTGATTTACGGTCATGCATAGTTAGTTATATATCCTATACTCTCGAAAACCGAAAGCATGAGAAATAACCTGTTCCATGTTCCTCGTTTAAGAGATGGGGAAACCAAGATCAAAGAGGTTAGGGACTCACTTTACTGAGCTAAGTTCCTGCCACCCCCAAGGGTCTACCACAAGCTACCTGCCTTATGAGGAAAGCAGCCCCAGGGGGTTCCCTCTGTACCCAGGCTTTGAGTCATGTGACCAGCTACCGAGCGCTACAGGTGAACAAACCAGGAATGAGTTTTGACTATGTTGCCCCCACAAGTGACATTCTAGCTGCATGGAGTAATCATTTGTAGGGTAGGGTCTTCTATTCCCTTTCTTCCTCTTGTGCTTTGCCACAAACTCCTAAGGTAGAAGAACTTGAACTTATACTCAAAGCCAAAAAAGTCTAACACTTTGGACTCAGATCATATAGACTGTTTATATTATTGGCTAGTACTGGGGCTCCTGCTCTATCTGCTTCAGAACCCACATCTTCTTATTTCCAATCTTAATTTCCATTTGAATTTCAAAAGGATGAAGCACAGTTCTACCCTACAGTTCTATTTTCAAAATCTAAACATATCAAACTTAAAATTAAAATCAGAACAGGTGCTTGGTATTCTGACAAAGCTGTCCTTGCCAATCTGTAGGAGAAAAAAGACTATTTAATAAGTGGCCCTGGAATAATTTATTATCCAAACAGAAAACATAAAATTAGATTCCTACCTCATATCATAAAAACAAATAAGAATTTTTAAAAAGTTTTAGAAGTAAACATTAAAGAATATTTTCATGCCCTTATCACTACGGGAAGATGGTCAGGGCTGACAACATCACAATTTAGAACTTATACTCACCAAAAAAACAAACACAAAAACAATTGGAAAAACAACTGATAGCCTGGGAGTAGATCTTTGCAACCTTGTAACTGACAAAGAGTTACTATAAAATATATATATATATATATATATATGTCTTATACAGCCCCATATAAAAAGGTAGCAGCACAACAGATAGACGGCAAAAGATATAAAGGCAAGGTATAAAAGAAAAAGAGGGTCAGACAGACAAAAGTGTGAAAAAGTCCAATGTTTCCAAGTGTTGATAGGATGCAGAAGAATGAGAACCCATATACTGCTGCTGGGGATGCAGACATAACACAGCTGTTCTGGAGAACAATTTGACCATAATAAAGGCAAAAATCTGCACACTTGACAACGGAGGCATTCCAGTCCAAGGTGTACCTAGGCAGCGCGTCTCAATCGAGCCACTGAAGCAAATGAGTTCCAGTTGTGGCTGAGGTCTCAATCCACTCAGCTGTAGGAGCAGCTGAGGCCTGGGGTGGGGGGTGGGGGGATAGGGCTAACTGCTGCAGCGGTGAATGGCCTGCAAAAATACTATTTTCTATATACGCCATAACTCAGAAAGGATCGTGGAAAACTTGCCCAGAAAAACTCCCGCACATTTGTAGCAGGACTCATGCGCCCGCGTTGTCATGGCATCATTGTAGGTCACAGCCACCCCCCCCACCCCCACAAAAAAGGAAACTACCTAAATATTCACTAACAGAAAAAGCAGTAAATGAATCGTACTATGGTCACACAATAGACTGCTTTACTGCATGAAAGTGAGTGAACCATCCTTATGTGTAACATTATGGGTGAATTATAACCATATGCTTAGCAGACAAAGAGTGTTAGAGGCATACTCTAGTATTCCGTTCTTTATATAAAGCTGAAACACGTAAATAAAACTTATGGGAAAACACGTAAGAATACTCAGTACTATACACTGCTTAAAGACATATTCATACATAACGAAGATACGAGAAATTCATGGGACTAATTTAAGGCTTAAGGTGATGGTTTCTGCCATTAGGACAGTGAGGGAGTGCTACCCAAAGGGCATTAAGTGTGTTGGCCATAAAAATGAACCCAGTCAATATTTTATTATTCTTTGTACCTTTTTGTACGTCTTTCAAGTTGCATGATACATTTGTTTTTTTTAGAGAGAGAGGGAGAGAGATCAAGCAGGGGAGGGGCAGAGGCAGAGGGAGAGAACCTTAAGCAGTTTCCATGCTGAGCATGGAAGCTGACATGGGGCTCGATCTCAAGACCTCCAGATCATGACCTGAGCCCAAACCAAGAGTCAGATGCTAAACCGACTGAGCCACCCAGGTGCCCCTCAAGTTGCATGATACATTTTAAAAAATGGAACCAATCAAGTTATTTGCTAATAAATGTTTATATAAAGAATGGAGAATCATGCATTCCAAAGACTAGAGTATCCGAGATAAGAACGTCTAAGGAGAAAGTCACATGGACATCTACCCACCCATTCAAAACCAGCAGAGTCCCCCGCCTGCCAGTTCCCATTCTGTCGGCATCCTTGTTTCTATCTTCCTCTTTCTCTGCTCTTCTGTTTCTCCTCTCCTGTCTCTCAGCTTCAAACCCATTTACTAGACCCTTCTCCCCAGTCTCTTTAAAATATCCACAACAATAAGAATAGCTCATATTTATGGAGGCCCTACCATGAGCCAGGCCTCATTCTCAGGGCTTCAGACTCTAGCTCGTTCAATCTTCACACCAATTCTGCAAAGCAGTGACTACAATGAAGCCTGTTCACAGTGGGGGAAAGAGGAACTTACGAAGGCTGAGAAACGTGTCCATGGACACAG
This sequence comes from Ursus maritimus, assembly GCF_017311325.1. Lineage (NCBI taxonomy): Eukaryota > Metazoa > Chordata > Mammalia > Carnivora > Ursidae > Ursus > Ursus maritimus. Next base: position 16,791,202 of record NW_024425675.1, read on the forward strand.
AAGGAAAATAGAGGACTTCTGATCCCAACCTATACACTAAATGCCATCAGAGCTATCAACTCTGTTATTCTACTTTCCGTAATAAGCATGCAAAATATCATAAATATTGTAAATTTACTTTAAAAGCATGTAAGTTCCTCAGCTAAGATGAGATAGGTAGGTTGAGGGGAAAACTTGAGGTTACCTTTAAATTTTGGATCCATAACAATAATATATTAATGTTACATTTGATGAGAATAACTCTAGAAGGAAGAATCCTTTATAATAATCAATTTTCAGACAAGGACACTGAGGTTTAGAAGAGGTAAGTAAGTATAACCCAGAGTTACAGAGCTGGCAAGCAGCACAACAAACATGCAAACCCAGCTCTTCTCTAGAACCAGAAGCCTAGGTTCTTAATGACAATGACATTCCACTTATTGGCTCTATGGAGTCACCCCCAATGCCTGCCAACTCTCAAGGTCTATGGAGAAAAAAAAATCACCTTTTATCAGGAGGGTTCTATAAGGAGTGCATATGTGTGTGTTTCTATTTCCCTCTATTCTAGAGCTGCGTTGTCCCTTTGACATACTTACCCTGGCTTAAAATTGGCTACACTCACCAAATTGAATATATTTCAAGACAGTCTAAAAGTCTGAGCCCTTGCATGGTGGGTCCCAACCCTGTCATGCTGCCAAATGCAATCACCAGAAACGTGGCCAAAGTAAGAACAGTTCACTTTTGAACTGAGGAATAGAACATTCTCTCCTTCCATAAACCTACAAGGGATTTTTTTTTCCATCAACTTTAGCAAAGCTTCTCTGAGACATTAGCTTTAAGTGTATGATAGCATAAAGAAAGACATTCTTTTCTTTCTTTCCTTTTTGTTTTTTGCTTCTATCCATGTTATCATTTTTATTTTTAGAGAGAGAGAGAATGTGCACGTGCAAGCGGGGGGGTGGGAGGGGGAGAGGGAAAGGGAGAGAGAGAATCTTCAGCATGGAGCCTCATGCGGGGCTCAATCTCACAACCCTGAAATCATGACCTGAACTGAAATCAACAGTCAGACACTGAATGACTGAGCCACTCAGGAGCCCCCATGTGTATCCAAAACCTAGACATTCATAAAGAGTTTTCGATAGTTTGCCAATGACAAAATACTGTCTTCTTTTTTGAATATCCAAACTAATTTAATATTTTTATCTTCACAAAAAATATAGATTGAGAAAAAGGGTTTTTGTTTTTGTTTTTTTTTACTATATGGGGTTTATCCTATTAAATGTGTTCAGAGTAATAGTCACCGCATAAATAGCTCAAGAAAATTGACAACTTTGGAAATACTAACTCCTAAGGTCAAAAAAGACTATGTCACGTTGCCCTTAAAACCAAGCTCTTGGCACTTATTATAATGATACAATGTTCAAAACATCAAGTTTGATATGCTATATATATAAATACACATCAATGATGAATATATACCAATTCTTCCCAATTCAATAAAACATACATAAGTAAAAAGACTGCAACATTTTTACAAATTTGCAAATAGATCTATCAGTTCAGTACAGATCAAAATTAGGTAACAACTTATAAAGCCACCCAGTTAATGAAAAGCAAGATGGAAACATCTGGAAAAGCACATCCTCACTTCATTTTCCTGTTGTAAAAGTCGAAAATAGGTTGACATTGAGAGTTAAAAGAAGACCTTCCTCGAAAATTTAATAACCATTTGTAAGTTAAAGCAGAAAGCCCCTGGAGAAACACAACAATCTATCAAAGAAATTTTTAGTGCTCTGTGAAGTTGAGCTTGCCATGAAACTGTTTCTTGCCTAAGGCACGTGATTTAAAAAAAAAAAGAAAAAACAGCCACATTTTTGTGTGTGTGATGAAAAGTCATTTTTAAGGCAGATCTTCCTCAAAGCACTAATAAGGTATTCTATTTACGTTATTTTTCACGTGTACTCAAGCCCGTGACCGCAGCAGGGGATGGTAACAGCTCCGCAGGTAATGGGGAATGGCAGCTAATCTGGAAAAGATTATATTAGTTTTGCATTGACTAGATTTAGTTTCCATTAAATATGAGCATTCTCCGGCTGAGATGCAGTGATCTCACCACCATCAAGCAAAACAGTGGCTCACAACACGGGGTCCCACCCGGGAGAGGCTCAGTATCACCCCACCTCATACACAGACATGTGTTTACCAATTCTTTAGGATCCTTTAGAATTCCTCTTTGCTTGAGGGTTTTCTTTCTCTAAACAGAAAGTTGCTCAGACTGTCTCTAAGATACTAAGTTTGAGTGGCGCCTGGGTGGCTCAGTCAATTAAGCGTCTGCCTTCTGCTCGTCCTGGGATTGAGTCCTGGGATCGAGTCCTGCGTTGGACTCCTGACTCAGTGGGGAGTCTGCTTCTCCCTCTGCCTCTGCCCCCCAACGCGTGCTCTCTCTCCCTCTCAAATAAATAAATAAATAAAATCTTTAAAATAAATAAATAAAATACTAATTTTAAGAGTTGCTTTTCCAGTCCCTGAGTTGACTGTAGAGAAAGACCTTCTTCAGGCTGAGTGCCAGTCTGACCGCTGATGAAAATTTAACAGACGAGGGGCTCAAGCCAGAAGGAATAAGGAACGGCAGCAGAGCCACTGAAGAGAACTGCTATTAGAGTAGCCTTTTTGGAGCTCCTCACTGCGGTTAAGGAAAGGGCTCATCGGGGGCGCCTGGGTGGCTCAGTCGGGTAAGCGTCTGCCTTGGGCTCCCGTCAGGATCCCGGGGTCCTGGCATCAAACTCTGCATTGCGCTCCTTGCTCAGCGGGGAGCCTGCTTCTCCCTCTGCCTGCTGCTCCCGCTGCTTGCGCGCTCTCTCTCTCTCTCACTAGCTCTCTCTGTGTCAAATAAATAAATAGATTCTTAAAAAAAAAGAAAAGAAAGAAAAGGGCTGACCAGCCCACGGACATGTTTATATGCTTGGGTCTTAGTATCTGTGTTCAACCTTGACTGATACACCTCATATTTGTATCTTCTTAAAATTCAGGGTTTTAAAAAGAACCTTGAAATTAAAAAAAAAAAAGCAGCACACACAAAATATGCATACGTCCACTTGCACGATGCAGAATTCCACACCAAAACTCTATGGATTTTCTTTTTGTTCCTGCTGGTACGACGATAAATCTGTTTCAGAGTCATTATTCCTAAGTAACAGAGGAGGCTCCTTTTGTACGCCATGCAACACAATACCTCATGTTTATTAGAATGTACATGTTAAATATATTTGAAAAGAGAGAACAATGAAGGATCGAACGGTAAATGAATGTACGCAAGTGATTTTCTAAGCTTGATGTTACTGTAGGTGCTTACCTTATAGATTCAAGTACTGTACGGCTTCTCTATATATTGTGAACTTTAATTTGTGGTAAATGATAACTACGTGTGTTGTACTGCTCTAGGATATGACGTTTATTAACTAAGATATAGCAGTCTCTGCTCCATAGAGGACTTAAAAATTTGATGTATCTGTGTATGTGAGGACATCCTACTTTACCCGCCAGTAAGAAAAGGGCACCGGCGTCTTCATCCTGGCCTTTGCTTGCCCAGTCTTAGCCCCAGCAGGAAGGGGCTCTGCCTCACCCAGAGCTCCCTTTGGAGAGGGTCTGAGCATGCTGCGGAGTTCCTGAGAGAGTGTGGATGTGGCTCCTGGGGTTTGGGGGAAGTGCATGAACACAGCTGTGTCCTCTGTCTCCATTTCCTTAAATAAGTCCTTCCAAAAGGAGGAAGGCTTGCTGGGGTCACAGTCGCCAACAGCGAGGAGGGAAGATGGCATAGCATATGGGGGGAGGGGAATAGGCAAATGGGGCTGCAGGAAGTCATGGTGTCTGGGGCTCCACGGGGCAGCTGCTGGGGGGATGCCCCCCATAGTAGCCCAAGAAAGAGGTGCTCCACTTGGGGAGGAAGTCAGGGGAGACGGCGGATGGCAAGAGTCAAAACGAGAGATGGTTGTCCTTTTTGGAGAATCCTCATTGAGGGAGGGGGCCGGGGGAAACTGTAACCAGGCATACCCTCTCCCTGGGGCCCATCCACAGACAGCAACAGAGGGAACCAGAGCAGGACCAGAGCAGGAACAAAGACATCGTCCCATGTCTGGCAGGTTATATAGAATCTTTGATGCCATCAGTTCTCATCTCAGCCACTGCATCAAATGTGTTAGGTCTGATGAGGGGTGGGGAAGAGTCAAACACCACCCCCTGCCCCCAAGTCCAGGTTGCCGGAGTAGAAGGCAGGACTGGTGAACAAACCAAGCCCATCCAACTGCAAGACTCAGGAGTCTGGCTTGGTGGTCATAGAGATCAGATCTGAAGCATATCTGTGATTGGGATTCTCAACTGCACAGGGCTTTTTTTTTTTTTTTAATATCTCAAAATGACTGGTAGGTTATAGAACATGCCTAATGTTATTAAGAGAGCCCTACTCAGTAGAAAAGTGAGAGCTGGCACTGAAGTTAGAGGCACTGGAGAGAAACATAAAGTAAATCAACCCGCAGATTTTTGACTTTCCAACTAACTAGACGCAAGCACATCCTCTCTGTATGCACAGAGAACAACAGCCACCATTCAGGAAGCCCTCCCTCTGCTAACTGCTGTGCTCAGTACTTAATGAACCCGTTTAATTCTCATAATAACTATATGAGGTAGGTATTGTTATTCCCATTATATAGATGAGAAAACTGAGTCTAGCAATGGGAAGTAGCCTTCTCAATGGTACAGACGTAGTATATCTACAGTTGAGTCGGCCTGAGTCAAAGGCTCATGCCTCTAAGCATTGGATAGCCAAGGATCTTGTTAATAACGTACCTTGAAAGGAATGATCAGAAAATTTATATTCAAGGATGCATACCTTAAGCTGTGAACAACAACAACAAAAAAAAAACATTTGAGATCCACAGATGAGTAAAAATTAGGGAATTTAGAATACAGAATCCCAGGAATGAAAGCCAAATTTTTTTTTTTTTGTAAAGTGTAAGGAATCAAACAAGAAGTGAAGCATTTCACCACTACTAGCAATTCTATGAATATTTGTTGAATTAAAAAGAAATGAAGGCTACCCTTGAAACTGACAACACAGAAACTAAAATATGAGCTGCCCGTGTGATCAGAAACAACATGTGGATTCGTTCAATCAAAAGTACCACTGAGTGCTTCCTATGTTCCAGGCTCTTTTTCTAGGCACTTACCAGGATCTGAAGGCACAAGAGTGAACAAAACAGGTGTGTACCAATCCTCATGGAGCTTACCATATATAACTCTATCGTGCCACTGTTTCATTATCTCATGACAATGAATCCAGAGGTTAATTACAGAGGTTAATGATTTGCCTAAAGCCACACATCAAATGTCAGAGCAAAAATCACAATACGGGATTTCTGAATCCTGTTACAGATTTAACTTCTAGGAGATCTCCAATATTACAAGACAAAGGATCCCTTTCAAGAAGAAAAGGTTCTACTTCTGTCGATTCGAGCAAGTTGTTTTTTTTTTTTCTTAATCACATTAATGTTTCAAATAGCCTGGTTAGCAAATGCACAGCACATGTCTACAAATAATTTCAGGCCCGCCTGTTCTACTCAGTAACTGATGGTTAGTGGTAATGCATCATTTCATGCTATACTTTGTTGGTTAATGCGTAATCGATATGCTTCATTATAAGGTCAGTCATGAAAAACATAAATGACACTTAATACAAAAGTTTACGTGCAGCAACCCCAAACACACCATAGCAACAGAGAGAGATTGATGAAAAAGGTTTGGTTTCTATAGCAACTATCGCATGGACCATCTGTAAGCCGAACCATAGCGGTGGAAGCAAAATGAGCACTTGAAAAGTCTGCAGGAGGTCCCTTTGTCTATTTCAACATAATGTTAAAATTTAATATTTTTCTTCTATAAGGATAGGCTCCCCTTTTATTTGCCATTTTGCAAACTGATTGCTTTTTTTGTTTGAATGAGCCTGTTTTTACGGAGGCTTATAAATTTAACATTTACAAAAACGACTGTATTTTCCTACTGAAACTTCCATGCATAAATGAATGAGCGCAAACACAATGGGTAATTGGCATAAGCAGAGAAACATGGATTGTGAACATTTTTATTGTATTTCAAAAGACAGATTCTATAAAATGCTCTTATAAAATGACAGTTCTTTGTTTATTTAGTGTTTTGTATTCCAACAACCTGCTTTTCATAATCGCTGCCAACAACAACAACAAAAAAAGCAGAGTAGGGACATTAGAGCACAATCATCGTTCTTTCCTCATTACCATACATTTAACTGTGCTGCTCACTCTCCAGACTCTGCTAAGTAATCGACAGCCATTCACAGGTAACTCTTAAATCTCTGTCTTTATCTACACACACACAGGTGCACGTGTATTATGTATATGCATACATATGTGGGTGTTGGTTGATTTATTTAAACTTTCTCCCTCATTAAATCATCTTTTTCTTGAGGAAAGAACGGAACGGAATATAGGAAAAATGGAATATAGGAAATGAAATATATGGGATATAGGAAAATAACAAAACATTTTAATTCTGAATAAAATCACTACCTTTATAATGAAAGCTTTCAAACTAGGAAAAATGGCTATTGTGACAACATGGATGGACCTTGCGAACACTGGGCTAAGTAAGTCAGAGAAAGACAAATACTGTATGATATCACATAAAGGGCCTCAAAAAAAAGCAAATTTGAAAAACCAAAGAATGGAATGGTAGTTACCAAGGGCTGGGGGGCTGGGGAACCAAGGAGATGCTGTTTAAGGGTACACACTCGCAACCAGTAGACTTAATACATAGTGCGGTCATTCTAGACGACTGAACTGCATTATGCACATTAAACATGCTGAGACTAGATCTTCACTGTTCCTAACACCGGAAGAAATGATAGTTATGTGATGCAAGAGAGGTGTCAGCTAAGGCTTTCATGGCAATCATATTGCAATATAAATATATCAAATCCATGGGCTGTACGCTTTAAACCTACATAATGCTCTGCGTCCATGCCATGTCTATAAAGTAAAGACGGCTAATTACCAGCCTTGGTGCAAGCCCCTTCCATGGTCAGGGGTTCACAATTCACACCATCCACACCAGTCTGCCTGGCCCTCCACCACAGCCTGCCCACTGGTCAACTCTGGGATGCTGCTGGATTACGATTCCTCGCTCCCTAGCGCCGGCCTGATTGTGTCTACTTCCATGTGGTGGCGTGGGATACGGAAGGAACCACGTCTTCCCTGAGGATGGGATCTGGATGCTAGGGCGAGAGGGCAGACACTCATTCTCTTGTGTGTCCTTCGTACCCCCAGGCAACTGCCCGTCCTAGAGCTACACGGTCCGGCATTTCCAAAGGGGTGTGACGGAAGCTGAAAGCATCGGTCAGGGCAATGTTCACGGACGGCTCAGCTAAGGGGGACCCTGTGAACAGAGTTTCCCAAACAAGGACCATTTCGTCTAACCTAATAGCAGAGACAACAGGAAACTGACCTAACTCCACAGTGTCAGTGTCTATGTTGAGAAAGCGAGCTCCGATGTGAAACCGCCAGATTACACAGTGAATTCTTCCTGAGACAGACAGAGCAAGGGCAAAGAAGCCGCTGTTTCTAGGAGCTACAACGTTTCAGATGGAGGTTACCACACAGGCATAACACAGATGGATAACCGTCCCAAAATAGCAGCTGAGAGCGATTCTGGAAATGGGGACCCTGTTACAACCTTCTCAGTTCATTCCCTTTGGCTGCCATTCAAGGAGCAGGCACTACACTAAATCCTTAATCTATATCATCTCGAATCTTCCTAAGTCCTTAGAGAATGCGTATCATTATCCTCACTGTGTAGATGAGGAGATGAAGGCTCAGAGGAGTTAAGAAATGATGTGAAGTAAATGGCAGAGCTGACTTTTGGACCCACGTCTCTCAGATTCTAAAGAGACTCTCGACATTATAAAGTTTGGTGTTGTCTTATTCTGTTCGGGCTGTCACAAAATTCCAGTGGCTAGGCGGCTTATAAACAACAAGAATTTATTTCTCATGGCTCTGGGGGTTGGGAAGTCCAAGAGCAGGGTGCCAGGATGGCCAGGTAAGGGCCCTCTTTCTGGTTCCTAGACACATCTTTTCACTGTGTCCTCACGGGGAGAAAGGGGCGAGGGAACTCTGTGGGGTCCCCTTTATTAGAGCACTAATCCCATTCATGGGGGCCCCACTCTCATGCCCCAACCACCTCCTAAAAGCCCCACCCACTAATGCCATCCCTTCAGGGGGTTGGGATTTCAGCGTAAGAATTTTAAGGGGATGCATTCAGACCATATCCGATGCTTCATTCGAGGGCTTGGGAAACTGAGGCCCAGAGAAGAGGGTTAAATGGACTCGATCACAGCCAGGGAAGAGACAAGAAATCAGATCTATTATCTTGCGAACACGTGTCTTCCAAATCACGCAGGATGACCTTCCTCACCGGCTCTGTTTGACCTCACCCAAAGGAGTCAATAGGGTTATCCCAGGCAACATTGTGAGGCTGTCCACAGTCACCTTGGCTTGTCTTTCCAGGTAACTTTTTCACTGATCTTTCACCCAAAAAAAGGTCAATTTTGCCTTCTATTTCAGGAGTCTAAAACACGTGCTCTTCCTTCTCCAATCTATCTACCACTAAAATAGGGAGCTGTCTATGAGCAGTGCACTGGTAAAATTTTGGTTGAAGAGCCCTGTAACCAAAATCAGTATTTTAATCATTTGGGGACATTTGGGTGGCTTTTATCTGGGACACTTAAGTGTCCGACTCTTGATTTCGGCTCAGGTCATGATCTCAGGGTCATGAGATCCAGCCCCACATTGGGCTCCATGCTGGACACGGAGCCTGCTTGAGATTCTCTCTCTCCCTTCTCTCTGCCCTTCCCCAAGCTCGTGCACACTCTCTCTCCCTTAAAAAAAATAATAATTTTCTATTTAGCTACATAATGAAAAATTTTGCCACGTAATTAAAGAAAATCTGATAAAGCAGATAAGAAGATACAGAGGAGCAAAGCTGTAAATTCTACCCGTTCTGTTGTACTGGGCCCTCTGCCCGTACGAGAGGTTTAAAAATTATACTGGGCCCTTTTATAAGGCAGTGGGTAAGAACTCTAATGGGATTACTGTTTTGCAATTTCTAGTGAGTAAACAACCACAGTGGCCAGAGAAAGACAGTGCTTAATATATTTCTATTGAAAGAATGAATAAAATAGGGATGCATCCATAAATTGCTCCAAGTAGTAAGTCATTAAGTAATAAGTAAGCAAAGAGTAACTTTCCTAGAGGGACATCAAAAAATTAGCATCCAAGAGATTTAGTTTGATGGTAACATCAAATGAACATCAGCCC